>NC_081411.1:696488726-696799797 GCF_030272615.1 Cryptomeria japonica | reverse complement strand
TTCACAAAACAAACAACAAACAAAGAAAAAAGATAATGCCCATCATGACTCCTCTAGTCACTTGTGGACATCCTTGAGTAGCTTAGGAACATAATTTGTTGCCAAATGATAAAAGATAAAGACTGGCCCAGACAAAATTCAGCAGCTATACTGACCTTGTGCCTTCATTCTCAGTTGCTTGATGTGATGGTTGATAATGTCTAATCTCATAATGTTGCGGACCCTATTTAAGACTGACCTATCTGATTTTGAGTGTATCCTCTTCTGTTTAAGACAAGATAATGATCACTTGATATGGATATGATACGATTGATAAGACAGTTTGATCAGTTGATTGCAAATGCTTGACTAGATAGTCGTATCCTTTGTTAACTTCGTGCAAAGCATTTGTTGGATATCTACTAGGGTATTTGTTGCTCACAATACATTTTATTGCAAGCTTGTTGATTGATTTTTTATTTTCAATTCTTTTCCAAGAGCTTTTTCGATGTTTTTGGATTATTTAGATCGATATTTGAATGTTTTGGGTATTTTTTCAGGATCTTATTTCAATGTTTTTGGATTGATTTTTTCACTATTCTTGGATTTTATATGATATTTAGGATTTTTAAGTTTTTCACTGTTTTTGGATTTTTTCAGGACTTTATATGATTTTTAGGGTTTTTTTAGGACTTTTTCTGATTTTTAGGTTTTTTTTAGGACTTTTTATGATTTTTTAGGTTTTTTTCAAGACTTTATATGATTTTTAAGTTTTTTTCAAGTTTTCTTCTGATTTTTCTGATTTTTTCAATTATGCCCCCAGTGTGCAAACCTATATGACATAATGATCTGCAGAATGCATGTGGAGACAATGAATTTTTGACATGACCTATGTTAATGCAATATGCATGATGATGATGCATTTCCTATTCGAACAAGGTTTATTGTGTTTGTTTAGCCTTTATAATACACCAATTGAAATGAAGGTGCAAAACATTTCATAGATAAGCAGCCAATCGATCCTTAAGGTCCTTTGGAACATTCAACTCAACACACTTAGTGACTAGGATTTACAAATGGAGACGTTGAAAACTTCCCCATTGGTTCTTGAAACTTTGATCTTCTTTTGCCCATGTGTGTGCAAATGAGTTAATTACTGCTCTTGTGTTCACTAAAGATCCTTAGCATCCTATATGAATAGTTACATGGATTATCCTAACTTCAAAAGCATCCCGAATAGAGCCTCACTGCTAGCAAGCTTTTAGAGCTCCGACAAGGTTATAGACTGTAATTTCTCAAATATTGCTCCATTACCAGTAGACGTTCATAGCCCCAATAGAGTTACTCACATGTTCCCATAGTCAAGATTTTTGTTGCACTTTGTATGCATGATATTTCAGTTATATATCATTGCTCTTTTGCCTTGAGATGAATATTTGGCATAGCTCTTTTTCTTTTTATTTTCTTCCCTTGACTTGTAAGTAATGAAGCCTACTTGGGTGTGACAATTACAACAACACTGAAGTAGAATTTTAGATTTTTCACTAGTCATATGATCAACTAGGTGTCTAGAATAAATTAGAGATTTTTTTAATATGTTTGAGATATAGCAATTGAGAGATTTTGGGTTAACAAGTCTCAAATAGTGAGATCACTACCCAACCATAAGTAAAGCATCGTCACAAGGTAATGTTGAAAATGAATGACCTTAGGACCTTAAAGACTTCATGTTTGAATATCTAAGAAAGGAAATGGCCCTTGCTTCTCTTGAATGCAAATGAATGATAAAATTGAACAGTTGCCTTGTTTTATTGATGCTACTATATGAAAATGTAGAAACTTTGCGCATGTGACTTTTGAATATTTGGTGCTTTGGAAAGAAACTATATGTAATGCAGTGTTTTGAATAATATGATATGCAATGTTGAAAGTAAAACCTAAACTAACCCAGCCCTTAGGTATAATATCGTTTAAGGTGCATGTTGTTCATAGGGTCAGAGAGTGGATCTCCCTTAATGGTAGCCAAATTATATGCTCCATTTCCTATAACCCTTGTTATGATGAAAGGACCTAGCCAGTTAAGTTCAAATTTTCCTGGCTTTTCTTGTTCTACTAGATTCCTTTGGTTCTCTTTGAGAACTAGATCTCCCACTTCAAAATATCTTGGGTGGACTCGTTTATTATAACTTCATCTTAGTCTATTTTGATAACCTTACAGATGATTGAAAGTTGTTTGTCTCTTTCTGTCAAGCGTTTCTATCTCTTGTAATCTTGCCACTCGATAATCTTCCTCTGATGTGATTTTTTGTAAGGAGACTCTTAGAGATGGTATTTCTATTTCAATAGGGAGTATTGCTTCTGTACCATAGACCAAGGAATATGGTGTTGCTCTTGTAGGGGTGTGTACTCCTATTTTGTAAGCCCAAAAAGCGAGATTTAACTAGAGATGCCAGTCCCGTCCTATGTCAGTGACAACTTTCTTAAGGATTTTCAATATTGTTTTATTTGTTGCCTCTACTTTTCCATTGCTTTGTCGATAATATGGCATGGAAAATCTCTATTGTATTTTAATTTTATCACACAATTATTTCACTTCTTGATTTTTAAATGGAAGCCCATTATTTGTTATGAAGCACATTGGAATCCTGTATCTACAGATAATGTAATTGAGCATGAGATTTTCTATTTGCTTTCCAGTGGTGTGTGTAAGAGGAATTTCCTCGACCCATTTGGTAAAGTACTTAGTGGCTTTTAAGATGAACTTGTGCCCATTGGAAGAAGTAGGATTGATTTTACCCACTAGATCTAATCCCCATTGTGAAAATGGTCATGGTGATGTAATGGGTTGAAGATCTTGTGCAGGTGCATGAATAAGATCTCCATTCATTTGACATTGCTTACATTTCTGCAAATATTTATAGGTATCTTTTTCCATAGTTGGCCAGTAAAAACCTGTTCTTAGAAATTTATTTGACAATGGTGGACCACTTTGATGCGCCCCACAAATTCCATCATGGACTTCCTTTAAGGTGAGTTATTCTTCATTTTCATCAAGACATCAGAGAAGAGTTCCATCGAAGCCTTTTCTATACAATATATCAGCTATAATAGTGTGCCTAGATGCTTGACGAATAAGAGCCTCCTTTTGATTTCTGGACAGGTCCAGTGACATGTACTGAGTGTGTAAATATACATATATTTCATTGTACCACGATGATTTTGGACCCAAAATTGCACATACATATTCTGTTGAGGGAGTCTCATATGTCGGTATCATCAATTATTCTATAATAAACTCAAACTGAGTTTCATTAGCAGGCATAGTTAGAAGAGATCCTATTGTAGCCATGGCATCTACTACCTTGTTTTGTATCCTTGGAATCTGTTCGAAAGTAATTTTTCTGAAGTCTCTTTGTAATCTTCTACCAGTTTCTTATAAGGCATGAGTTTTTCGTCTATCATGTTGTAGTCATCATTGACTTGGTTTACAATCAGTTGTGAATCACCATAGACCTATAATTCTTTTATTCTCCATTGTACAGTTGTACGAATAAGAGGAGAGCTTCATACTCGGCTATATTGTTCGTGCATGGAAAATTTATCCTAAATGACTTAGGTAAAGAATAACTTTGAGGGGTGATGAAAATAATCCCTACTCTAGATCCATGACTTGTATATGACCCATCAAAGTATAATTTCCACATTATAGATGTTGTCAATGTAAATATGGATTCATTTGGAAATTCTATGAGCAATGGGTGATTGTCTTGTAAAGGAGCCTCTGCTAACTGGTCTGCTATAATTTGTCCTTTCATGGCCTTTATGTTTGTGTACTCTATATCAAACTCACTCAGGATCATGACCCACTTAGCCAATCTCCCAGTTAATGTTGCTCTACTCAATAGGTACTTGAGTGAATCAAAGCATGCAATGAGTTGCACCTTATGACTCAATATGTAATTTCTAAGCTTTTGAGATGAGAAGATTACTGCTAAGCATGCTCATTCTATAGGAGTGTAATTAAGCTCATAACTGATGAAGGTTCTACTTATATAGTAAATAGCTCTTTCTTTTCTTTGTTCATCATGTTGTGCCAACAAAGATCCTAAAGCTGAGTTTGTTGCTGATATATATAGTAACAAAGGTTTTCCTGGAGTAGGTGGTACTAACACTGGTGTGTTTAGAAGATAATCTTTCAAATCTTGGAAAGCTTCTTGGCATTGTTCTATCCATTTAAAAGTAACTCCTTTCTTGAGTAAATGCTAGAATGGATGGCATTTATCTACTAGCTGCACTATGAATCTCCTTATGGATTGCAGTCTTCCTTGTAACCCTCTTAGTTGTTTAAGTGTTGACGGAGGCTACATATCTATGATTGCTTTGACCTTGGTAGGGTCTACTTCAATTCCTCTATTTGACATGGTAAACCCTAATAGTTTACCCATTGTTACACCAAACACACACTTCTTTGGGTTTAGTCTGACATTGTACTTCTCCAATCGATCAAATATATGTGCAAGGACCACAAGGTGACCTTCTCTTGTCTATGATTTAGCCAGTAAGTCATGCACATAATCCTCCATTATGTTGTGGATCATGTCATGAAATAATGTTGCCATGGCTCTTTGGTATTTGCTCCTACATTTTTGAGACCAAATGGCATCACATTCCAGCAGTATGTTCCCCATGGGAAGGTAAAGGCCATTTTATGTTGATCTTCTGGTGCAATTTTAATCTGGTTGTATCCTGAGAAACCATCCATTAATGATAGCATTTAATTTCCAGTTGTTAAATCAACTATCATATCGATATTGGGTAGTGGGAAATCATCCTTAGGACAAGATTTATTTAGATCCCAGAAATTAGTACAGATTCTTATGCCTATTGTGGGCTTAGTCACAGGTACCAGGTTGGATATCCATTCCACATAGTCGATAGGTTGAATGAAACCTACATCCAACAACTTTTGGAGCTCTATTTTAACCAGTAATGCAATACTTGGATGTATTTTTCTCAATTTTTGCTTGTAAGGTTTAACTCTTGGTAGCAAAGGTAAATGATGTAACATTAATTCAGGGTCTAAACCTGGCATATCTACATAGGACCAAGAAAAGTTGATAGGTCATTGCTTGAAGAAATGAATGAACCTATCTTTTTCTTCTTTGTTTAGTGATTTTTCCAAGTGTATGTTATGTACAACCTCTCCGTATACTATGTTTACCTCTTTAGTTTCTTCTATAAGCAATGTTAAATTTTCTCTTTCGATAGGGAGGTTACCTAACTCACTCTTGCCATTATAGTTATTTTGATCTATATCTTCTATTGCAGAGGTACTTGCCTCTCCAAAGGATGTTGTCTTATCTAGGTCTACAACAAATCCTACTTTGTGGTCATCTTGTGGAAATCCCTCTCTGACTCCGAGGAATTCTGCAATTGCTTCATCATTTTCAAACCAATCTAGAGTTGGTTTTCCTTCTTTCCCCCAATCAATCAAGTGTGAATGTACAAGGGGTAAGTCATTACTCCCTTCTATACTAGATTCTAATAACATGAGGACTTGATTGTTTGATTGACTTGGTGTATTTTCATCTTGTATAGGTTTTATTTGATACCTTAGTATGACACTTGTTCATGGGCTTGAATGATGGAGTGATAAGAACTCATAGTCGTGAGAGTTTTTCTCACTTTCAATGTATGTTTCATCATTTGAGGTATTATCACTTATCTCCTCTTGTTCCTACCTCTGATTCTATTGTAGATTGACTGGTCTTCTTTGGAAAGTTGTCACGCTTCTTAAGACTGGTATAAGCCATCATAATCTTTCTTCATTTGATTCATTAGTTTAAGCTTGAGTAGTTTCCTGTGGCAAGAGTATTGATAATAACCATGGATTTGTTTCATTTGTTGGTGGTGATCATGTGTTTGTTACAACATTATCTTGTACTGTTGTGTCAGCAACTATATCATTTTGTGATTCAGTGCTAGGCTCTTGCAGGAGTTGTCTCATGTCTTCCCCATTTGATTCCATGCTAGGAAATGTGGGTACTTGATTACTTGTTTGAGATGAAGAGGGAAACACATGCGTGGACAAATCCCTTTGTTGTATATACTCTGACGGTTTCATTGGTCTATTCAATATATCTAAGTTATGTTGTCTTTCCTCTGTGATATGCGGTACATGCTTATAACCTAACCCTTGATTCCCTGGATTGTCGTTAGGGACAATAGGTTCTAGTCTTCCTTGTTGTTCTGACCCCAAGCCTGTGGTACCATAATATCCATGTCTCTAGAGAATTTTGAATTCATTGCCAACTGATCTAGGCATATTTTGGGTATTGTTATATAATCATATTCTCTATATATCCAATGGTTGACATCTTCATTTAGGGATTCTTCCTGTAAGTCACCCCATCTAATGAAAGAGCATGAGTCTGTGTATCTAACAATTTATTTTCCTTTGTCTTTTTTTTGTATTGTATTTTTAGGCTTCCCAAAAGACTTAGGAGATAGAGACAATTTTTTTCCACTTGAAGTATTTGCAATAGAGTACTCTCCACAACTCATATCTCATATCTATAAAGAAGATGTTGTAGGCATATTCTTCTTTGTTTCTATGATTGTTAATAAATCTAGTTGTGTAGTGAGAGGTGTTGCTTGATTAATAGGTACCTGATTATCCACACTTTCTTTCAAGTAATTGTAGTGTTGGAAGGGATTTGGATCACCTTTTGTGGTGATTTCAATACCATTATATGGGATGACACACTGATGAAATGTGGATGGTACTTCTTGCATGATGTGGATCCATGGGCGGCCCAATAACATGTTATATCCCAGTTCTCTATCCAAGACTTGAAAAGTGACCTCTGTTGTTATAGGTCCCACTTGTATGGGTAGTGTGACAATGCCTTTTGAGGGACGTTCTTCATCATCATATGCCTTGATATTTATCCTCTTGGATGAATCAATGTGAATTTCAGAATATCCTAGTGCTTTAACCAGTTTTAAAGTACAAATATTGAGACCAGCTCCTCTGTCTATGAGTACTCTTCTAATTCTTCTCTTATGTATGTAAGCTTCTAGATGTAGCGGGTCATTATGGAGCAATCTATCACTAGGAATGTCTTTTTTTGTGAATGCAATGCGAGTGCCTTGTGCCAAATTCCCTGCCATGGATTGGAAGGCATTTTCATCTAATTCTTTGTCCACTACTGAATCTTGAAGTGCTTTTTCTAGAATGGCTTTATGAGTGGGTGAAATATGCAAGAGTTCAAAAAGTGATATCTATGCTGAGGTTTTCTTGAGTTTCTCCACAACATTATAGGTCCCTATTGCTGGTGGTAGGTTTGGTGGTACTCCTTGTAAAGTTAACTTTGATCTGCGAGTAACTACTACACAGTCTGTGTCTCTAGGAGTTATTGTGATCGTAGCCACTGTATCATCTCTTTTACAGGTATTTTTGGTATCATATGCTATGTTATCAAGGTTTATGTTAAATCTCTCTTCATAGTCTTCATGTGTATGTTTGACATCCATTATTTGTTCTATGAGTTCATCTTCAAACCATCCTAAATGAGATGGTTCATCATGCTCCCAGACTCTAAGACAAAGATTTCTATCATCATCATATTTTGGTGCCTCTGATAGCATGCAAATTTGGTTATCATTTGTGTGAGTATCTAGATATTGCTCATCTTGATCAAGTGTTTCATGTGAATCATCATTTACTACATCTCCTAAGCTAATGGCATGAATAGTGTAGTCATATGAGACCTTTGTGTAGTTAGTTGTATTATCTTGAGTACCTGATGTAGTAGCTTTCCCGTTGCCATTCTTAACAAATGGATCCGTAAAGATTGTATGATTTGTGTTTGTTGAGGTTTTATCGATATCGATTGTGATGTCACCTTGGTCTATCATATCTTGGACCAATTTTTTCAATTTATAGCAACTCACCATTTTATGACCTTTAGTCTGATGATAATCACAAAAATCATTATCATTCCACCATGTGGATTTGAAAGGACCTGGTTCATATACTCTTATTTCTAGTAAAGTGATCATGTTTGTTTGTATTAACTTTTTGAGTGCTGACTCAATAGGTTCTCCTAGAGGTGTGTAATTCCTTCTTGGAGCATTTACCCAGGGGTACTTTGTGCTCATGTTTTGTGTAGTGTTTACATTTGTTGAGGTAATTTTATTCTTCATGTGTGGATTTGATGATTGACTCGTGCCTAGAGATAAAACCGGTTGGGTTCTATTTATTGTTCGGGCATCTACAACACCATCATTGGTCACATTCTTGTTTTTTAGCCAAAACTTTGATTTGTCATTGTTGTTGGTGTTTCCATACTTAATAAGACCTTGTTCCACTAGTTCTTTCTCACATTTTAGAGCTTTTTCCATAATTTGTTTGAACGTGGTTAAACATTGCATTTGTAAGGGATATTTAATCTTAGGGATCAAGTTTTTAGTGAACATGTCCACTTGCTCTATTTCTGGAATAATTGTCTTACACCTCCTATAGAGAGCCCTCCATCATTGTATGAAGGATGCAAATGTTTCATTTTCATATCGTTTCGTAGCACACAAGTCCATTAAAGTATTTGGGGTTTTAAGGTTATGTGAAAATTTTGCAATAAAGTGTTTAGCTAATTCTCCCCATGATGTGATGGTTGGTGGTAGATGTGAAAACCACTCTAAGGCTGGCCCCCCTAGACTTTTAGGAAACAGTCTCATTAAGTAAGTGTCCTCTATTGCAACCTCTATGCATGTCGTAAAAAACTCTCTGATGTGGTCTCTACGATCACCTTTCCCTCAGTATCTATCAAATTTTGGCATTTCAAAATGTGGTGGGAAAGGGGGCATGTACAATGTGTGATCAAAAGGATAAGGACGTAAGTCCTACATTATGTAGCTCTTTTTATCGTTACTAGTTTGCATAGTGGTTACCTATTGTTGTAAATTGTGTAACTGTTATATCAGAATATTCGTTTGATTCAAAGGTACACCTTGTGTTTGTGTGTTTCCCATAAAAGGATTCATGGTAGCATAACTAGGAGGTTGTTGGAAGGTACCATGATTGTAATTTCTCATATTGTATGTTCCACTAGGTATTGTGAAATAGTTTATATGTGAACCCATGTTAGGTTGAGTCGTAGTGGTTGTATTTGCAAGACCTAGATTTTCATTTTGGTGACTATATGTCGATCCTATAGAATAGGCAACTGGAGGTTGGGTCGCACTCGTTGTATGAGGAATTTGTGTTGAAATAGGTGTTGAGACACTTGATATTATTGGTATGCTCTGTGTTGGTACACTAACATTTATCATTGAAGAAGATGCACTTGATTGAGAGTTTTCATTTGTATGACATTTGTTTACGTAGGTGCATTCTAAGGAAAATTGGAGGTCGTTGCTTGTATTTGTGTTATATGTGGTATTTGACTGCTATCTTGACCTAAAGTCTTTCCTAGTGGTAAGATCTTTGTGACACCAAAATCCTCTGGTAATTTTGCCCCATTTTGTAATAACAACAAGAGATACTTGTCCCTATCACTATGTATAAGTGCATCTAAGATCATAAGGACATGTGGGTCTTGTTGAGCTGACTCAATTTCTTATCATCTTAAATGTTGTTGTAGTTCATGTAGTGTACACAATGATTAAGTACCTGATTGTTGATTAGTTGATATGTCCATATTCCAAGTTGGGTTTACAGAGTGGTCATTGTTTGGGTCCATTATACCTTTTTCCTTTTGTGACCTTGTGATGAGCATTTAAGACTTCTATATGAGGGTAGTTTTATAACTTTATGCAAGACGACAACTAATGTTAGACTCTAGGCATAGGTATGAGGTATGCAAAACTAGACTAGACTCTTTATTGGGGATTTTGATGCAAGACTTGTTGAGTATTTTTGGATTTCTGTAGTGCAATTTTTTCCATGTCTTCTCTTAGATGTTCTACAAGAATTTCTCTATCAATCCTACGGGCAATTTTATACTCGATATTTATCTCGTATTCAACTCCTATATACTGGGGTGCATTTCTCCTTGAGTCCCAAGCTAAGTTACCTAGACCTTCAATAATTTCTCTCTAACCACCGTTTGGCACTAGATTAGGTTTCTCAAAGGGGAGAAAACCATCACCTGGGAGAAACATTAAAACACATGCTATGACTTTGTAAATGATTATGGACTAAGACAGACGTATATGAGGTCTAGACAAGGACGTATATTAGGACTATGCAAGGACTTATGAAACTTCTAAGGATGTATATGAGGACTATGAAAAGACTTAGGATGATAGTAAGGATGTAAATAAGGAATATGCAAAGACTTAAGACGATATGAAGGATGTAAATGAGGACTATGCAAGGACTTCCTATGGTCACAAGTGTATAAATCTTTTAGTTTTGAGTTTCAAAAATGGACTTGGTTTTTCATTAATTCTGTGTATAGGACAAGTTTCGTGGTTTTTTCAAGTCTGAGAACAATTGTTTTGAGGTAAATATAGCTAACTGAACTAGTTTTTCAAACAATCTCAGAGAATTCAGAGATACGCAGGATAGGGCCTGAAATAGCCCAAATTACTAACTCAATACTAGTATGATACAATGATACATATAAAGACACAAAAGACAAGCTTAGGTTGGAAATTGGAAACCATTCAAATGAGGCCCTTACAAAATACCAAAACAAAATGGACAGACAGAGAGTCTGGCAGCACTGGCTCCACTCCATGGCACACACTTCTCGGGCATGCTAGTCTCTCTTACCCCGAAGATCTGAAGATCTTATAACCAAGGGATTTTTGTATCATAATTCAAGGTACAAGAAGGGTATCTATGGGGTATGACTCGCACTCCTAGAATCACTGAATTTAGGGTTTTGGGCTACTAAGTTGGTTCTTATTGTAAAATTTTGAGGGATCCTGATCCAACGATGGATTCTCAAAGCAAGCCACTTAAGACTTTAGTTGAGCTTATCGGTGTAGGGAAGGCCCCCACATATGTCGATTCACTCAACACTCTAGCCACCTGACCAGTATGTTTATATAGCAGCTCAAAAAACCCGCTCGAGAGTACATTAGGAGAGATGATATCCCCAATGCATCCCAATTTGAAGTACCCCTGTGGGGTGATGAAATCCCAAGTCAAAGATACCCCTCTCTACGTGCAATAAAATAAAATTGAGTGTCATTATCACCTCCTTCCTTTCTCCCAAGACCCCGAAGGCGGGTGGAAAGTTAGTTAATGCAATAGTAGGTCCACCCCAGACATGATAAAAGTTATTTCCCTTAATAAAATCAAATGTGAATTAATCTATATGTAGCCTGATTCACGTTCATTTTAAAGCCCAAATTGAGGCATTGAATACGCATGTGCATGTCCATTCTAAACACCAAATTGAAATGTGAAGGAATGCATGTCAATTTTAACCATTGTTAATTTTAAGCCCAAATCAAAGTGTTAGACATGCATGTCAATTTTAACCAATGTTAATTTTAAGCACCAAACTGAAGTGTTATGCATGCATGTCCATTTTAACCATTGTTTATTTTAAGAACCAATAAAATGAAGTGTGAGAGTATGAGTGAAATTGATCTAATACTAATCCGATCCTTTCTATAAATTCATCACAGGCTACAAACAGATGATTAGCAATAAAATCAAATCAATAGAAAATAGAGAATCTAGAATTGACAAAAATGAATGCATGATGATACGTGTACGATTGCGTAAACCTGCATAGGCGATTGTGTAATTCTGTCAGATCGATTGCGTGATCCTAACAGGATGAATGTGTGATCCTAACAAGTCAATTTCATGATACTAACAAGGCAATTGCATGACATAAATGCAGATAACAGAAAAAATAAAAAATTAAAACCAAATTTGATCAGAAACCTGCAAAACAGATTGTGAGGCCCTAGCTAGATCTCTCATCATCCATTCAATGTTAATCAAATCATATTTCACCCGATATGAAAGAACTAAGTTGTTGTATTTGTCGATGGCTAGTTGGTCTTCCCAATCTTGTATCTTCCTTTCTGCTTTGACAATTCTCTGATAACTTTTATCTTGCCTTCTTTGTTCCTTTGTCCTTTTGGTACCTGAAATCCTGAATTGTACCTTATGTGCCATAAACTGTTAAAACAAAAACATGCAATAAAAATAATCTATTTCCAGATTTACTCAATTTCATGCAAAATTAAACTGATCAGAGAACAAAAAATGAATAAAAATAGAATTATCAGAACGAAAAGATTCAAAACTAATGCATGATAATATCAGAGCGATTGTATGATCCTGTAAGGGTGATTGCATGATCCTGTAAGGGTGATTGCGTGATCCTTTCCGCATAAATGCGTAACCCTATCTAGTCGGTTGTGTAGCCCTATCTATGTGATTGTGTAGCCCTTTCTATGCGATTGCACGATGATGCAACTGTGAATGCGTGATGAAGAGGTCTATCTTGAAATCTATGCAAAACCTACAAAAAAGGAAAAAATTTGTACAATCTGCAAAAATAACACAGAAAACAGAGAAGGTTAATTAGTTGTTGTTCATGTCAGGTTCACCAAAATGTGATATGCTCAAATTCATCATTGCTAAATAGGAAATAAGGAAAATCATGAATCCCTTAACTATCTAAGCAATGCAAGCATAAAACCAATGAAATAGATGCAATATAGAATAAAATTAAACAATATAATACTCCCTATTGTGCATCATGGATTCCATTTCTCTTTTCCTCTATGTGGCATGGTGGCTCTCAGATATTGCGCTAGCAACCTGCAATTGACACAAAGATTCAAAATTCGTGATTCAGACAAATTATGAGGATGGAATGCTCAATTTATAGATTATTGGATGAGATTGATTGAAAGGTGGAATAGATTGATCAAGAGGTGGAACTCAGGTGATCTCACATGAAAATTGATAGTTGAACGGCTAATTTAGAGGTGAAACAGAATAGATTGAATAGATTAATTGAGTTAAATGATTGAGAAAAAGCTGACTGGGGGAAGAAAAAGAATGATTGGAGGAAATTAAGAAGATGACAAAGCTAACTAGAAGATGGAAATAGAGATAAATGATTTAATTAATTGATTGATTGAATTAATCAATTTAGCATGTGCTTGCAATTTAACTTAGATTTTCAATTTAATCTTTGCTCATGAGATTTTAATTCAAATAATTAAATTTATTCAATTTAGTATTTGAATATATTTAGAACTTGACTTTGATTTTCAATTTGGTTTTTAAATCATGCACATGTAATTGAAATTAGATGAAATTAGAATTTGGGGATTTGGAAATGGAATTAGAAGAATTAATTAGTTAATTAAATAATTTAAAGAAACTATTTAATTATTTAAAAATAAACTTTAATTAAATAATAAAGATTATTTAAATTAAAGGATTAAATCACAATTAATTAAATAATAAATATTTAATTAATATTTAGAAAAGGGTTGATGATTAGATGATTAGAGATAGAAATTGAGAATTAATTAATCAATTTAAATAATAAAGATTATTTAAATTGGAGAATTAATCAAAATTAATTAAATAATAAATATTTAATTAACATTAAAAAAATGGTTAAAATGATTAAGTGATAATAGAAATAAAAAATAGAATAATTAGTAAAATGATGAGGAAATATGGATTTAGAAGAATATGATTAATTAACTTAATTAAATAATTAAAGAATTATTTAATCAATTAGATGAATAATTAGTATATGATCAATGAGCATTTTTAGGTGTCTACACATCGTAGTATTGGTATTCTCCATTTCCATTATGACATCAATGCTCTCTTTTGATACCTAGTTGATTTTACCTCAATCAGTTTTAGTTTGGATATTAATGGGTCCTTGGGGAGGAACCAAGTCATTGTTGGCATTTAGGGTGTATTTGGTCATCTTTAGGTGGAATAATGGTCATAAATTCACCAATGTTTAACTCCTCAAGTTATAGGCATTCCTCATCTTTTAGAAAGCTTGGGCATCGTAAGTCTAGACCTCAAGTTCATTATTTTCCTCATTGGGAAAGAGGAAGGTATCTACCAACATAGCAGTGTTGACGATATTGAAGGATCTCATTTAAATTTTCCCAATGGGTTGTGCATCAACCTGAGAAATCCTAATGATATTTTTCCATTTGGGAACAATTTACCTTTGAATGGGAAGAAGTGTCATGTAGTTTTCACCAATTGGTCATGAGATAAACATCCGCCATATTCACATTTTGATCAATGTTGGTTATTTCTTGGTCATTATGATTATTATTATTTACCCCTCCATTATTTAGAATAGTATTCCATTTTCTATTGTATGAATGTGGATTATACCATTGATTTTTATTTTCATATCCTCTCTAGTTTTGAAAGTTGTTTTGTTGTTGAGGATGATTTTGATTCTAACCTCTAGAGGGGTTTACCTTGATTTTGTTCAATTTGAAAGTCACTTATGCAAACATTTTCTTCAATGCCTCTACTTCTATTGTCAAATGCATTGCATGCTCAATAGGAGATAATTTAGAATCCGGTTTGCTACGTCAGTGTTAGAAGTGTTGGTTTGTTGTTATATCCCTATCAAGTTTCTAAAATTTTGATTGGTCGAGTGACTCTAAGGATCAATGGTAATAGCATGGTGCTAGGTGAGAGTCTAAGTTTATAGGATCTAGCTTATTGGTTGAGGCCCATACAAAGGTATTGGGTTCATCATTGGGGCCCTAGTTACAAGAGATAGATTCAAATTAGTCACTTGATTGTATGCTCCTTGATGTAGGCCAACGGGTAGGTTGTTCCCTACACCTCTTGGTGCTTGGCTCAAATATTGGTTCATCTTGATGGCTAAGGTGTAAACCTTAGATATCTTATCTATATCTACAACAATGTGACTCCTTTTGATGAACAAAGAAATCCAAGGATAGAAGAATATGATTAATTAACTTAATTAAATAATTAAAGAATTATTTAATCAATTAGACGAATAATTAGTATATGATCAATGAGCATTTTTAGGTGTCTACACATCGTAGTATTGGTATTCTCCATTTCCATTATGACATCAATGCTCTCTTTTGATAACTAGTTGATTTTACCTCAATCGGTTTTAGTTTGGATATTAATGGGTCCTTGGGGAGGAACCAAGTCATTGTTGGCATTTAGGGTGTATTTGGTCATCTTTAGGTGGAATAATGGTCATAAATTCACCAATGTTTAACTCCTCAAGTTATAGGCATTCCTCATCTTTTAGAAAGCTTGGGCATCGTAAGTCTAGACCTCAAGTTCATTATTTTCCTCATTGGGAAAGAGGAAGGTATCTACCAACATAGTAGTGTTGACGATATTGAAGGATCTCATTTAAATTTTCCCAATGGGTTGTGCATCAGCCTGAGCAATCTTAATGATATTTTTCCATTTGGGAACAATTTACCTTTGAATGGGAAGAAGTGTCATGTAGTTTTCACCAATTGGTCATGAGATAAACATCCGCCATATTCACATTTTGATCAATGTTGGTTATTTCTTGGTCATTATGATTATTATTATTTACCCCTCCATTATTTAGAATAGTATTCCATTTTCTATTGTATGAATGTGGATTGTACCATTGATTTTTATTTTCATATCCTCTCTAGTTTTGAAAGCTGTTTTGTTGTTGAGGATGATTTTGATTCTAACCTCTAGAGGGGTTTACCTTGATTTGGTTCAATTTGAAAGTCACTTATGCAAACATTTTCTTCAATGCCTCTACTTCTATTTTCAAATGCATTGCATGCTCAATAGGAGATAATTTAGAATCCAGTTTGCTACGTCAGTGTTAGAAGTGTTGGTTTGTTGTTATATCCCTATCAAGTTTCTAAAATTTTGATTGGTTGAGTGACTCTAAGTATCAATGGTAATAGCATGGTTCTAGGTGAGAGCCTAAGTTTATAGGATCTAGCTTATTGGTTGAGGCCCATACAAAGGTATTAGGTTCATCATTGGGGCCCTAGTTACAAGAGCTAGATTCAAATTAGTCACTTGATTGTATGCTCCTTGATGTATGCCAACGGGTAGGTTGTTCCCTACACCTCTTGGTGCTTGGCTCAAATATTGGTTCATCTTGATGGCTAAGGTGTAAACCTTAGATATCTTATCTATATCTACAACAATGTGACTCCTTTTGATGAACAAATCAATCCAAGGATACTTGGCTCGGAATTATGCCTTGATAGCCACATCTTCTGCTATAGCATAGGGTGTTCTCAAAAATTTGAATAACATCTAGAAGTTGGTGTTAAACATTGTTAGGGGCTCTTTGGTGATTTTATCAAAGATGCAAACTATTGATAGAGAGTTGTATGATCTATGTACACCCTTAATTGATCAATGAAAGCATTTTCCAAATCTTGCCAACTAAGTGTATATGGTGAAAATGGATAACAAAAAGATTGAAAGACTAAATGAATTCAACCACAAAACCCTAGCCTAACAACAACAAAGATCTACCATAACATATGAAGATTACCTAAGACAATGCAAATCAAATGAAATCACAAAGATTATACCATCACATGTCCAATAGGGTTTGAATCTCCATTCTTCCTATCTCCATTGATCTTGCTTGATATATTTGCTCTCAGATTTTATGTGCACAAGAGCTCAACAAAGAACGGAAATGTGGTTGCAAGTAGGATCACATATGAAAGTGAAAAAGGCGTAGTGTAGTCGAGTGCACAATTGAGTTAGGGTTGATAATGAAGGAAGTATCCTCTTATATAGAAGACACTATATGAAATGGAGGGATAAGATTGAGAGGTGTAAAAGATAAATGGTCGGCTATGATTAGAGGGTAGGTAGAGAAAATAATAAAATAATGAGAGGGTAGGTAGTGTAGGAATTAAGAGATGAATGACATGTGTCATAGGTAGAAAAGGTTAATGAATTAATTAAATAAATAAAGATTTATTTAATTAATAGAAGAAGTGGGATCAATTAAATAAATAAAATATTTATTTAATTTAGGAAAAAGATAATTTAAATAAATAAATGTATTTATTTAAATGAGAAATAAGGCTAGAAGAGGATAAATGAATTAATTAAATAAATAAAGATTTATTTAATTAATAGAAGAATTAGGCTTAAGATAATTAAATAAATAAAAATATTTATTTAATTAGACATGACAATTTTAGGTGTTTACATTTTGCCCCTCTTTGAGACAATGCAACTTGTCACATTGTTTCAAAGAAGATAATATGAACTGATACATAGTTGCCCCAAGATGGGAATGATATGCCCCCTCGAGAGATTGGATGAAAATGTGTGAAAAGATCGCAGACAATCTCTCAATAAGAAAGAAAGGCTAGAATGGACTGACTACATAGGATAAAGTGACAGAGTCACGGGATAAAGAGGACTGACTTAGGAAATGAGGGCTAGGGTAGTCCATAAGATAGACCATGAGGGGAGACCATCCTCATTGCCATCCACACATCCAAGAGATCAGAGTGCAGAGAGAGAATAGAGCAGCAGCAATCAGCAATGATGGCATTGGTGCATAGATTCGATCACGTTCGCCAATTTCAGAGGCCAGCAGACGTAGGAGAGTCGGTGAGTACCACAAAATCTCCTTGTACTTTGTCATATTAATTATTGTCATTAATGCATCTTAGGTAGTGCAATAAATGCACTTTAGGATAATATCAAAAAATGTCAAAAATGTGTAGGCGCGTCTGCATTGGTGCCAGGCGTGTCTATGCTAGAAAAAGTATCTGTGCTAGATGTGAGCGTGTCTGCATTGTGCAGGCACATTTATGAAATGTGGGCACGTCTGTGTAGAACAGAGGCACATCTGTGTATTTCAAGCGCGTCTGTGCAGAGCAGGCGCATTTGTGTAGTCTGTAAGCGCGTTTATGTCAAAAATGTGCATTTATGTCTTCTAGAGCAAATCAGCAGTTCTGTGATGAACATACGTTGTCGATTGGATAAGCTGCTGAGAGAATACACTCAAGCAGGTCCTCTAGGGAAGACTAGGATAGCAGATAGGACTAGGATTGACAATTCTGTGATAGAACATATGTTGCCACTTAGGAAACTACTCAAGAGGATACACTCAAGTAGAGGCCCTACGATAGGATAGATCGAGGCACTTTGTGATGAACAGTGAGTACCAAGACATAGTACTTTGTGATGAACAGGGAGTACTAATAAGAGTAGCACTTTGTGATGAACAAGGAGTGCAAATATGAGCAGCACTTTGTGATGAACAGGGAGTGCTAAAACGTAGTACTTTGTGATGAACAGGGAGTGCAAATATGAGCAGCACTTTGTGATGAACAGGGAGTGCTAAAACGTAGTACTTTGTGATGAACAGGGAGTGATAAAATGTAGTACTTTGTGATGAACAGGGAGTACCACTAGAATAAATAGCAACACTTTGTGATGAACAGTGAGTGTCACTAGGATAGATAGCAACACTTTGTGATGAACAATGAGTGTCACTTTGACTGACATGATTGATTTGCTTGACTGCAGGAGTACTTACCTATGTTGGAGTCACGAGAGAGATTCCCATAGACTCAGAGGTTATGACCAGAGTTGACATTCGAGGACAGGGCTGCCATTGAGGTTATGGGTCTGCAATTTATTATGTATGTGCTTGAGTTTCGGGCGAACATGGGGTTGCTAACTACGCTAGCTAAGAGGTGGCATTCAGAGACATGCACTTTTCATTTTCCTATGGGTGAGATGACAGTCACCTTAGAGGATGTGTACAGGATACTACAGATATCAATTGATGGGGAGCTGATACCCTACAATCGAGATGGAGACAAAGAGGCCCTGAGACGAGTGTTTCGGGATCCAGAACTGGAGATGAGGGCTAGACATGTGGCATGGGACACGATGACAGTGACAAGACTGGCACTACCAACAATGCTAGGAGGAGTGATCAGTGGGTTCTTGTGTCTAGACAGGGCGACACGAGGGTTGGTTGTGGGTTGGGGGAGCACCTTGGAGACATTGGTTACAGAGCATACCAGATATGCCTGGGGACCGTGCATGTTGGCACACTTGTACTATGAGCTTCATCAGTTTGTTTATCATGGATTCGTAGGATTGGGCTGTGGAGTTACCTTGTTGCAGGTTTGGGCATATGAGCATCTGCCAGTCACATGGCCGATACATTTCAGAGGTCGAGGTCATGGATGCAGTTTTGTTCATCTATATGATATGATTACCTCACAGCCATGGATTGGTAGGTTGGAGCACTGACATTGAGTGATTGATGAGATTAACACTGTGATATGGAGGTCATATCAAGAGTGTGAGCAGTGGGAGGATGATGTAGTGGAGCTACCCTATACCTTTAGGAGCAGATATCTAATTAGGTAGATGCCCTATGTATTAGAGAGATAGTTAGTGGATAGGGTATGCAGGTAGTTTAGCAGGATCCAACGGATGCCATGGGGTTTTGGTATGTATACGTGGACAGTGCGAGACCAGGCACACTTTGGGCCACTATTATCATATGATCAGGCTGTGATGCAACTGGTAGAGATGGTGCCCATGCCATGGGATATGTCACCTAGGATTGAGGATGTAGGTATGGATACAGAGTACACTGCATATTGGGCAGAGCATCCATTTCCATGCCTGACAGACCCAAGTGAGTAGATAGATGGAGATGGCAGAGGGGATGAGGATGATAATGGAGATGGTGGAGGTAGAGGTCGATGGAGGAGGTGGGGTGCAGTTGGAGAGAGGAGAGTAGCTCCACGGAGAGAGGGTGGGGAGGAGAGATAGGCTCGGGTGGTGAGGGGTCATGGTGGATTGCCATTACAGGTGCCAGCAGCACAGGGTCCTAGATAGGTGTAGGGACAAGGACAGAGATAGGTATAGGTATAGGCAGAGGCACAACCACCAGTACAGGGGGAGCCATAGGCAAAACCACAGGCACAAGGGGCTGAGGAGGAGGAGGATGAGCTATTTGAGCTGAGGGAGATCTGTCAGGGACAAGTAGATGAGATTCGGGATCTAGAGAGGGAGATAGCTAGGCTCAGAAGATAGCTAAGGGATACTGAGCAGGAGCGAGATCAAGCTATCCAACGCTACACTGAGGCTGAGACAGCACTAAGGGCTGGGAGGTAGGTGGCAGAGGACACAGGGGCTAGATACGCCTATGTTATGTGGGTAGGGGAGGAGATAGGTTATTGGTTAGACCTATACTATGGGGCAGTGCCACTAGAGCAGCGGGCAAGGAGCTTCCACAGACCATCGTAGATAGCGATGACTACTAGAAGGAGTCAAAGGAGACAGGCATCCAGCGGTGGGGTTATGGGTCCTCCACCACCACCAGATAGAGGGGACAGGAGAGATGATCTTGGGGCGGGTCCTTCTAGGGCTCAGACTCCGTCTAGGCTAGGCGGCTCCGAGGGAGGGAGTTCATCATAGCCATAGAGGGCTCCCTATGTATCATTTTTGTACCATTTTTTATTATGATGTAGACACCTTCAGGTGATTGTAGCCATATGATTTTGACATCATTGTATCATGACACTTTTGATTATATATATATGAGATGATTCATCTTTGTGGCAGCTATATGCATGTGTACCTATGTGATGAGATTTTTTATGATGTATGTTTCTATGTGATGATTATGATATGGATGCAAATATGTACATGATGAAATGCAATATTTTTTTATCTTTTATGTTTTAATATGTTATGTATGATGCAAATGTGAATGTATGAAATGCAGATGAATATGAGAATGCAAATGATTATTTACATGATGAGAATGTAAAATGTGCTAACATGTGTTGTGATGTGATGCATTTGTGATATCTATATGTATGTATGAACTTTTAACATGTGGTAATGCAGGTGCAACTACATGAAATGCAAATGTTTTTGGCATGTCATTATACTCAGTCATGTGATAGCAGGCTACACGGCCTCAAGAAGGATAATGGAGGTCAATCAAGAAAGGGGAATAGAAGATAGAAGATATGAAAGTGAAAGAGCTTCTTGTGCATTATCATCATTGAGCTTTATTATGGAAAAATAGGTTATGACTATCGAGGCATATGTTTGACCCAGAAAGTCATTGTACCTATTTGCATGGAGATAAGCCATTCACAAACAAGTAATGCCCCAATTCACACTAGACTCTCAGTGTCCTCATATTCTTGGACAAGTCAAATCATTACTAAAAGATAATCCACAGACAGCAAATACAAATAGGTGATGATACCCCATCCTCACCTTTCTAGTCAAAGACATCTTAGAGATAGAATCTCTAGCTAGAGACATCCCAGAAAAGCTAAAAGACATGTCACCAAAAGATAAATATCAAAAGAAAACCAAGACTTGACACCAACATCCACTGTAGTCCTCAAGTTTAGTGTCACTTGTCACTTGTATAAGTCTATTTGATTGTGATCACAATGTTTACTTTCACAAAAAGAATAGATAGCACTGAACCATATGTTGTCTGAGTCTGTTGAAAGATTTGATTTGTTGAAAGTCCATTGTTGTTGTTGTGTCTCATCTGAAACTGACTGAATCCATGCAACTGATACTTTATTATAGAGAAAGCAAAACCTTATTGCAGATTGTGTGCGGATAGACTGAAGAAAACTAAAAGAAATTGTACTCCTTAGAACAAGCGATGCTCTCAGTTCCACACCCATCACTAGACATAGGATTTGCCTTAGCCATAGATAGGAGCTGATTTATTATGGATGGAAAGAGGGGGATTGGGAGGTTTATTATGAATGGCTAACCAATCTTGGGTAGATCAATAGCAAGCCATGATGGGAATGGGTAAGTTTATTATGTATGAATAGGTTGTGAGTGTGTGCAAAGTGAAAGGATGAGATGGAATCCTGAAGGAGGGAGGAGCAATGTCTCTATGCATGGCATTGGTGACCTATTTTTTACCATGGTACTTGCCCAGGGTGCCATCGAAGTGGTTTTCACCATTGCACGGAAAAAAATTTCTTTACCTTTTTTGATTTTTTTTGTATTTTTGAATTTTTTGATTTTTTTTTTTTTGTATTTTTGAATTGGGATACTCTAAAGAGCTATGTGTAAAACCCATGAAGGTGCATGTTGTTGATAGGACCCTCCAAAGGTTCACCCTCTATAGTTGAGAGTTAATATGCACCAGATCCATATGTTGCTGTGATGATGTAAGGACCAAGCCAATTCGGTTCGAACTTGCCCTTCTTCTCTCTGTCTTGCTGATTTTTAGGACTTTCTCTGAGAACCAAATCACCTACCTCAAATATGCAAGGCCTGACTTTATGATTGTAGCTGCAACTCATTCGTTGTTGATAAGCCTTGAGATGATTAAAAGCAATTTGTCTTCGTTCATCCAATAGTTCAAGTTCTTGTAAGTGAGAGACCCTGTAGTCTTCATCATTGATAATGTTTTGCAAAGAGACTCATAAAGAGGGTAACTCGACCTCAATAGGCAAGATAGCTTTAGTGTCGTAGACAAGTGAATAGGGTGTAGCTCCTGTAGGTGTGTTGATGCTTGTGCGGTAAGCCCAAAGTGTGGGATTAAGTTGGATATACCAATTACGGCCAGCGTCATTGACTGTCTTTTTCAAGATTTTAAGGATTGTTTTATTAGACACCTCAGCTTGACCTTTACCTTGGGGGTAATATGGTGTGGAGAAATGATGGGTAATATGGAAGCAGTCACAGAGTTCACGAACATCCTAATTTTTGAAGGGACACCTGTTATCGGTGATGATGGAAACAGGAATACCATATTGGCAAATGATATAGTTGAGAATGAATGTAGCAATTTGTTTTCCAGTGACTTGTGTAAGAGGCACTGCTTCAATCCATTTTATGAAATACATTGTGGTAGTGATGATGAATTTATGACCATTGGAAGATGGAAGGTGAATCTTGCCTATGAGATCGAGTCCCCACTGACAAAAGGGCCAAGGAGTCGCAATTGGTTGAAGTTCTTGTGCTGGTGCATGGATGAGGTCTCCATGAAGTTGACAGTGCTTACATTTCTTGACAAACTAATATGAGTCTTTTTCCATGTTGGGCCAGTAATATCCAGTCCTGATGAGTTTCTTGGCTAAGGTGGGACCACTAGAATGTGGACCACATATCCCTTCATGTACTGCACGTAACGCAATATGAGCTTCATTGCTTTCTAAACATCTAATAAGAGTGCCATCTAGACCTCAACGGTATAGAATATCGGCTAAAATGACATATCAAGAAGATTGGCAAATGAAAGTGCGACATTGGTTATTGGATAGGTCAAGAGGTAGGATATTGTCACGAAGGTATGCGAAAATGGCACCATATAATTGGGACTCAGAACTAACAATACATATCATCTCGGTAGGAGTGATTTCATATGAGGGAACCAAAAGGTTATCCACCAAGAACTCATAGTAGGTCTCATTTGGTGGTAGATCAATTAGTGAAGCAATTATAGCCATGGCATCCGTGGCTCGATTATGCTCTCTTGGTATCTGCTCAAAGTCTATCTTCATGAAATGTTGTTTCAAGTCATCCACCATTATCTTATAGGGCATTAATTTCTCATCCTTTGTTTGGTAGTCATTAGTTGCTTGATGAATTACAAGTTGAGAGTCCCCAAAAACATGAAGTTCCTGGATCTTCCATTGAACTGCAATCCATAATCCAGTTGTTAATGCCTCATATTCTACTATGTTATTAGTGCAGGGAAATGATAATCGATATGATTTTGGTATAGAATCCCCTTGAGGAGTTATGAAGAAGATACCAGCTCCTACCCCATGCTATGTGTATGAGTTGTCAAAGTATAGTTGCCAGGGATTTGCATGTGACACTGTTAAAATGGATTCATCTGAAAATTATAAAATTAGAGGAACATCATCTATCATGGGAGCATCTGCTAACTGATCTGCGATAGCTTGTCCTTTTATTGCTTTTCTATCCACATAATCGATGTCAAATTCACTCAGGAGCATCACCCATTTGGCTAGTCACCCAGTAAGTGTTGCTTTATTGAGAAGGTATTTCAATGGATCAATCCTTGCAACCAACTTAGTTTTATGAGTTAGCATGTAATGTCATAATTTCTGTGAAGCAAAGACCACAGGGAGACATGCACACTCAATTGGTGTGTAATTTAGCTCATATCCCACCAAGGTGCAACTGATGTAGTAGACTACCTTTTCTTTTCCCTCAGCAACCTGTTGTGCTAAGAGTGCCCCTAGTGCTGTTGAAGTAGCTAATATGTATAGTAATAGAGGTTGATCTGGAACTGGTGGCATCAAAACTGGTGGATTCAGAAGATAATCTTTGAGTGTCTGGAAAGCTCATTGACAATTATCATCCCATTTGAATTTGATATTTTTATGTAGCAAGTGCTGAAAAGGATTACACTTATCTGCAAGCTATGCTATGAATCTTCGTATGGACTAGAGTCTCCCTTGCAAAGATCAAACTTGACTGATATTTCTTGGTGGTTGCATCTCTAGGATGGCCTTGACTTTTGCTGGATCGGCTTCGATTCCTCTTTTTGATACAATGAATCCCAGGAGCTTCTCGGAGGTTACTCCAAAGACACATTTCTTGGCGTTTAGTCTTACTTTATACTTTTCCAACCGATCAAAGATGACTGAAAGTATGTCCAAATGTGTATCTCTATCTATTGATTTACCCAAGAGGTCATCAACATAATCTTCCACAGTAACGTGCACGAGATCATGAAAGATAGTAGTCATGGCTCTTTGATATGTAGCGCCTACATTTTTTAGCCCAAAGGGCATGACATTCCAGCAGAAGGTTCCCCAAGGACAAGTAAATGTCATTTTGTGTTGATCCTTGGATGTAATTTTTATTTGATTGTAACCAGAGAATCCATCCATCAAAGATAACATCACATGACCTGCTGTGAGATCGACAATCAAGTCAATATTTGGTAATGGAAAATCGTCCTTAGGACAAGCTTTGTTAATCTCTCTGAAATCTATACATATTTTGATACTATGATCTAGTTTACTGATAGGCACTAAGTTCGAGATCCATTCAGGATAATCAATTGGACCTATGAATCCAACATCCAATAATTTCTCAAGCTCTACTTGGACTAATAATGCCACTTGTGGATGCATCTTTCTTAATTTATGTTTCATTGGCTTTGCCCCTGGTTTAACTATCAAATGATGCATTACCAAATCCGGATCCAATCCAGGCATATCAGTGTATGACCATGCAAAGTTGATTTGTCATTCTGTGAAGAAACTTATGACCTTTTACCTTTCTGACTCTGTCAAAGATTGAGCTAGGAATATGTTGTGTGGAACTTCTTCTATGCCAATGTTTGTTTTCATAGTCTCCTCTACCAACATGGATGACTTTTCTTCATATGATGCTGGGAGAATGTCGAGCCTTCCATCTTCGGGTGCCTCGGAGAGGTTTTCGCCCTCAGATACATCCTTTCTTTTTACTTTTTTGGGGTCAGACAGTGCCACAATGTGGTTTTTGCCATAAGACCCTTGATTTGTTTTTATTTCTATATTTTAGCAAATGGAAGGCCCGACACCGTCACCAAAATATGCCACGTCGTTGAGTTCTATAGTGTATCCCGCTTTATGGTCCCCATAGTGAAGATCATCTCGTATGCCAAGATAGTCAATAAAAGCTTCAACATTTTGGAATGTGTCAAACTATGCAGGTCCTTCATGGTCCCAGTCAATAAGTTGGTGGTGAACAAGGGGAAGGCCTTTGATGTCTTTGAAGTTAGCGGGTCTAAGAGTGAAGATGCAGTTATATTCAGGTATGTCGAGGTAATTATCAAGGTCATCATTAGCACTCTCCTCATCAGTCTTGATCGTGAATGAATCCAAATTGTCATCACTAGTAGCGCATTCTTGGACAAGTGTTCTCATTCTATGTGATTTTGACCTAGAACCTAGAGGCAAGGACTGTTTGGGATACTCTGAGATTGTTTCTTGACCAACTTTGAATTTTCTATAAAATTACTCTTCTTCTGTGGGTTCACCTGGTTCTCTAAATGTCTCGGTGAGCTCATAGTCACTGGAGGATTTGTTTGAACCCCATTCCCATTCATTGGAGTCTGTGGAATAGCGATTCTCTTATTGAATTTTGGAAGCTTTGATTTGTAATGCTTCTTCTGGCTTTTCAGTGTGGACCTTGGAAGTCATGAAACCAAGTCCCTTCGATCGTTCCTTTTTGAATGTCAATTCAAGTTGTAAAGGTTCAATGATGCCTTCCTTTCTTAAGCCAAGAGGGCTTTTGCCATCATACCCAAATTTTTGTAAGATCTTGAACCCTTTGCCATACTTTTCACATGGTATGCTGATGTGATCTTGTGTAGCATTTTCAAGGTCTTTGTAAAGCATTTTGTATAAGTCTTCCTCTTCCAGTTCACCACATCTTTGAAAGATAGTAGGGTCCCATTTGAGTATAATGATAGGTGTAGACACCTAAAATTGTCATGTCTAATTAAATAAATATTTTATTTATTTAATTATCTAAGCCTAATTCTTCTATTAATTAAATAAATCTTTATTTATTTAATTAATTCATTTATCCTCTTCTAGCCTTATTTCTCATTTAAATAAATACATTTATTTATTTAAATTATCCTTTTCCTAAATTAAATAAATATTTTATTTATTTAATTATCCCACTTCTTCTATTAATTAAATAAATCTTTATTTATTCAATTAATTCATTATCTTTTTCTACACATGACACATGTCATTCATCTCTTAATTCCTACACTACCTACCCCTTTCATTATTTTACTATTTCTTATACCTACCCTCTAATCCTAGCCGACCTCTCTTTTTACACCTCTCAATCTTAACCCTCCATTTCTTATTGTGTCTTCTATTTAAGGAGATGCTTTCTTCATTGTCAAACCCTAATGACTAATCACTCACCCTAATCACTCAGGCTAATCAACAATTTTGGAGGACTTGGCTACACTACGATCCTACTTGCAACCACATTCCGTTCTTTGTTGAGCTCTTGTGCATATAAAAATCTGAGAGCAAATATATCAAGCAAGATCAATGGAGATAGGAAGAATGGAGATCAAAACCCTATTGGACATGTGATGGTATAATCTTTGTGATTTTGAGTTATTTGCATTGTCTTAGGTAATCTTCATATGTTATGGTGGATCTTTGTTCATTGTTAGGCTAGGGTTTGGTGGTTGAATTCATTTAGCCTTTCAATATTTGTTATTATTGTTATCCATTTTCACCATACACATTTTGGCACGCCCGGTGGGACTCTTGTCCCTTTGCATTTAACATTTTTATTGCAGATTTGGCATTTTTGAAGCTGCAGATCGGACAATTTTCGACGACATTTTAGGTTTTTTCCGCGTCTGCGAGCGTTCGGATCGCTTTTTTGTGTTTCAGAAGTGTCTGCAATATCGTGAATCGCGTCTGTGTTTTTGCCAATTTTTGTTTTGCAGGTTTCCGAAAGGTGCGTCTGTGATTCCAAACCGCGTCTACACTGCATCAGATCGCGTCTACGTCATTTAACAGCGTCTGTGACCTCTGATCGCGTCTGTGAATCACAGAACAGCGTTTGTGTCTGGTATAGCAGCGTCTATGCTTTCTGTTTAGCAATTTTAATTTTTCTTTGATTCGGGTTTTTGGATTTTGTACTTAGGGTTTTAGATCTGGATTATTTTCGGCTAACCCTTGCAGATCTAGCTAACCAAGTTTGTGCAGCTTGCTTTGGAGGCAAAATACATTTTTGTTGAAGGCCCCTTTTCACAAAGTCTTTTTGGGTTTTCTAAAATTTACCTAACTTGTGTGCTTGCAGGAAGGGGTGATCATTTGAAACAACCCAAACTACTAACAATCTTGTTGCAGGGCCTTAGCTAGGGTTTTGTAGTTATGTTGTGTGCCTTGTTTTCATAGACTAGCAAACACTTCCATTGGTGTACTAAAATTGAATCATTGTCTTTTGTGTCTTGAGCAATAGGCTCTTTTTGTTCAATCTTTAGAGGGTCTGTCTTCCCGTGTGGTCATTAGGACTACTAGTGAGAAGAGAACGACCCAAGTGGTAGCGAGGAAAACCCACCTCTTTCAAACCACTATAATCAAATGTATTCATGGTGAAAACTATGAATAACGTGTGCTGATTAGTTCATACCGACACTATGTCTCCCCATAAACCCGTTTGATCAAATTTATTTGATCATTTGTAGGGCGTAACCCCTACCGGCTGGGAGCCTTCTGTATTGACAGAGCTGAAAGTGCCACATGTATGGCCACACGAGCGGATGCCCTTACTAGCACCTTTTTGTTTTAGAAGCCCAAATCCTTCTAGTTGTTGAGGCAGGAGGTCGGACCTCTGGTAGCGGCCCACACACATACGGTTCTTAGTAGAGATACAAAGTTTGCCATGGGGAGTTTTCATGGGGACTGATGCTTGGCTGACCTGAGAAGTGAGTGCCGAGGGTGGAGCCAGTGAGGTCAAGCATCTAAGTATCCGCTCTGAATAGCGTAGCCTCGAGGGTAAAACCCTATGTGGGATCAACAACTATTGTCTTGGCCAGCCCTAAGATTTGTGCTTGTCTTATGCTAAACACTCAAACATTCAAGACAAAACAACAAAACATTGTGTGTATGGGGTCTTCAAGTGTATGCAAAACTTTTTACATCAAACAACACACTTTTGGAGTCTAAATAGTTTGCAAACATTGGGTCATCAACATTGTGTCCTCTTGTCACGAAAAACAGTCAAACAGTCGGATTTGGTCACAACAAAACAACTTCACACATTGGAAAAATTGCACTAAGGTTACAGAAACGCGTCTGTGTCTGTTTGAACCCCATCTGCATCATATAAGCGCGTCTGTGAAGAGAAGAATAGCGTCTGTGTTTTCAACAGCGTCTGTGTCAAATAGAGAGGCGTCTGTGTCTGGGAATCGCGTCTGTGAAGTATACAGAGGTGTCTGTGTCAGGAATTGAAAACTTTAACAGTCCAGCAAACAAAAGAAAATCAGTTTCGGTATACTTGAGCTTCCTAGGTTGTCTCTTCAGGTTTCATCTAGCGTTCAGCTTGTTCTAAGGTTTCATACAGTCCATCATTGCTTCACATCTCATTTTACATTCATACTTGTCAGAACTTGAGTCAAAAGGTCACTTGCTTGTCCTCATCATACTTTGTCAACACACTACATACTACTACACTTTGCTAAGTGGTCCCTCATCAAGGTTTCTTACCTTTGGGTCTCATTTGGTCTTACTTAGAGTCAAGGTCAGCTTACCTCATCAAGAGAAACTATCCTCTCTTTGGAAGTCACACCTACTCTACTACTTACATACTTGGTCTTACACTTTGGACATTGCAAGTACACCTCAAGATTCATTTACACTCCATACAACTCTTGGTCTTCCATACTCTTGTCATTTTTCATCTAGTCTCTCACATATTGGTCAAACACCTAGTTCATGGTTGAAACCCGCCTTCAAAAATCTAGGAGAATAGCTAAAGAAGCTCAAGAATCCGTAAACATGAGTTCTTATGAGTATGACAATGATCTATTCTACAATCCTGAGCACACCACATTACCAAACATGAATGTTTATAGACATAATCCAAATGGGGAAAGCACAAACACTATAAACAACAATGCTACGCACAATGACAATGTTGACAATTCTTCAATACTATCAGCAGACATAGAAGAATCCATAATGAATCCTCAATTCAATAGATTGGTTGAAGAGATAATGAGGAGAGATCGTCAATACTTTTTACACATGATGGCACAAAGTGGAGCTAAAATACCGCATGATTTTGACTTATCTCAACTTATAGAAAGTCGACCCTCACAACAAATTCAACCCAACATGGATCAAAGGAGACCAAATAGTGGAGGAAATAGAGGACCACATATGGTACCTGAATCACCATCAGCTTTGCTTCAAAAACTAGAGGTCCCACATACACATGGTCAAACATATGATACTTACCTTCGCAGACCATTATGGAAGTCTTATGCAGACAGATATGCTCAATCACATATCAATGCTAAGGATCAACCACCAAAGCAATTGGATATTCAAAGGCATGCTCAAAATTTGGACACAAGGAAACCCCGTGTCAAATTTGGGGGCAACACAGTAGAACATGACATGCCTGTAGAGTATGGTATACATGCACAAAATAGATATGGTGTTCCTCAACATGAATCTATACCAAGTGGTCCATATATGCAACATCATTACAGACCTCCTCCATATGAACATGTGTATGATCAATATCATCCATATATGCAACATGCACCTCCTCCAATGGGTACCTCAAACATAGGATATGGTCCAAGAAGTCGATCTCCACCTAAGAGCAATTTGGAGCAACAAATCAGGGACTTACAAAAGAAAATGGAGGACATAAATACACCAAAGCCAACATACACAATGAGAGACATATGTCCTTATCCATTTGACAAGAGCATTCCAATGCCTCCTTTTCCTACACACTTTGTGACGCCTAAATTTGATAAGTATAGAGGAAAAGGGGATCCTAAGGCACACATAAGACAATTTTTCACAGCTTGCATTGAGGTAGCAGCAAAAGAGACATATTTGATGAGATTATTCCCACAAAGCTTAGGTGATCAAGCTATGGAATGGTTCTCTCAATTACCTCCTGGTATTAAGTCATGGGGTGACTTAGCAAAGGCATTTATTCAGCATTTCTCCTACAACATAGAAACAGATATCTCAGTCACTACTCTATGCAATACTAAGCAAAAGGAAGGAGAATCTTTTGCGTCATTTTTACAAAGATGGAGAAATCTAGCTAGCAGATGCTCTTGTGAAATTCCCCAAAAACAAATGGTAGAAATGTTCACTCAAAACGTTAACAAGGATATTGGCTATGATCTAAGGAAAGCTTGTTTGTCCACCTTCAAGGATGTTATTGAAAAGGGCTTAGCAATAGAAAAGGTCTTAATTGAACAAGGAGTCATTAAGATATTCAAAGAAAACAAAGAGGACTTTAAAGGAAAAGACAAGCCAAGATTTTGGAATAAGAACAAGAATACAGTTAATGATGGTGTTGTTGATGCCAATACAGTGAGACCCAAGTTCATCTTTTCAGGATCAATTTCTACAAACAATCAAGTGAATACTCAAACAACTTCCAGATCACGAAGGAAGTACACCCCATTGGGAGAACCACTTGAATTAGTCTTCAAAAAGCTTGTGACAAACAAAGTGATCACAGTTCCAGATTTTCCTCCATATGAACCAAAGGTCAAACCAAATTGGTGGAATGATGATGAATTTTGTGAGTTTCATAAGAGCAAGGGTCATAAGACAAGTAATTGCCATTGATTGAAAAACATTGTGCAAGATCTCATTGATAGAGGCAACATTGAGATTGAGGGACATTCATCTAATCAAGAGCATGAGATGTTTAAGGAACCATTCCCAAAACATGACAAAGGAAAAGGCAAAGTCACAGATGATCAAGCCAATTACACTAGAGCACCTTACAATTATGATTCTACTATCAATCACATCTCGATGGACAATCATATTTCTACTATCACTATCAAAAACAAAAATCCTGAGAATCCTCCTCAGAGACCCAGGATTGTCCTAAAAGGTGTGGGATCTTCCTCCGAATCTACCTCTGAATGTCATGTTACAACCCGTCAAGGTAAGATTACTTTCCCAGGTGCTTCCACTAAGAATACCAATCCTTTATCAATCAAGCCTAAGTACGACCTTGTAGAACAATTAGGGAAGACACCCGCGCTCATCTCCATTCTGGAGCTTCTACGTATATCCCCTGCACATAAAGCTATCCTTGAAAAAATCTTGAGAGACACTGTTGTCCCTACGGATCTGAACGTGGATCAGTTTCAAGCCATGGTGGGATACCTATCCATTCCACATTCCCTTACGTTCACAGAAGCCGATGATGCCTCCATAAGTCAGCCACATAATGCACCTTTACACGTTGAAGCTTTCATACATAAACATAGAATCAAACGAGTTCTGATAGATGGAGGAGCAGGTCTAAACATTTGTACCTTGAGTACCATAAGACAATTAGGATATTCTGACAAGGCTGTGAATTCTACAAACCAAATCACCATTAAGGCTTATGATGATGAAGAGCGTTTGTCCAAGGGCACAGTCACCTTACCGCTAAGAATAGGACCAGTCACAAAGGATGTGGTTTGTCAAGTTCTAGATCTAGATCTCACGTATAACATATTGCTAGGACGTCCGTGGATTCATGAAATGAGGGCAGTCCCATCAACATATCATCAATGCCTTAAGTTTCCTCATAATGGAGTCGAGGTAACAGTCAACGGTGATCCAAATCCGTTCATATATTGCAATAACTTGAGATCACATACTGAGACTATCATTCCCAGTAACCGTGAGGCTACTCCTTCTTCAGCATACATTGATCCTGAGTCATTAAAACCCTCGACATCCAAACAAGGTGAACTTAGAGGCAAGTTTCAAGACAAAGGCATGGGAGAATACACTTTGAATCAGACAATGTTTTTACGACAAGTCCTGAGCTCCCCAAAAGAATATGGGAGGCCACATCCTAACAAGAAAATCTCCATCATGATACTCAAATGGGATCCTACCATCTTTCAAAGATGGGGCGAACTAGAGGAGGAAAATTTATACAAAATGCTTTATAAAGATATTGAAGAGGACACACATGATCAGACTATTATACCCTGTGAGAACTATGGCAAAGGCTTTAAAATTCTACAAAAATTCGGGTATGATGGAAAAAGCCCTCTCGGGTTACGCAAAGAAGGTGTCATGGAGCCCTTACAACCTGAGCTAACTGCAAGAAGGGAACGCTCCAAGGGACTCGGTTTTCTGAATTCCAAGATTCACAATAAAAGAACAAAAGAGGCATGGCAAATCAAAGTTGCCAAAGTTCAACAAGGGGATTATCCTTCCATAGATTCTAATGAGTGGGAATGGGGTTCAGACAAATCCTCCAGTGACTATGAGCTTACCGAGACATTCAGAGAGCCAGATGAACCTACAGAGGAGGAGGAATTTTACAAAAAGTTCAGAGTTGGTCAAGAACCAACCCATAAGGATCCCGCACAGTCTTCGTTTCAAGGTCCTAGGTTGAAATCGCATAGGATGAGGACACCTATCCCAGAAGGCGCTACTAGTGATGACAATTTGGATTCGCTCACGATCGAAACTGATGAGGAGAGTGCCATCGATGAACTCGACGATTGCCTTGACATACCTGAATATAACCACATCTTCACTATTAGTCCAGCAAACTCTGAAAACACTAATGACCTTCCCCTTGTTCACCCCCAACTCATTGATTGGGATCATGAAGGACCAGCACAATTTGATACATTTCAAAATGACAAAGCTATTGTCGACTATCTTGGCATTCGAGATGATCTTCCCCCTGGAGACCACAAAGCAGGATACACCATAGAACTCAACAACATGGCATACTTCGGTGAGGGTGTCGGGCCTTCTAGTCGCAAAAATGTGAAAATGAAAACAAAACAAGGGTCTTATGGCGAAAACCACACTGTGGCGCTATCTGACCCCAAAAAAGTAAAAAGGAAGGACATATCTGAGGGCGAAAACCTCTCTGAGGCACCCGAAGATGGAAGGCTCAACATTCTCCCAGCATCATATGAGGAAAAATCATCCATGTTGGTAGAGGAGACTATAAAGACAAATATTGGTACAGAAGAGGTTCCACACAACATATTCTTGGCGCAATCATTGACAGAGTCTGAGAGGGCAAGATTCATAAGCTTCTTCAAGGAATGACAAGTCAACTTTGCATGGTCATATGCTAATATGCTTGGACTGGATCCGGATTTGGTTATGCATCATTTGACAGTCAAACCGGGGGCAAAACTAGTAAAACAGAAATTGAGGAAAATGCATCCACAAGCGGCATTACTCGTCAAGGCAGAACTGGAGAAATTATTGGATGTCGGATTCATACGCCCAATTGATTATCCCGAATGGATTTCCAATTTAGTACCTGTCAGCAAGCCAGATCGCAGTATCCGAATATGTACAGACTTCAGAGATATCAACAAGGCTTGTCCAAAGGACAATTTCCCATTACCAAACATAGACTTGATCGTTGATCTCACAGCAGGTCATGAAATGTTATCCTTAATGGATGGATTTTCTGGATATAATCAAATCAGGATTGCACCTGAAGATCAACATAAAACATCATTCACTTGTCCATGGGGAACCTTCTGTTGGAACGTCATGCCCTTTGGGCTGAAAAATGCAGGCGCCACGTATCAATGAGCGATGACGACTATCTTTCATGATCTCATGCACATAACCGTGGAAGATTATGTTGACGATCTTTTGGGAAAATCAATAGACAGAGACACCCACTTGGACATACTTTCAGTTGTCTTTGATCGGCTGGAAAAATATAAGGTAAGACTAAATCCAAAGAAATGTGTCTTTGGAGTAACCTCCGGGAAGCTCCTAGGATTCATTGTGTCTAAAAGGGGAATAGAAGCCGATCCAACAAAGGTCAGAGCTATCTTGGACATGCCGCCACCCAAGAATATCAGTCAACTTCAATCTTTACAAGGGAGACTCCAGTCCATACGAAGATTCATAGCACAACTTGCAGATAAGTGTAATCCTTTCCAGCACCTGCTACATAAAAATATCAAGTTCAAATGGGATGAGAACTGTCAACAGGCTTTTTAGGCACTCAAAGACTATCTTTTGAACCCACCAGTCTTGATGCCACCAATTCCAGATCAACCGTTGTTACTTTACATATCAGCTACTCCAACAGCACTGGGGGCACTCCTAGCACAACAAGTTGATGACGGCAAGGAAAAGGCAATATACTATATCAGTCACACATTGGTAGGATATGAGCTAAATTACACACCAATCGAGCATGCATGTCTTGCTGTGGTCTTTGCTTCACAAAAATTATGACATTATATGCTTACTCACAAGACTAAGTTGATTGCCAGAATTGATCCACTAAAATATCTTCTCAACAAAGCTACACTTACTGGGCGGCTGGCCAAGTGGGTAATGATTCTGAGTGAATTTGACATCGAATACGTAGACAGAAAAGCAATAAAAGGACAAGCAATTGCAGATCAATTGGCAGATGCTCCCATGATAGATGATGTTCCTCTACAGTTAGAATTTCCAGATGAGTCCATTCTAACAATATCATCTGCAAAGTCATGGCAATTATATTTTGACGGCTCATATACACAGCACGGGGCAGGAGCGGGTATATTCTTTATAACTCCTCAAGGCGATTCTATACCAAAATCATACCGCTTGTCATTTCCTTGCACCAACAATATAGCGGAATATGAGGCATTAACAACTGGATTAAGAATTGCAGTTCAGTGGAAGATCCAGGAACTTCGTGTTTTTGGGGATTCTCAACTTGTCATCCATCAAGAAAATGATGATTACCAAACAAAAGATGAAAAACTAATGCCTTACAAACAACTGGTAGATGATCTAAAACAGCACTTTACAAAGATAGATTTTGAGCAGATACCAAGAGAATAGAATTGTGCTGCAGATGCCATGGCTACAATTGCTTCGCTCATTGATCTGCCGCAAAATGAGACCTGCTATGAGTTCCTGGTAGACAACTTGCTGATTCCATCATATGAGATCACTCCTATGGAAATGATATGTGTTGTTGGTCCTGAATCCCAGTTATATGGTTCCATATTCACATACCTTCGTGACAATATCTTACCTCCCGATCTATCAAACAATCAACTCCGCACTTTCATTCGCCAATCCTCTCGATACGTCATTTTAGCTGATATCCTATACCGACGAGGTCTAGATGGCACCCTTCTTAGATGTTTAGAGAATGACGAAGCTCAGATTGCGTTACGAGAAGTGCATGAAGGGATATGTGGCCCGCATACTAGTGGTCCTACCTTGGCCAAGAAACTTATCAAGACTGGATACTACTGGCCTACTATGGAAAAAGATGCATATCAGTTTGTCAAGAAGTGTAAGTAGTGTCAAATTCATGGAGACCTCATACATGCACTAGCACAAGAACTACAACCACTTGCATCTCCTTGGCCCTTTTGTCAGTGGGGACTCGATCTCATAGGTAAGATTCACCCTCCTTCTTCCAATGGACATAAATTCATTATCACAGCCATAGAGTATTTCACAAAGTGGATTGAAGTCGTGCCTCTCACACAAGTTACTGGGAAACAACTCGCTACCTTCATCTTGAACTACATCATTTGCCGATACGGGATTCCTACTTCCATTATCACTGATAACGGGCGTCCCTTCAAAAATCAGGATGTTCGTGAACTCTGTGACCGCTTCCATATCTCCCATCGCTTCTCCACACCATATTACCCCCAAGGTAATGGCCAAGCTGAGGCGTCTAATAAAACAATTCTCAAAATCCTTAAAAAGACAGTCGACGACGCTGGCCGTAACTAGCATATCCAACTCAATCCTGCACTTTGGGCCTATCGTACAAGTGTCCGCACACCTACAGGAGCTACACCCTACTCACTTGTCTACGGCACTGAAGCCATCTTGCCTATTAAGGTCGAGTTACCTTCTTTACGGGTCTCTTTGAGAAACATAATCAACGATGAAGATTACAGGGTCTCTCGCTTACAAGAACTAGAACTGCTGGAGGAACGAAGACACACTGCTTTTAATCATCTCAAGGCTTACCAACAAAGAATGAGTCACAGTTACAATCACAAAGTCAAGCCTCGCACATTTGAAGTAGGTGACTTAGTCCTCAGAGAGAACCCCAAGAATCAGAAAGACAGAGATAAGAAGGGCAAGTTCGAACCAAACTGGCTTGGTCCTTACATCATCACAGCGGTATATGGATCTGGGGCATATCAGCTCTCAACTACAGAAGGTGAACCTTTGGAGGATCCTATCAACAGCATGCACCTTCGCAGGTTTTACACATAGCTCTTCAGAGTATCCTAATTCGAAAACACAAAAAAATCAAAAAAATCAAAAATACAAAAAAAAATTATAAAACAAAAAAATCGTCACTTGGTGAAAACCTGGCAAACAGGCGCCTTGTGACACAACAAAAAAATTGAAAAATCGAAAAAAGTAAAGAGAAATAATTTCGTCCAACGGTGAAAACCACTTCGGTGGTGCCTTGGGCAAGTACCATGGTGAAAACTGGGTCACCAGCGCCATGCGTAGAGACATTGCTCCTCCCTCCTTCAGGATTCTCTTTCATCCTTTCACTTCACACACACTCACAACCTATTCATCCACAATAAACTTACCCATTCCCATCATGGCTTGTTATTGATCTACCTAAGATTGGTTAGCCATCCATAAACCTCCCTTTTCACTCCCTTTCCATCCATAATAAATCAGATCCTATCTGTGACTACGGCCAATTCCTACGTCTAGTGATGGGTGTGGAACTGAGAACATCACATGTTTCGAGGAGTACAGTTTCTTCCAGCTTCCTTCAAGTCTATCCACGCACAATCCGCAATAAAGAAACATCTGCATCGCCAGTCCATAATAAAGTTTCGTCTTCTCCGCAATAAAGTATCAGTTTCATGGATTCAGTCAGTTTCAAATGAGACACAGTAGCAACAATGAGCTTCAACAAAATCAAATCTTTCAACAGACTCAGACAACATATGGTTCAGTGCTATCTTTCCTTTTTGTGAAAGTGAACATTGTGACCACAATCAAACATGACTTATACAAGTGACAAGAGACACTAAACTTGAGGACTTCAGTGGATGTTGGTGTCGAGTCTTGGTTTTCTTTTTGATTTTATCTTTTGGTGACATGTCTTTTAGCTTTTCCAGGATGTCTTTGACTAGAGATTCTATCTCCAGGATGTCTTTGACTAGAAAGGCGATGATGGGGTATCGTCACCTATTTGCATTTGCTGTCTGTGGATTGTCTCTTAGTAATGCTATGACTTGTCCAAGGATATGAGGACACTATGAGTCTAGTATGAACTGGGGCATTCCTTGTTTGTGACTGTCTTATCTCCATGCAAACAGGTACAATGACTTTCTAGGCCGAACAAATGCCTCGATTGTCATAACCTATTCTGCCATAATAAAGCTCAATGATGATAACGCACAAGAAGCTCTTTCACGTTCATATCTTATGTCTTCCATCCCCCTTTCTTGATTGACTTCCATTGTCCTTCTCGAGTCCGCGTAGCCCGCTATCACATGACTGTGTATAATGACACACCAAAAACATTTGCATTTCATATAGTTACACCTACATCACCACATATAAGCATTTCATACATACATATAGATATCACAATTGCATCACATCCTACATACAACACATGTTAGCACATCTCACATTTTTATTATGTAAATAATCATTTGCATTATCATATTCATTTGCATTACATACATTCACATTTGCATCATGCATCACATATACAACATAAAAGAACAAAAATATATTGCATTGCATCATATAAGCATCCATATCGTAAAACATGTATCACATAAGAACATTTCATCACATAAGGTACACATGCATATAGCTGCTGCAAAAATGGATCATCTCTCATATATAATCAAAATGTGTCATGATACAATGATGTCAAAAGAATCATATGGCTATAAAATCACCCGCAGATGTCTACAATACAAAAATGGTAAATATACTGATACAAGGGGAGCCCTCTATGGCTATGATGAACTCCCTCCCTCGGAGCTGCCTGGCCTCGACGGAGTCTGAGCTATAGATGGACCCACTCCAGGATCCCCCTGCCTGTCTGGTGGTCGTGGAGGACCCATGACCCCACCGCTAGATGCCTGCCTCCTACGACTCCCTCCCGTAGCCGTCGCTATGCACAACGATCTATGGAAGCTCCTCGCCCACTGATCCGCTGGCATGGCACCATAGTACAGGTCCCTCCAATACCCAATCTCCTCTCCGGCTCGCAGCACATATGCATAGCCTGCCCCTGCATCCTCTGCCACCTGCCTCCCTGCCCTCAAAGCTGCCTCGGCCTCAGTATATCGTTGGATGGCCTGGTCTCTCTCTCGCTCTGTGTCCCTGAGCCTGATCCTGAGGCGATCCCTCTCCCGCTCCAAATCCGCAATCTCGTCTGCCTGGCCCTGGCAGATCTCTCTCAGCTCTAGCAGCTCATCCTCCTCAGGATCACCACCCTCAGCCTCTGCCTGTGGCTCCTCCTCTGCAGGTGCCTGCACCTGTGCCTCCCCCTATACCTGTCTAGGTGCCTGAATAGGTACCTGTCTCTGACCCTGCCTAGGAGCCTGCACCTGTCTCTGCACCTGTCCTTGTCCCTGCACCTGTCTAGGTCCCTGTGCTCTAGGACCCTGTGTTGCTGGTACATGTAGGGGCAATCCACCTCGACCCCTCACCACCTGAGCTGCTCCCTCCTGTCCTCCCTCCCTCCGAGGTGCCACTCGCGTCTCCCCCACTACTCCTCTCCGCCTCCGTCGGCCCCTGCCTCCATCCCCTCCACCATCATCATCATCATCCCCTCCAACCTCTCCCTCCAACAGCTCTCCCGGATCTGTCAACCTCATAAATGGATGCTCTGCCCAATACGCAGCATACTCTGCGTCCATCCCTGCATCCTCCACCTCTGGCCACATATCCCAAGGTAGTGGCAGCATCTCTGTCATCTGTGTCACGGCCTGATCATATGATAACAGTGGTCCGAACTGAGCCTGATCCCTGACTGTGCGGGCATACATGCCCGAGCCTCGCGGCATCCTCTGGATCCTGCCGAACTGTCTCCCAACCCTATCAACCAGCTGCCTCTCCAGTATGTAGGGCGTACGCCCAATCAGATACCTGCTCCTGAACGTATAGGGCAGCTCCACGGCATCGTCCTCCCACTCCTCACACCCCAGGTACGGCCTCCAGATGACCATGTCAATGTCATCTATAACCCGCCTCCAGTGCTCCAGCCGGCCAATCCGAGGCTGTGACGTAATCATATCATACAAATGTACAAAACTCCGTCCATGTCCTCTGCCCCTAAAATGAATAGGCCGTGTGATAGGAAGGTGCTCATATGCCCACACCTGTAACAGAGTCACTCCGCAGCCCAGTCCTACTGATCCGTGATAGACAAACTGATGCAGCTCATAATATAAGTGTGCCAGGACACATGGCCCCCATGCATATCTGGTGTGCTCAGTCACCAGTATCTCCAGTGCTCCTCCCCAGCCCATTGCCAATCCCCGTGTAGCCCTGTTTGGACACAAGAAACCACTGATGGCTCCTCCAATAACAGCTGGCAGCGCTAACCCTGTCGCGGTCATGGTATCCCATGTCATGTGCCCTGCTCTCATCTCCAAACCGGGATCCTGGAATACCCGTCTAAGCGCCTCCCTGTCTCCATCTCGATCATATGGAATCAGCTCTCCATCGATCGGTATATGCAGTATCCTATACACATCCTCGAGGGTCACTGTCATCTCTCCCATAGGCAAGTGAAACGTGCAAGTCTCGGAGTGTCATCTCTCCGCCAGTGCAGTCAGCAAACCCATGTTTGCCCGAAACTCGGGCACATATAGCACATGTCTGAGGCCCATCTCCTCAATAGCAATCCTGTCCTGAATCGACAACTCTGGTCGCAATCTCTGAGTCGATGGGAATCTCTCTCGTGACTCCAGCATAGGCAGATACTCCTGCAGTCAACCAATCAATCATGTCAGTCATAGTGGCATTCACTGTTTATCACAAAATGCTACTCGCTATCTAAATGCATATGGCTATTTATCCTAGTGACACTCACTATTCATCACAAAGTGTTGCTATCTATCCTAGTAGTACTCCCTGTTCATCACAAAGTACTACGTGTGTGACATTCCCTGTTCATCACAAAGTGTTACTCACATTCGCACTCCTTGTTCATCACAAAGTGCTGCCTATCTTGGTGCTCCCTGTTCATCACAAAGTGCCTTGATCTATCCTAGTCTTCCTAGAGGACCTGCTTGAGTGTATCCTCTCAGCAGCTTATCCAATCGACAGCGTATGTTCATCACAGAACTGCCGATTTGACCTAGACGACTCAAACTATGCATTTTTGACACACAAACACGCTTTAAACTCATAAACGCGCTTATAGACTGCACAAACGCGCTTCTGCAACACAGACGCGCTTTCTGAACACATACGTGCCTAAATCTTTCATAAACGCGGCCAGGGAACACAAACGCCCCTAAAGAGCACAAACGCGTCTGGAATTCACAAACGCGCTCACATTACTCACAAACGCAGTCCCAGGCATAGACGCGCCTGGACCGGACACAGATGCGCCTGGCACTGACACAGACGCGGTTGCGCGTTTTTGCATTTTTTAACTACCCTATTCCTAGCGCATTTATTGCTACCTATTGAGCATTAATGACAAAACTTGAAATGCGTGAAAGTACGAGGAGGTTTTCTGGTACTTACCGGCTCTCCTGCATCTGCTGGTCTCTGGAATCGGCGAATGCGGTCAAATCTATGAACGAGGGCCATCGCTGCTGACTGCTACTGCTCTTTTTTCGCTCTGCACTGTGATCTTGTGAGGGTGTAGATGACAATGAGGATGTATTTTGCCCATGGTCTATCTTATAGCCTACCCTAGCCCTTGCCTTCATTTCCCGAGTCAGTATTCTTCATCCTGTGACTTTGTCACTTTATTCGGTCAGTAAATTCTAGCCTTTCTTTCTTATCGAGAGATTGTCTGCAATCTTTTCAGACATTTTCATCCAATCTCTCGAGGGGGCATATCATTCCAATTCTGGGGCAACTCTGTATCAGTTCATCTTATCTTCTTTGAAACAACGCGACAAGCCGCATTGTCTCAAAGAGGGGCAAAATGTAGACACCTAAAATTGTCATGTCTAATTAAATAAATATTTTATTTATTTAATTATCTAAGCCTAATTCTTCTATTAATTAAATAAATCTTTATTTATTTAATTAATTCATTTATCCTCTTCTAGCCTTATTTCTCATTTAAATAAATACATTTATTTATTTAAATTATCCTTTTCCTAAATTAAATAAATATTTTATTTATTTAATTATCCCACTTCTTCTATTAATTAAATAAATCTTTATTTATTCAATTAATTCATTATCTTTTTCTACACATGACACATGTCATTCATCTCTTAATTCCTACACTACCTACCCCTTTCATTATTTTACTATTTCTTATACCTACCCTCTAATCCTAGCCGACCTCTCTTTTTACACCTCTCAATCTTAACCCTCCATTTCTTATTGTGTCTTCTATTTAAGGAGATGCTTTCTTCATTGTCAAACCCTAATGACTAATCACTCACCCTAATCACTCAGGCTAATCAACAATTTTGGAGGACTTGGCTACACTACGATCCTACTTGCAACCACATTCCGTTCTTTGTTGAGCTCTTGTGCATATAAAAATCTGAGAGCAAATATATCAAGCAAGATCAATGGAGATAGGAAGAATGGAGATCAAAACCCTATTGGACATGTGATGGTATAATCTTTGTGATTTTGAGTTATTTGCATTGTCTTAGGTAATCTTCATATGTTATGGTGGATCTTTGTTCATTGTTAGGCTAGGGTTTGGTGGTTGAATTCATTTAGCCTTTCAATATTTGTAAATATATCAAGCAAGATCAATGGAGATAGGAAGAATGGAGATCAAAACCCTATTGGACATGTGATGGTATAATCTTTGTGATTTTGAGTTATTTGCATTGTCTTAGGTAATCTTCATATGTTATGGTGGATCTTTGTTCATTGTTAGGCTAGGGTTTGGTGGTTGAATTCATTTAGCCTTTCAATATTTGTTATTATTGTTATCCATTTTCACCATACACAATAGGTACCTGCTTATTAGGATGTGGTCTTCCATATTCTTTTGGTGAACTCATAGCTTATTGTAAGAACATGGTTTGATTCAAAGTGTATTCACCCATGCCCTTGTCCTAAAATTTCCCTTTAAGCTCACCTTGTTTTGAGGTCGAAGGTTTTAATGATTCAGAATCAATGTATGCAAAAGAAGGGACAACTTCCCTATTACTTGGAATAATCCTCTTAGTTTTTAGTCTCAAGTTTTTGCAGTATATGACTGGATTAGGATCACCATTAACTGTTATCTCAACTCCATTATGAGGAAACTTAATGCATTGGTGATATGTAGATGGGACTGCCCTCATTTCTTGAATCCAAGAACATCCTAGTAATATATTGTATGTGAGATCTAGGTCTAGGACTTGACAAACCACATCCTTCATAACTAGCCCAACTCTGAGAGGTAAGGTGACTGTGCCCTTGGATGAACGTTCTTCATCATCATATGCCTTGATGGTAATTTTGTTTGTAGAAATCATAGCTTTATCAAAATATCCCAATTGTTTAATAGTGCTCAATGTACAAATGTTTAGACCTGCTCCACCATCTATCAGGACTCATTTCATTTGATGTTTGTGTATGAAGGCTTCAATGTGTAAAGGTGCATTATGTGGCTGACTTACAGAGGCGTCATCGGCTTTTGTGAATGTAAGGGAGTGTGGAATAGAAAGGTATCCCACCATGGCTTGAAACTGGTGCACGTTCAGATCAGTAGGGATGGCAATGTCTCTCAAGATTTTGTCAAGGATAGCTTTATGCGTGGGGGATATGCATAAGAGCTCAAGGATGGAGATGAGCGTGAGTGTCTTCCCTAACTATTCTACAAGGTCATACTCAGGCTTGGTTGTTGAGGAAGTAGTGTTTTTAGCTAGAGCACCTTGCAAAGTGAATTTATCTCGATGAGTTGTAACATTACATTTAGAGGTAGGTTAAGAAGAAGATCCAATGCCTTTTAGGACAATCTTGGGTCTCTAGGTAGAATTCTCAGACGTTTTGTCCTTGATGATAATGGTAGAGACATAATTGTCCATTGAAATGTGATTGATAGTTGAATCATAGCTATAGGATGCTCTGGTATAGTTGGTTTGGTCATCTGTGTCTTTAGATTTTCCCTTGTCATGTTTTGGGAATGGTTCCTTAAAAATCTCATGTTCTTGATTGGATGAGTGTCCTTCAATCTCAATGTCACCTCTATCAATAAGATCTTGTATGATGTTTTTTAGTCGATGGAAATTTCTTCTCTTGTGACCCTTGCTCTTGTGAAATTCACAATACTCATCATCATTCCACCAATTTGGTTTGACCTTTGGTTCATATGGAGGAAAATTTGGAACTGTGACTACCTTGTTTGCCACTAGCTTCTTGAAAACTGACTCAAGTGGTTATCCCAATGGAGTGTACTTCCTTCATGACTTTGAAGTTGTTTGAGTATTCACTAGATTGTTTGTAGAGCTTGATCCAGAAAAAACAATTTTAGGTCGCACTATATTGGCATCCACAACACCATCATTGACTGTGTTCTTGTTTTTATTCCAAAATCTTGGCTTATCTTTTCCTTTATAGTCATCTTTGTTTTCCTTGAATATCTTAATGACTCCTTGTTCAATTAGGACCTTCTCTATTGCTAAGTCTTTTTCAATGACATCCTTGAAGTTGGACAAACAAGGTTTCCTTAGATCATAGCCAATGTCTTTGTTAAAATTTTGGGTGAACATTTCTACCATTTGTTTTTGTGGAATTTCACAAGAGCATCTGTTGGCTAGATTCCTCCATCTTTGTAAAAATGATGAAAAAGACTCTCCATCCCTTTGCTTGGTATTGCACAAGGTAGTGACTGATATGTTTGTCTCTATGTTGTATGAGAAATGTTGGATAAATGCCTCTGCTAAGTCACCCCATGACTTAATTTCGGGTGGAAGTTGGGAGAACCATTCCATAGCTTGATCACCTAAGCTATGTGGGAATAATCTCATCAAATATGTCTCTTCTGCTGCTACCTCAATTCAATCTGTGAAAAATTGTCTTATGTGTGCCTTAGGATCCCCTTTTCCTCTGTATTTATCAAACTTAGGTGTCACAAAGTGTGTAGGAAATGGAGGCATTGGAATGCTCTTGTCAAATGGATAGGGACATATGTCTCTCATTGTGTAAGTTGGCTTCGGTGTATTTATGTCCTCCATTTTCTTTTGTAAGTCCTTGATTTGCTGCTCCAAATTGTTCTTAGGTGGAGATCAACTTCTTGGACCGTACCCCATGCCTAAACCACCGGGTGGAGGAGGAGAATATTGCATATATGGATGGTAATAATCATACACATGTTCATATGGAGGAGGTCTATAATGATGCTATGTATATGGACCACTTGGTATAGAGTTATGATGAGGAATGGAATATCTGCTTTGTCCATGTATACCATACTCTACAGGCATGTCATGAGTTTGTTCTAATGTGTTGCCCCCAAATTTGACATGGGGTTTCCTTGTGTCCAAATTTTGAGCATGCCTTTGGATATCCAATTGCTTTGGTGGTTGATCCTTAGCATTGGTATGTGATTGAGAATATTTTTCTGCATAAGACCTCCATAATGGTCTGCGAAGGTGAGTATCATATGCTTGACCATGTGTGTATGGGACCTCTAGTTTTTGAAACAAAGATGATGGTGATTCAGGCACCATATGTGGTTCTCTATTGCCTCCACTATTAGGCCTCCTTTGATCCATGTTGGAGTGAGATTGTTGCAAAGGTTGATTTTCCATTATTTGCGACATGTCAAAATCATGAGGGATCTTGGCTCCACTATGTGCCATCACTTGTAAGAAATATTGTCTATCTCTCTTCATTATTTCCTCAACCAATCTATTGAAACGGGGATCCATAATGGTATCTTCCACTTCTGCTGAATGTATAGAAAATTTGTCCATATTGTCATTGTGTGTATCATTGTTGTTTATAGTGTCCATGTTCTCAACATTTGGAATGTTTCTATAGGCATCCATGTCAGGTAATGTAGTATGATCAGAATTGAAAAATATATAATTGTCATATTCATAGGAACTCATGTTTGCGGACTCTTGAGCCTCTTTGGTTTCTCTCCTAGATTTTTGGGAACGGATTTCAACCATAAACTAGGTATTGACCAAGATGTGCGAGACTAGATGAATATGGAAAGAGTATGGAAGATGAAGAGTTGGATGGAATGTAAATGAATCTGAGGTGTACTTGCAATGTCCAAAGTGTAAGACCAAGTATGTATGTAGTAGAGTAGGTGTGACTTCCAAAGAGATGATAGTTTCTCTTGATGAGGTAAGTTGACCTTGACTCTAAGTAAGACCAAATGAGACCCAAAGGTGATAGACCTTGATGAGGGACCACTTAGCAAAATGTTGTTGTATGTAGTGTGTTGACAAAATATGATGAGGACAAGCAAGTGACCTTTTGAATCAAGTTTAGACAAATGTGAATGTAATGTAGGGTGTAAAGCAATGATGGACTTTGTGAGACCCAAAGACAGGTTGAATGCTAGATGAAAACCCAGAGAGATAACCTATGAAGCTCAATAAATCTGAAACTGATTGTTCCTTGTTTGCTGGATTATGAAAGTTTTCAATTCTGAACACAGGCATGCCTATATACTTCATAGATGCGCTTAAATGAAATAGACACTATTCTAACATAAACAGACGCGCTTAAATGACACAGACGTGGTTCTGTCAGACACAGACGTGTTTCTGAGATGTTGTAAATGCAATGTTGCTCAAAAGACACAGACGCGTTTAGATGACACAGACGCTATTCTGTCAGACACGGACGTGTTTCTATAAACTTTGTGTAATTTTTCCAATCTGTGAAGTTGCTTTTTGTGACCAAATCTGAGTGTCTGACTATTTTTCGTGACAAGAGGACACAATGTTGATGAGGACTCAATGTTTGCAAGTGTTTAGACTCCAAAATGACTCCAAAAAAAAAAGTGTTGTTTGATGTAAAAATTTTTTGCACATACTTGAAGACACAAAAGACACAATGTTTTGATGTTTGGTCATGAATGTTTGATTGTTCAAAATAAGTCAAGCACAATTGTTATGGCTGGCCAAGACAATAGTTGTTGATCCCACATGGAGTTTCCCTCGAGGCTACGCTATTCAGAGCGGATACTTAAATGCTTGACTCCATTGGCTCCACCCTCAGCACTCACTTCTCGGGGCAGCCAAGCATCAGTCCCCATGAAAACTCCTCGTGGAGAACTTTGTATCTCTGCTAAGAACTGTATGCGTGTGGGCCACTACCAGAGGTCCGACCTCTTGCCCCAACAACTAGAAGGGTTTTGGCTTCTAAAACAAAAAGGTGCTAGTAAGGGCATCCGCTCGTGTGGCCATACATGTGGTACTTTCAGCTCTGTAAATACAAAAGGCTCCCAGCCGGTAGGGGTTACGCCCTACAAATGATCAAATAAATTTGATCAAATGGGTTTATGGGGAGACATAGTGTCAGTATGAACTAATCAGCACACATTATCCATAGTTTTCATTATGAATACAGTTATTTATAGTGGTTTGGAAGAAGATGGCTTTTCTTTTGCTACCACTTGGGTCGTTCTCTCCTCACTAGTAGTCCTAATGACAACACGGGGAGATAGACCCTCTAAAGATTAAACAAAAAGAGCCTATTTCTCAAGACACAAAAGAAAATGGTTCAGTTTTAGTGCACCAATTGAAGTGTTTGCTAATATATGAAAACAAGGCACACAATGAAGATCAAAAACCCTTGCCAAGGTCCTGCAACAAAGATCTATTAGTAGTTTGGATTGTTTCAACTAATCACCCCTTCTTGCAAGCACACAAGTTAGGTAAATTTTAGATCCAAAAGACTTTGTGAAATAGGGGCCTTCGACAAAATGATTTTTCTTTCAAGACAAGCTGCACCAATTTCGTTAGCTAGATCTGAAGATGTTAGCTCAAAATAAACCAAATTTGAAATCTGAATGACGCAAAACCGAATCAAAGAAAACCCAAAATGTAACAACTTCACACAAACGCGGTTATCAGAGACACAAACGCTATACAATTTCGCATACGCGCTTAAAGCCAATACAGACGCGCTTCCAGAACATAGACGCGGTTCCTAGATGTAGATGTGCCTGAAAACTCCACAGACGTGACTTTCAAAATCTGCAAAAAAATAAAATACTATCGAAGATGCAGACGCGATTCCAGATATCACAAACATGGCAGAAAATCAAAAACGTGATCCGAAAGTACGTAGACGCGAAAATATCAAAATGTTGTTAGAAATGTCATATTTGCAACTTCAAAACACAAAATCTGCGACAAAAGATGTTAAATGCAAAAGGGACAAGAGTCCCACCGGGCATGCCAAAATGTATACAGTGAAAATGGATAACAAAAGGATTGAAAAACTAAATGAATTCAACCACAAAACCCTAGCCTAACAACAACAAAGATCCACCATAACATATGAAGATTACCTAAGACAATGCAAATCAAATGAAATCACAAATATTATACCATCACATGTCCAATAGGGTTTGAATCTCCATTCTTACTATCTCCATTGATCTTGCTTCATATATTTGCTCTCAGATTTTATGTGCACAAGAGCTCAACAAAGAACGGAAATGTGGTTGCAAGTAGGATCACATATGAAAGTGCACAAGGCATAGTGTAGTCGAGTGTGCAATTGAGTTAGGGTTGATAATGAAGGAAGTATCCTCTTATATAGAAGACACTATATGAAATGGAGGGATAAGATTGAGAGGTGTAAAAGATAAATGGTCGACTATGATTAGAGGGTAGGTAGAGAAAATAATAAAATAATGAGAGGGTAGGTAGTGTAGGAATTAAGAGATGAATGACATGTGTCATAGGTAGAAAAGGTTAATGAATTAATTAAATAAATAAAGAATTATTTAATTAATAGAGGAAGTGGGATCAATTAAATAAATAAAATATTTATTTAATTTAGGAAAAAGATAATTTAAATAAATAAATGTATTTATTCAAATGAGAAATAAGGCTAGAAGAGGATAAATTAATTAATTAAATAAATAAAGATTTATTTAATTAATAGAAGAATTAGGCTTAAGATAATTAAATAAATTAAAATATTTATTTAATTAGACATGACAATTTTAGGTGTCTACACTAAGAATAGAATTGGTTGGCAATGTAAGGTACCAATTGTATTCATTTTATCCAAGGGAGTATGGGAAAATCTTGTACACTACATCCTAATTTTCTATGTGGTGGATAAAACAACATCCTTAAAGGCTTGGATGTGTTCTTTAGTGGTCTTGGGTCTACCAAAATTAAACTTAGCACAAACAATTTCTGCATTTATAGGGAGATCATGGATCCCTCTAGTATTGCTTCTAAAGGGGAATGATCATAATCAAAGAAATCCATAATAGGTACTTTTGGTGGGTTTTGGTTTACCAAGGGGATAGTAATAGCCTAGGATATTTGGGTAGCAAGCATTAGTTGAGATGATGAAGTTAAAAGCTTCCCTTTCCTCTATTTCCCATTATCTGGTAAGTTGTCCTAACACTAAGAATCCTCCCTTGTTAATTGGTGTATATCTCAATATTTTATCAAATCATTTTGGGGAAAAGGATTCTATGCCCTCCAACTTGTTTTGGCCCTCCTACACCAATTGTGTTAATGGGCCTATTGATACACTCAACACAAACTAAGTGTTTTAGTACTTGATCTCTCCTAAAAGAGGTGGAACTATGATATTCTAGACCTCTCAATATCTCTTTGGTTGGGTCACAACAATGCAAACTAGCTAAGTGTTCATACACCCTATTTCTTCAAATGGCATTCTTAGTTAACAAGCTAAAAGAAAAGGTTTTCTAATATAACTCCTAACTAAATGAGTTAAAAAAAGGCAAAGGATAAGACAAGAAAACAAGAACATGAATGATGAATATTCTAAAACCAACATTATCAACTAAATCCAAAGAATCATTACATTCATACATCATTTAACATGTTAAACATAAATTCATACATGAAAATGAGATATGAGAACTTCACGAACAATAAATAACTTTTATTCACACCTTCACCATTAACCTCAACTACCAAGAAGGATATGAAAGCTTATTATAATGACAAAGATTGTTTAGCAAACTTTAGGATCAATTCTAGATTAAGGAAGATGCAAGAAAAGAGAAATATCGATTGCTCACGTGAGACATCCAATAAATTTTTAAGCAACAAATTGCATTTCTATTAAATCTTCAACGATATACCAACAAACCAATAGTATTCAGTCTACAACTTCTTGCTAATGTCTACTAAAAAATAACTAAGCACTTGAAAGTAAAGAAATCACTTCTAAAATGCTAAACTAGTTTGGATCTCAAATCATCAATTCGTAGACCCTCAAAATGACTCAAAAAGTTACATTTATAGGAGGTGACCTCCTCAAAAGTAGGGACTAAATCCCACCAAAAATATCCTATTTTTTAAAAGGCCCATCTAACACGTAGGTTACTGGCTATTAAACTATGTGTTAGTAGTCCAAAAAGGAATGTAAGTTTGCCAAAATAAAAAATATGAGTTGTCATGTGTTGTAACTAGAAGTCGCCACTTAAAACTACTAAAGGAAGTTTGAACTCATGCATGCAAGGAGGAGGAAATCTAAACAACTAATGTGAAGAAAAAACTTTATATTTTAGCTACAATCTACTTGTGACAGTGAAGGCAATATGCCAAGTCAACATTGAGAGTTAACTAGTTCCTCTTTCCTTTCTCTGTATTTTGCCACCCAATGGATTCAATGAAAGAATCTTTGAAAAGAGTAAAGAATCTTTTTTTAAATTTTGAATTATCAAAATTACTCATTGCTTGAGCTTCTTCTTGTAATCCTAGTAACCTTCCAAACAATACTCTAAAGGCTCCCTATTCGACCCATCTACCCATTCAATTATGATTTTTTCTACCCTTGTAGATTCTTTCAATTTATTCACTGCATCATCTAGGGCTACCATAACCTTGATTTTTTGTTCCATTGAGAGGATCAATTCCAACAAATCATTCCACACTTGTTCATTAAATTTCCTATTGGGGATGAATTTACTTTCCACCAACTTATCCCAATAAGAGAGGACAATGTCTCTGCTCTCCAAATGGTTCAAGTTAGTTCTATGCAAATGACCTCCAAGGTTGAATGTCACACAATTCTCATAAGTCGAGTAAAAGTACAAAGTTGTGTCACACTTTTATAAAAGAAATGGACAATGTTGATTCAAATTTTTAAAGTGAATCAATAAAAAGTCAAAATATATGTTTTGAATTTTGAAATGATGAAAACTAATAAAATGTATATTCTTTTGTGTATTTTGTGTTGATAATTTGTATAAAAATTTAAAAAATTATTTGAATATAGTTTTGTATAAAGTAAACACTATAATTCAGTTGTTGATAAAATATTAAAACTGAAGTTACACAAGCCACCACACTTTATTTAAAAATCCTGATAAAAATTTAAAAAATTATTTGAATATAGTTTTGTATAAAGTAAACACTATAGTTTAGTTGCTGATAAAATGTTGAGATTGAAGTTACGCAAGCCACCACACTTTATTTAATAAATTTTACCTTTTTCTTCATTTTTTTTTATGTATATTGATAACTTGAAACTTTAGTGCATGGATATATTTTTTACTATTTTTTATAAATATATATTCTTCAATAAATTTGAAAAGTTGTGCACTAAAATATAACTCTTTCCATTTGCCGCCACCTTTTTTATTCATTATTTATCCAAATTAGAAAAGAATTATATCGTCTTGACATAGATTCTTTTTTCTAGTGCGTCATATTTTTAATGAAATTTTTAAATAATTTTTAGTATTTTTTCTTGTCAAAATAATCAATCTTATATTTAAGTGTTGATGACCTACTTTCAATTAAAAAAAATGTAAAAAAAAATTATTAAATTATTAAAAGAGATATATTTTTGAATATTCACTTGTAGATCTATAAAGGGGTATTTTTACATTTAAAAAAAAATATATTTATAAGAGTAAGAGTTGTTGAAACATCGAGTTTTTTTTAAGAAAATACTTTTTTGGTAATTAGACCCAAAGTGATATAAAATATGTACATTTAGTAGACACTTCCAATTGGAAAAGTTGTGGTCCATATATAACTTATCTATAATGAATCTATATAGACCATATGTTTGACTAAAATTAATTTTTAGTTAGAAAAGCTTAAATTCACTTTTGCTGATAAGTAGACCTAAAATGTGACATACTATTGTACTTTTACCCCTAGAAGTATGTTGGATATTAGAGTTGTTGGGATATGTTGTTGTCATTGATGTCAACATATCCCTGTGTTGCAGAGAGTTGGTGTGTTGCAAAGAGTTGGTTTTGGGGTGATCTATTGCAGATGTGCTGATGCGGTTTATTGGGTTTTGAGATGATTATCTCTAGTTGATTCAGTATGATTTTCATGATGCTATGTGGTGATTTGGTCTAGTTATGTGATCCGGTATGGTGACTAGTTTTTTAGTATTCTATGTTGCAAAGTTATGGTATTTGATTCATATTACTCTAGAATGATGATATCTTGAATTGTGGATTTTGGAGAGTGTTTGGGATGTTCATGTGTGTCCTTTGATCAAATGGTTAATGATTTGGAACTTCACAAGCATATCTTTTAGTTTGTCAGTTGGTGTTCCTGAGCTCCAGTGATGATGTTAATGATAATTCTTATTATCCGAGTTGTTGCGGTGATTGTGGTGGAATTTGTGTTGCTTGTTGATGTTCTCTGATCATGTGTTATTTGTTTTGGTGGTCGGCATTGATCATGGTGCACGTTATTGAAGATTTTATTTGTCTGGTGTTATTCTTCGTGTTATGCGACATATTCGATGGTGTATCATGTTGTGGATGATCTTGGTGAATCATTTGGCAGCGTTGCATGTTCATGGATTTGTTTTTTTTCCATGCTATGTCCTTGCCGACATTGTAGTGGTTTGATTATGGATTTATGTATCGTGTGATGTAATTTTATAATTAGGTCTTATGTTTTGAGTCGACCATATGGTTAAGGTTGATGAATTGTATAAATAGGTGATGTGGTCATATTAGTTGTGTCTGCAGATGTATTTATGATCTAAGAGTATATTGTATGTGTGAACAAGAGAATCTATCATTTGGAAGAGTGGAAGAGCATAGAAGAGTTGTTGTGCAGATAGTGCACTTAACCGGAACTATAATCAGGCATTTAGAGATGCTATTCTTTCATTTCATGTAATCTAGATTATCTGATCTTTTTAAGGCAATGAGCCTTCCTAGGGTTGTAGCCCTTTGTTGTTTTGAGCAGTGAGCTCTAGGCAGTCTGCCTGAATGCATGTGCATTCCCCATTGTAATATTTTGACATACTACTGCAGAGTATCATCTTACCATGGGTAGGTTCCCACCATGGTTTTTCCCTTAACCAGATTTTTCCACATCAAAAATATGTGTTATGTGTGTTGTTGATGTGGTGATTGTTTATGTTATTGTTGTTCATGATCAAATATGAAGTTAAGGTTTATTTGCTTGTGTTTTGTGAAAATTGATTCACCCCCCCTCCTTCTTAGTTTTCTTGTTGCTTTGCTTCCTATAATTGTTATTAGAGATAGATCCTCTAGAAGGAGCTTGGCCACTTGAGGAGATCTAGGATAATAGTTGTTGTTTTCAAGGAGAGACTAAGGTTTGATGGAACTAACTACTCTATATGGAAGCACCAGATGGAAGTTCACTTGAATTATCTTGGATAATATTATTGGAAGATCACAAAGAATGCATACATTTCCTTCGAATGGTCATGTACTGCAGTTGAGATCAATGATGTTGAAAGTAATATTAGAGCTAAAGAAGAATTGCCCCAACCGATGCAGAGATGACTAATATGATGGGATTGCAGACTGCACATGAGATTTGGGTGAAGCTTGAAACACTGTATGAAGGAGATAAACATGTGAAAGTTGCTAAATTGCAGAGCTTGAAAGGGAAGTATGAGTTGCTAAGAATGGGAGAAGATGAGAATATTACATCATTTATGGCTAAAGTGAATGATTTTGTGATGAACATCAGATGTGTCTATGGAGTTCTTGAGGAAGATGAGATTGTGGCTAAAGTATTGAGATCTTTGCCTCCTTCTTATAAACATAAAGTTGCTGCTATTGATGAGATTCAGAATGTGACAAAAGATATGTTGGTTGCAAAGCTTGATGCTATTGAATTGAGAAAACTTGGTGAATCATATGGAAAGACTAAGACTACATTTAAAGCTATTGTATTTGGGAAGCGGAAGTATGGTCTGGGAGAAAGTTCAACTAGGGTGTCTAGATATGAAAGGGAAATGAGAGAGATGGAAGAACAAGAAAGAGAGCTAGAAGAGCTTGAAGCACTTATTGCCAAAAGATTGCCTAAGGGAGTCGGTAAGTATGAAGGGAAGTTACCTTTGAAATGTTTTTCTTGCAATAAGATTGGTCATTTTACTTCTACATGTCTTGAAAGAAAAAAAGCCTTACAAGTCTATCTGAAAATATAGATATTAGAAGAAATGTTATTATGTTGCTGATGAAGATGTAACATATGAGGAGTCTGAGAAAGGGAATTTTGAAGATGCATTTGTGTTCATAGCTATCAAGGAAGATGATCCGGTATCTACTGATTCTACAAGTTGTATTGTTGAAGAGAAAGCTTTGGCTACTAAGATTGATGAGAAAGATGAATGGGTGATTAATAGTGGTTGTTCATATCATATGGTAGGAGATAAAGGTAGATTTGTGAAGATGAAGAAGTATGATGGCGGTTTGGTGAGATCTGGAGACAATAAAGCTTGTGTAATCTGTGCTAGAGGTTCTATTTCTCTTGATGGTAAACATAATACTGATGATGTTTTATATGTTGAAGGTTTGAAGCATAATATTTTGAGTGTTAGATATATGGTTGATAAGGGATATGATTTGCAATTTAATAATGGGAGATGTAAGATCTTGAATAGCTTTGGTATAAAGATTGCATCAGGTACTAAGACTAGAGGTAATATCTTTCATCTAAATGTTGGTGAGAAAAGTTGTTTGATTGTTCAAATTGATGAGAGTTGGTTGTGGCATAGGATAATGTGTCATGTTAACTTTGACGACATGATTTAGTTCTACTCAAGTTGTTAGAGATTTGTCTAAGATAGTGAAACCTACTAATCCAATATGTAAAGAATGTCAATTGGGAAAGAAAACAAGAATTTCATTCAAGAGAAAATTGTATATATCTAATGGATTGTTACATCTTGTGCATACTAATTTATGTGGACCTTCTAGAATGAGAAGCTTGCAAGGAGACATATACTTTATGTTGCTAATTGATGACTATTCTAGGATGATGTGGGTCACCTTTCTAAGAGAAAAATCTGAAGCAATAGAGAAATTCAAAATATTCAAAGCTAAAGTGGAGACAGAGACAAGATTAAAGTTGAAGTGTCTAAGGTTTGACAGAGGTGGGGAATTCATTTCCGGTGAGTTTAATTCTTTTTGTGAAGAGCATGGAATCTGGAGACAATTACCTACTCCTAGAACCCCTCAGTATAATGGAGTTGTTGAAAGGAAGAACTAAATTGTTTTAGATGCTGCTAGAACTATGATGATTGAAGGAAATATTTCACATATCTACTAGAGAGAAGTTGTTAGCACTGTTGTATACACATTCAACTGGGTGCATATAAAAGGTGATTCTGGTAAGAGCCCTTATGAGCTATGGTTTGGTCATGTTCCTACTGTTAGATATTTCAGAATCTTTGGAAGCAAATGTTATATCAAAAGAGATGAGGATATAGGAAAATTTGATGCAAGAAGTGATGAAGGAATCTTTTTGGGATATTCTACTACAATCAAGGCCTATTGGTGTTACAACAAGAGACTAAGAAAGATAGTGGAAAGTGTGAATGTGAACGTAGATGAGAATCATGGGAAGCAAATCAGAGCATGTGAATATGAGTCTGATATCATGATGTTATTGCAAAGCAAGTGTAGAGTTTGAGCATGATGAAGAATGATCTAATAGAGATAGAGATAGTGAATGTTGATGTTGTTGTCAGTGAAGAAGTTCAAGAGCCTGAAAATTCAGAATCATCAAAAGACCCCGAGGTATGTAAGACTGAATCATTTAGAGAATCAGATTATTGGTGATAAGAATAAAGGTGTGATGACTAGGAGAAGAATTGTTGCTGAAGAGACATGTTTGATTTCTAAAATTGAACCTAAAGATGTTCTTGAAGCTTGCAAAGATAAGAATTGGGTAAAATATATGGAAGAAGAGTTAGATCAAATAGAAAAGAACAAAACATGAGAACTTGTTATGAGACCTAAGGACAAGAATGTAAATGGTACTAAATGGGTGTTATGAAATAAGTTGAATGAAGCTGGAGAAGATGTTAGAAACAAAGCAAGACTGGTATGTAAGGGACATTCACAAATGGAAGGTATTGACTTTGAGGAGACTTTTTCTCTTGTAGCTAGAATTGAAGCTGTTAGACTATTTCTTGCATTTGTTGCTCATAAAAAATCCAAGGTATATACGATGGATGTGAAGTCAGCTTTTTTGATTGGTGAGTTGGAAGAGGAAGTCTACATTGAGCAACCAGATAGATTTTCATTGACTCATGAAGAAGATATGGTATGCAGATTGAAGAAAGCATTGTATGGTCTTAAACAAGCCCCTGTAGCTTGGTATGCTAGATTGGACATGTATTTGATGAAGTTGGGATTTTGTAAAGGTATCGTTGATAGTAATTTATACTTCAAGATTGATAATAAAAATATTTTGATTGTTGAATTTTTTGTTGATGATATTACTTTTGGAGGAGATTTGATTTGAGTAAGAAGATTGTTAATGATATGCAAAAAGAATTTGAGATGTCAATGATAGGTGAGATGAAATTCTTTATGGGATTGCAAATTACACAGACTGATAAAGGTATTTTCATATCTCAATCTAAGTATGTGAAGGAATTGTTGAAGAAGTTTGGATTAGATGATTCTAAACCTGTTGGAACTCCTATGGTGACTAGATGTAAGATGTCAAAAGATGATGAATCTCTAAAGGCTAACCAGACCCAGTATAGATCTATGATTGGTGGACTACTTTATTTGACTCAAACTATACCTGACATTATGAATGTTGTATGTCTTGTTTGTAGATTTCAGCTGACCCGAAGGAAAGTCATGTTATTGCTATAAAGAGGATAGTCAGATGCTTGAAGGGAATAGTTGATTATGGTCGGTGGTATCCAAAGGAAGATGATTTCACTTTAATTGCTTATATTGATGACTATAAAAGCACTACCGGTGGAGCATTCTTTTTGGGAAAGAAGTTGGCTACCTAGACACGTAAGAAGCAAGATTCTATTTCTTTATCTACTCTAGAAGCTTAATACATTATTGTTGCTAGCAATTATACTCAAGTACATTGGATGAAACGGATGTTGAAGGATATTAGAGTTGTTTATCATGATCCTATTGTTATATATTGTGACAATTCTAGTGTTATCAATATTTTTAAGAATCCAATATTGCATTCTAAAACAAAGCATATATCTATCAAGTTTCATTTCTTGAGAGAGAAGGTGAATGAGAAAGAAATTAGATTAGAGTATGTATCTACAAAGGAACAAATTGCAAATATATTTAAAACGTCATTGCCTACTGATACATTTGTATATTCAAGAGAGAAGTTAGGGGTGATTGCCCCTCTTGGTGGAAACTAGATGCATTGGGCTGCATCGATCCGATGGACTTCATTGTCTTATCCTATTATCTGGATTGATGAGTTGGTGCTATTGCTCTAGAGGAGTAGTCAGTGTATTGTTCAGTTATTCAAATTTGTGAGTTTATCCTAAGGGGGAGAGGTTGTCCTTCTTGGAGGGAAAGATGCATGAGAGATTTTTCAGAGTGAAAAATAATGTTTTGTATGTGTCTTTGGCATTGTTGTCAAAGGAGGATGCACTGGGACAAGGAATCAAGAATCGCGTACTAAATGGTTGTAGGGATCCAAAGTCGCTCTGGGTTTACACGAGCTCTTTAAATGCATTGGTAGTTTAAAAGAAGTCATTATTAGGTTTTTATACCCACCTTTTGGGTGCAATAAATATAGGGAACACAGGGTTGTGGCATCTGAAGCACAAGGAGACACACAAAAGAAACATGGGAATTTGGGGTTTGGGGGCCAAAGTTGCTCTGGTTTTGCACGGGTTATTCAAATGCAATGGTAGCTTAAAAAGAGTCAATGTTGGGTTTTTATACCCACCTTTTGGGTGCAATAAATACAGGGAACATGAGGTTGCAGGGTTTGAAGCACTAGTAGACACACAAAAGAAACATGTGAATTTGGGGTTTGGGGTTCCAAGAACTAAGTTACTAAAACTCTTAGGATCCTAAAGTATGAAATCCCAAAGGCACCAAAGCAAAATGAAAGAAGGGAAGCTAGGGTTTGGGGAACTGAACCTCCAAATCCCAAAAGACACAAAAATGCAAGGGAAATCACGATTCAAGGTTCAAGGAACTCCAGGAACTTAGTTCCTAATACTCTTGGGATTCCAAAGTCCAAAATTCCCCCCCAAAAAAAAGAGGAGCATGAAGTTGGGGTCTAGGGATCCAAAGGATCCTTAGGGTAAAACCCTTAGGTTCCACAAAGTCCAAAACCCCAAAGAAAACACAAAACAAAAACAAACAAAAGGAAAGAAGAGGAAAACAAGAAAAGAAAAGAAATAAAAGAGAGGGGACTCGCATTTTGTGAAATAAAATGTAGGGATGAGTATATAGGGCATAACACATAGTTAGGCATGTTGGAGGATGACAAGATTTCTTACTTGAGATACTTAACATCCTTGATGTTGTTGTAAGTGTATTGATGGAGCATGAGAACATCATGGAGATTCATATGGTTCCATGTAGGACTATGTTGATGAACTTCGTTGATTGATCCTACTCAATTTATACAACAAGAGAATGTTAGGATTACGTGTTGTACACCTTGCATATAACATTGATTTAATTTAATTAAATAGTAATTTATTTATGTGCATCCTAATTGATTAGCTTACCGACATTAAATAATTATTTGGGGCCATATGTAAAGATGTATATAACATTGGGTTAGATACGTTATGTGGATCACACATGAGAAAAGTATTTAATTTAATGTTTGGAGAAAGATATTTAATAAATTAAAAACCTATTACCCAATATTAACTATGGGGTCAACGGTTTTACAAAATTACTTGGCTGAATTTGTGTGAGTTTATGGCTATAAAACATAGCACATGTTTAGCAGTTTAAGGTTGGCTAGTTGGGATTTTTTTGTTAAGTTGTCATTGTATTGCGCCTTCTTCCAAGGACATATGTGAAGCATGGCATGGGACGTGTGGATACATGCTTGGACACATGGGTGATACATTGGAGAGGCTTGAGGTTTTAGAAGTATTCGTGGAAACATTGTAAGTGTATTGTAATGTTTTATTGCTAAATAATATATTAAGCATGGATGCTTTTGGAGGCTAGGTTTTTCCCTCCATGAAGGTTTTCCTAGGGTATATCTTGTGTTATCATGTGATATGTCTTTGATATTTGCATTTGGTTATCTATGCACATGTATGTTTTATTTTCTCCTAGAGAAACATGCAGTAAATAAATTGATCATCATAGTTGATTTCCCTAACAAGAGGTTATTGAAGACACTTTTGTCAATTGGTGCATTACTCACAATAAGTGATGGGTTGAATAGTGTGATGGGTTTTGTTATCAAACCTTTCTAGTAATAATTAGGTTTCCGTTTTTCTTAAATCAACATGGTTTTTATGGTAGATTATGTCCTTGAAATGTGAGCATGACATTAGGTAGCAAAGGGCCTACTTTATGATACTAGAAGCTCTTGGAATTATTATCTTTTGGTTTGTAGGTATGCTCGTTCTATGTATGTTTGCAATATTATGGTTTTTCTTTATTTATTACAGGAAATTAATAAATCGTTACAATAAATTGTTCAAGTTACATTGCAAATGTATTATATTTTTTCCACTTTATGTGAATTTTTAAGAAGATGAATGATATTAATTGTATTAAATTACTAAATTGGTTCCCTTTGAGGAATTATTCTATGGTCATTGCCTATTTTACAATACCCTTTTCTAGTAAACCTTAGTACAAAAAGGGATATAGTTTGATGAAAGAAAAGTGAATGGATAATGGAGTGTTGTAAGCATGTGTATGTAAAATGTGTTTTTGACAAGTCATTTAACAATGATTATTGATATATGTTAAAAAAAAAATTTAATATTGTAGTAATTACTACATAAAATCTAGTACTGATGTTTATAAATATTTTTGAATTATCTAATGCAATGTTTGCAGGGGTAAAATTATGGGGGCTATTCATTAAGGTCTCTCATCTTGTACTGATAACTATAACATAGATTTGCACATTTATCATAAATATAGATATTTCAAAATATGGTGATCTATTTTGAAATGCATAATATAAATACCTGGCTAACAAGAGATAATTTTGTATTAGAGTGCAAACATGAACCTTGTATTTTAAACTATTAGAGAATATTTCAAAACTTTTATGTCTTCAAACATTATTTTAATGTGTATCCTAATACCTCTTAGATGATCCTATTGGCATTGCTAGCACATCTTTCAAAATTAAATGACAATAGTTATCTTATGGTTTTAAGCCTTAAGCAAGATCAATTGTGCAGGAGCACCTCATCTACACTCAAATTATGACCCTAAGGATAAAGACTAGGATCATTCGAGTGTCTTAGTGTGTCTTGTGTTTCATGTATGCAATAAACCCCACCATGTAAGCCCATGTCACCAATTAGGCAATTTGATAAGCCAATTGGGACAATGTGGTCAATAGGGGTAGTAGATGGTTTAGTTTTGGGGTTGATAGGTTTTTAGACATGTTTTATGAGTTTTTGGTCGATCCATGTATGTGGATTCCAACCTTAGAAAGTTTGACAACATTTTGTGCAAAATTGCAAAAATGCAACTTTTGAGTGCAAAAGTGCAAATTTTTGAAATTCAGTTGGGGGAAGCATTTCAATGGCTTCAACCTACTCCAAATTCGGTGGGCAACCGTTGGAGAGTTTTATAATCCTTGTGGACATGATTCCCAAGGTTTGTTTATCTATTGTAATTGGAGTTTGTGAAGCAATAAAACACAAAATACTACAATTTTCCTAGAAATTCTAAGTTTGCAGGAGTTGCATGTGCCTATACGGATTGATTTAAATCCCACCATCCATGGAGTAGATAGAGGGATGAAATAGATTTCGTTTGGTGGTGGTTTTAAGTCCTAATTGTTCCGAAGTAGAGAGAACCCTCCATTATTCTGACTGCAACCCAGAATTTGAGGGTTTGGAGAGGGTTTTGGATGAAAATGGCCTTATCTTGCATTCTAATCCATTAGAAGACTCTTCCTTTGGAGGGATGCAAGATAAGCCTCTGTACTTTATATTTTCATGGTTTGTTGTAGGGGAAACTTAGTTGTGTGGAGAGAAAATTTAGGCAGGCATCTCTATGTGACTACCTAGGACAAGATTTAGGACAGTCATCATAAAATGTCATAGCAGTGGATTCCAGGCGTGCAACCCTAGAATTAAAGGTTACTCACCATCCCCCATATGACTATAGAGTTGGTTTTCCAGTTTGAGTTCATTGTTTGGTAGTTGCTTTGGAAAATAGGCCTAATTGCCCCTATTAGGTCTCTTGGCCTCTGAAGGGACCAAACCTTGAAATTGCAAACCTAGTTAAACCATTTTGGTGATCAGTACAACTTCCAAAAGGGTGTTTACAATGGTAATTTTTTTGTATGGGTGTGTAAAACATTTTTGAGTTAAGGTCCATTCTATCGCCAAATAGGGCTACAAGCCTAGGGGGTAGGTTTCTAAAGGAAGTATAAGGGATTGGGATTTAATCCCGAAACCAATGATTGGACCAGTTTCTAATGGCCATAAATGAACCAAATCCTAAGCCCTTAGGAGAAGGCTGTCATAGGATGGTGTAGGGTAGGTGTTGAGGCATTTACTCATCTTCAGTAGGCCCAAGTCTACTCAACTTGTGTGTAGTTTCATTCAAGGTGTGGAGTCCTTTCTTGCAGGACCCTTGTCATCGAAGAGGGGTCAGAAGTCTAATCTTGTTTGGGCTTGTCCTTAGGTGTGTGGGTAGGGCTTTGCATCAAGTGGTATCAGAGCATAGGAGTGTTCTTTGGATAGAAGGAGAAGACAAGATGTCAGAAGAAGAGGGATCCCAAGAGGCACCTTCAAGAATGACCAATGTTGAGTTGAATGTCCTGGTGAAGAAGCAGATGGCAGAGAGAAGAGTAGTTAGGGATGAGAATCAGGCCTTGAGAAATGAGATGGATCGGTTAAAGGACAGAGGGGAGAGGGGAGAGGGAGACTCTGGAGAAGAAGGCCATGAAGAGAGATCCCTATGCAGGAAGAGCTAGAGGTTCCTGCGAACCAGAGACCCTTGGTGAGTGTCCTCAAGTCCATGGAGAGAAGAACAATGGATGTGAAGATGTATCTACCAGTATTTGCACGCAAGATGGAACCCGATACAATGATGGAGCCTGATATAGTGAAAGTGAAGACATACCAGACCACCGGAGGGTGAAGATGGTCCAATCCAAAATGAAAGGGGTTGCACTAACTTGGTAGACTTTCATCCAAGATGAGAGGGTGAAAGAGGGAAAGAGAAGAGTGGCTACATGGAAGAAGATGATGGCCTTGGTGAAAGAGGCATATGTCCCAATGGACTACAATATCCAATTGCATAGGAGGAGAAAAAAATTGAAACAAAAGGAGATGGACATGAGTTCCTATACCAAGGAGTTCATGAAGTTGTGTGTGAGGACCAAGGTGAAAGAGAGTGAAGATGAGAAGGTGGCAAGATATCTCAATGGGTTGAGATTTACAATCCAAGAAGATTTGAATCTCCACATCCCAGAGACAATCTAAAAGTGCTTTTAATTGGCACTCAAGGTGGAGGAGAAGTTGAAGAGGAGGCAGGAACAAAATGGCAGAGGTAAAGGGAGACATCAAAGAGGAGGAAGAGGCCCTTTCAGAGGTAGAGGAAATGGTTTTGGCTACTAGGGAGACTCTAACCAAGAAGGCAATAGAGGAGAGAGAAGTTACAACCAAGGAGGGGGCTACAATCCAAGAGGGAGCTTTAGGGGTAGAAGAATGGAAAACAACTTTTAAAACCAACGAGGGGCTATCTGAGTGGAAAGTCATGCCATTTGGGTTGTCCAATGCCCCTAGTACCTTTATGAGATTGATGAATGAAGTCTTGGTGGAATTCATAGGAAAATTTGTCATAGTATACCAAGATGATATCTTGATCTTCAGTCACACAAAGGAAGAACACCTCAAACACATAGATATGGTTCTCAAGAGGTTACATGAAGAGCAACTAATGATTAATTTGGATAAGTGTTTGTTCATGTAGGAGGAGATCATCTACTTGGGTTTTGTAATCTCACAACGTGAGTTGAAAATGGACCAAGAGAAGGTGAGTGCTATACTATCTTGGCTAACACCTAAGACTATGAATGATGTCTGGAGCTTCCATGGTTTAGCAACTTTTTATAGGAAATTAATAAAAGGATTTAGTCATGTTTGTGCACCCATGCTTGACACCATAAAGGGAGGACAAAAGTGCAAGTTCAATAGGACCAAAGAGGAAGATGATTCATTTGAAACATTGAATAAGAAGGTTGCAGAACAACCAATCCTTGCCTTACCAGACTTCAAAAAGATATTTCAGGTGCAATGTGATGCAAGCCACATGGCTATTGGGGTAGTGCTCAGTCAGGAAGGAAGGCCTATTGCTTTTTTCAGTGAAAAGCTAAATGATGCCAAGAAGAGATACTCGTCCTATGACTTAGAGATGTATGCTCTAGTACAGTCTTTGAAGAAGTGGGGGCACTATTTATTGCCTAAGGAGTTCATAGTTTTTAGTGATAATCAGGCACTCAGTTTCATAAATAGCCAAGAGAAGCTAAACCACCTGCACATGAAGTGGGTAGAGACCCTACAAGCCTTCACCTTCACCCTCAAACACAAGAAGGGAGTCAAGAACAAAGTTGCAGATGCCTTGAGCAGGAGGGTCATAACTATTAACCAAATCAAGATGGAGAGTGTTGGTATTGATTCCTTGAAGAGTATGTATGATGTTGATGAAGACCTTGGAGAGATATACAAGGCATGTGAAACCTTTGGTGAGAGGTACCATATTGAGTTTTCTAAAAAAATGATAAAAGATGGATTGTTGTTCAAAGGAGTGCAATTGTGTATTCTTAAGTGTTCCATGAGGTTGAATATTATTAGGGAGAAGCATTGTGGAGCCATGGCAGGTCATTTGGCCTTGACAAGATCCTAGACCTTGTGAAGAAACATTATTTCTGGCCTAAATTGTAGGCAGATGTAAGGAAGTTTCTGGAGACGTGTAATATGTCAGAAAGTCAAGGGGAAGTCCACAAATGCAGGTTTGTATCAGCCTTTACCCATTCCTTCTAGGCCATGGGAGAGTATAAGTATGGACTTTGTATTGGATCTACCTAGGACAAGGAGGGGATTTGACAGTGTCTTTGTAGTGGGGGATAGGTTTAGTAAAATGGCTCATTTCTTGCCATGTAAGACTTCTTGTGATGCATCATAAGTTGCAGACCTATTCTTCAAAGAGATAGTCCGAATACATGGAATGCCCCTAAAGATTGTTTCAGATAGAGATGTGAAGTTCATAGGTCACTTTTGGATGACCCTTTGGAAGAAGTTGGCGACTAACCTAGCTTTCTCATCAACCTACCATCCTCAAATGGATGGGCAAACTGAAGTTGTCAATAGGACATTGGGAAACCTATTAAGGTGTTTGACAAGACAACATGGAGAAAAATGGGACAGTATACTATCACAAGCAGAGTTCTCTTACAATGATACTGTCAATAGAAGCACAGGGAAGTCTCCTTTCTAGATTGTATATGGCATCCACCCAAGAGGAGTATTGGAGTTAAGGGATTTACCCAAGGAAGAGCCCATTAGTGTAGATGGTGAAGATTTTGCATCAACCATCAAAGAGGTGCATGACCAAGTCAAGTCTCATCTCCAACAGTTTGCAGTGACGTATAAGGCTCATGCTGATAAGAAAAAGACAGATGTACAGTTTAGTGTTGGGGATTTGGTATGGGTACATTTGAAGAAGGAGAGACTCCCAAAAGGCAAATACACCAAGCTCATGCAAAGGAAGATTGGACCATGTCAGATATTGAAGAAGTGTGGACAAAATGCCTATGAAATCCAACTTCCTCCTGATCTTGGATTATCGCCCATTTTTAATGTGTGTGATCTTACACTTTTCAAAGGTAGTGACAATGAAGGGGATGAACCAATGCAGGTTGCAGCAGACAATGACATTCCAAGGAATGAATCACCTAAGTTGAGCACAATGTTAGGCACTAGAGTCACAAAGAAGACAAGGAACGAGGAGTACATTGAGTACTCGGTGGCTTGGCAGGACAAACCAGACTCGGAAGCAGTTTGGATGACAGATGAACGGATTTCCAACCATGGTGCAGATTTACAAACTATGATCGCAAGTGGGCTTGAGATCTCTTCTCCTAGGGAGTATGGTGCAAGAGCACCTCATCTACACTCAAATCATGACCCTAAGGATGAATACTAGGATCATTAGAGTGTCTTAGTGTGTCTTGTGTTTCATGTATGCAATAAACCCCACCATGTAAGCCCATGTCACCAATTAGGCAATTTGATAAGCCAATTGGGACAATGTGGTCAATAGGGGTAGTAGATGGTTTAGTTTTGTGGTTGATAGGTTTTTAGACATGTTTTATGAGTGTTTGGTTGATCCATGTATGTGGATTCCAACCTTAGCAATTTTGACAATATTTTGTGCAAAATTGCAAAAATGCAACTTTTGAGTGCAAAAGTGCAACTTTTTGAAATTCGGTTGGTGGAAGTCTTTCAACGGCTCCAACCTACTCCAAATTCAGTGGGAAACCATTGGAGAGTTGTATAAGCCTTGTGGACATGATTCTCAAGACGGTTGTTGTTGTAATTGGAGTTTGTGAAGCAATAAAACACAAAATACTATAGTTTTCCCAGAAATTTTGAGTTTGCAGGAGTTGCACATGCATGTGCAGATTGATTTGAATCCCACCATCCATGGAGTAGATGGAGGGATGAAATAGATTTCTTTTGGTGGTGGTCTGATGTCCTAATTGTTCCGTAGTAGAGAGAACCCTCCATTCTTCTGACTGCAACCCGAAATTTGAGGGTTTGGAGAGGGTTTGGATGAAAATGGCCTTATCTTGCATTCTAATCCATTAGAAGACTCTTCCTTTGGAGGGATGCAGTATAAGCCTTTGTACTTTATATTTTTCATGGTTTTTTGCAAGGGAAACTTGGTTGTGTGGAGAAAGGAGCAAATCTAGGTAAGCATCTCTATGTGACTACCTAGGACAAGATTTAGGATAGTCATCATAAAATGTCATAGCGATGGATTCTAGGCGTGCAACCCTGGAATTAAAGGTTACTCACAATCCCCCACATGCCCATAGAGTTGGTTTTCCAATTTGAGTTCATTGTTTGTTAGTTGCTTTGGAAAATAGGCCTAATTGCCCCTATTAGGTCTCTTGGCCTCTGAAGGGATCAGACCTTGAAATTGTAGACCTAGTTAAACCATTTTGGGGATCAATACAACTTCCAAAAGGGTGTTTAAAATGGTAATTTGTTTGTATGGGTGTGTGGAACATTTTTGAGTTAAGGTCCACTCTATCACCAAATAGAGTTACAAGCCTAAGGGGTAGGTTTCTAAAGGAAGTATAAGGGATTGGGGTCTCATCCCAAAACCAATGCTTGGACCAGTTTCTAATGGCCATAAATGAACCAAATCCTAGGCCCTTAGGATCAGGGTGTCATAAGATGGTGTAGGGTAGGTGTTGAGGCATTTACTCATCTTGAGTAGGCCCAAGTCTAGTGAACTTGTGTGTAGTTTCATTCAAGGTGTGGAGTCCTTCCTTCCATGACCCTTGTGATTGAAGAGGGGTCAGAAGTCTAATCTTGTTTGGGCTTGTCCTTAGGTGTGTGGGTAGTGCTCTACATCACATTTCATTGCTTTGACCATAATGCAAGAGTTGTATGGAGACCTTGGATCTTCATCTGATAGTGATGTTTCCTTGAATGATGTTGGGACTTTGATGTCCCATCTATAGTTGAGGACTCTCTTTCAGTACATGTTACTTCTTCCAAGTTCAAAGTTGCTTCTTTGAGAGCTTCCAATGGTTTGATGCAACACGCTATTCATCATCTTCTATATATAGCTACTTGGGAAGAGTACTTGATAGCCATTATTGGTTTGTTTTGTGAGTCCTATCTTGTAGACTTGAAGGACACTACTGAGATATATTCATATTCTCTTTGATGTTGGCTCCTATGGAGTTGCATCATCTTCTTCAAATGTTATGAGAGCATCCTGAGACCCTCGTGTTCCTTCACTATATTGTCATTTGCCGTAATTTCACATTGGTGTGGAGACATTTGAAAAACATTTGGAGGAATCATCATTTTTTCTTTCCACATATTCCTTTCACAAACGGTAAGACAACTTGCATACTTTTGTGATCCTATTTTTTCCTAAGGGAAGGAATGTTGTTCCATGAGCTTGGATCATATTCAACATTCATTGTCAAACATCTAACACCATTGCATGAAATTCTCCATTAAGGGTGTGCTACCTAGTCTCACTTCTTCTCTCGTGGGAAGTATGTTTTCCTCACATGGGTTTTTGGTACTATAGTAAGTATATTTTACCCTAATTTAGGTGGAAGTTTTTTTCCACATGGTTTTATCCTCTTCTTTATGAGGTGCATTTTATTTGAGTACCTTATTAGGCCTTGTTGTTGGGACCCACTCTTTTTCTTAACCTAAGCTATGCTTAAGGGGGGTGTTGGTGTATAATCATGCTTAGTTGGCAAGTTCGTTAGACAGGTAGTTAGCTATTGAGAAATTTGAATAACTTTTCCCTCCAAACTTGGGAATTGGGTTGCTCATTTCTCCATTATATTCACCTCCATTCCTAATGCAAGTACATCATCTTCCATTTGCCTACAATTTGCATTTGCATGTTTTCTTTTTATTTAGTTTCCTAGCCAATTTCTACAAATTCAACATTGTAAGTAACAATATGGTTATGCCCTTGTGTAATTAACCAACGATGTCATCACTTGTGGATTATGCCCTCCAAGCGAAGGATTACAAATTTGATGGCTTCCTCATCCATTGTAAGATTGATCAAATGATACGTGTCCAACTTTTGGACCCAACCACGTGTAGCAACCTTCATTAAACCATTAAAAAGAGGGAGAGTTAACTTGCTCAATCTTTTTGTTGTGAATCTCTATGAGGTTGTAATGTAGGGCTTTATTCCATTCTTGGTCATGATTTAAAATTATAGTAGTTTGCAAAAAAAAATCTAACTTCTAATGTTAGGATCACGACTTATGTAATCATCCATCCAAAGTGTTGATGATGCCAAATGTTGCTAACTTTTTCTCTTCTTCAAATGGTGCAATTATAGTAGTTTGCAAAATAAATCTAACTTCCAATGTTAGGATCATGACTTATGTATCCATCCATCCAAAGTGTTGATGCCAAATGTTGCTAACTTTTTCTCTTCTTCAAATGGCACCTCCACTCTAGGTAAAAAGGTAGGTAGAAAAGGCCTATCTATCAACCAACCGAAAACTCAATTATTATTTGTGATTTGCATTACCATTATGATTTGAATGGTTTCTATAGCCTTGAAATTCTATGTGGGCTTGGTGAAATTCAAAATGGCATTCATCTTTTGCATTTGTTACATCATCAAGATGAGTAACTAATTTGTTTGCTCCTATTCATGGATGAAAACACGAAACTTATCTCCTCGATGTACCATGTTCCTCTTACTTTTGCCTTCTATGCTAACACTAACTTATGTTTGTGTTGCTTCCAACTTTTTTCTTTCGTTTTCTTAATCTCTCGGGTCTCTAACTCAACTAAACACATTAATTCCACCCACAAGTTGGCTAGACAATTTGCCCTAATACCAATGTTATGGCCCTTAGGCTAAAATGTGGTAAAATTCTAAAATCCCATGTTTTCACAAAAAAAAATAGTCCCTAATAAAAACATTCACATTAGAGAATAAACAACATAGTTACTAATCCACAAGATTATTGTAGCCAAACTTGTAATGGACAATTTTTATAATAGCCAATATTGAGGTACATATAATTGGCAATATGGTGCAACAATAGCCCCTTCAATACATATATATAGATTAGTCTAAGGGTTACAACTCTTTCGATCCTAAAAAATATGACAAATTTAACTTATAGTTCACAAACATCAACATTGTTTTTAATGATCTCACTTGGTTATGTTTTGTGATCTTGCAAGTGGGTGACTACACTTCCTCAATCAACAATGGTAAAAAGGCAGCCAATATAAAGCGTCAAACTAGGAATAATGCCTTGCTGAATATGGTAATTGGGTAATTGGGTATTTGCTTTGCAAATGAGGTTAGTGTTGGTTTGTGATTTGATCTAGTATGTGCTTCTTAAACAACAAAGCTAGTGTGGCCTACAATTGACTTCAACTATCATAAATAAAGGCAATGGAGTTCTTGCTTCAATATGATCCAAAATGATTGGTAATGCTTCAATATTAACAAATGTTGCTACAATACATGATGTAAATAGTCTAGCAACTCTAGGGTATCAATCATCTAGATTTAAGGTGTGTGAATGGAAAATAAATCCTTTTCAAATAGATTACACCACTTGAACAACAAATTGAGATATGCTTCATTTAATTACTTAAAAAATCCAAATAAGACCACTAATCAATGCAATTGCAACTCCTATGTAGAATTGCTAAAGGAGATGGTGGGGTCTTCATCCTAACGTCAATCTCATAATTAAGGGGTTTTGTCCTTGCTAGAACATTTAATTTCAACCAATAATACAAAATTAGAAAAATCGGATACCCAAATGAAAGAAAAAAAAATCTTGCTCATATACCTTTCTCGAGTTGGGCTGATGGGCCCAATTTTGGTGCCAAGATTTGAATATACATATATGGACATGACAACAAACACCATCCTTAGCTACCATTAAACATATGGATGAATACAAAAATAATGTATGTTGTCATCTAATGACAATTGAAAATGCTACCCTATATCATCAACAATTCATGGCCAAAATTGCAAGGACAACATTGCCCATTTCTTTCTTTGTAGCTCTAGAAGAGAAAATTGACCTAGCAATAGTAACACCCTATAAAAGTTGGATCTAATCACACTAACTCCACTATTCCATAATTACTATTATGAAGTTGTGAAGAGCTCATATGTCATATGTTGACCAAAGCATTGAAACTCATTATTACTACATTCATCCATTTATTAACGAACATTCATCTTCATTATCATGTTAATCGAAAGGACATTGCAAATATTATGACTCACCAATTGAACTTCAGAAATTTATAGAACTTCAAGACAATGTGATATTAGACATAATACATTAATGTACAAAAAGGTTCTAGCTTAAACAATGTAAGTTATAAACAATGTAACTTCTGCCCTCATTTATGAATAAGTGTGCACACATGTTTTAATAGGTGCCAACACCCCCATTAGCCTTTTCCTACAACAATCATGTCATAATATTGACTTCTAATATGACTTCCCATGATAAACATGTAATTGAATAATTCCATAATGTATTCGTGCATCATTATTCTTTATACAAAGAGAATGCTATTACAATAAATGATAGTTCGTTGTGAATAGCAATAGAATTTATGCACACTTTTAAAGAAGAGGACGGGAAAAAATGTTAATGTGTATGATTAATCCATCAACTTATATCTCTTCTCTTGGAGACCTGTCACTCCCATTTGAATCTCAATTATGGTGTGTAATGGGATCTGAAAAGGAGAGAAAAAACAAGAATGAAGAAATGATCTAACAAAGGGACAATCACATGTGAAAAAGTACATAAAGAATTTGCATACCTCAATATGTGGAACTTCTTCCAAAGGTCTATCTGCAAAATATGCATACAAGGCACGCAAGATAGCCTAGATAACATAACAGACGCACTTTAATGGGCAAAGTTGACATATAAAATGCAGATAAATAAAAAATCTGAGTTCAATTGTCTTTTTCTTAACATAATGTAGTTTATAACTTTATAATCACCTGATGGGCAATAACCACCACGGGTGCACGTTGTCGCTCAAGCTCAACAGTGACAGGTTCTAACCTATAATAAAATAAAATGTATCTATTGTTACTTTTTTCAAAATTTCATATACAAGAAAATGAAATGTGCAAATCCTTCAGCTTTCACTAGTCTTTTGCCCTTTGGTGGCTGGTTATAAATTGTCTTGCTTGAGATTAGCCCAGGCCAAGCCACGGGCTCCCATATGATTTTTCTCTCCTTTCAATTTTTCAGATTTTATTATATTTGGGAAAAAGAATTATACATCCCTTGCTTTGGCCAAAAATTCATATAAGTAAATGTAGCAAGAATATTAGTAGCTCAAGTGCTACATTTTTTACCAACTTTACAATGAGAAGCAACTATAGTAATAAAAGGGAAAATAAAAATGGATAAATAACCTTTGAATGACATCAAGATATGATTCACCACGAGGATATCGATATCTCAACTTGTCATTTTTCCGTGCTCTGCATAAAAAAACTTTATGTTAGTTCATATTAAGAGTCAATTCAACACCAGATTTAGGGTTTGATATATTTAGAACATCTATCAATTATTGTAATAGTTTTTTAATTTTTCCTCAAGATAGTATTGTATGTAAGCATCAATCATCATAAACAAAAGCATAAATTTAAGCAAGAATCTTCAAATGTCTTTTGCAAAATTCGACATAAAATACAATTAGAATTACAAATATTGAAATTGTGCTCAATTTTTTTCAAATATAGGAGCCGCAAAATGTTTAGAATGGATGTCATAGCACACAGACATGTCAGAACTGTTAGAAGGTCCAAATGTATTTTCTTATCTTTGGAGAAAAAATATTAATTTGGTCGTGTAAGTTGACTTGGTCACACAAGTGGGTTTATTAATTGAATTGTTTAGTCTTATGTCAGCCCTACATCGTTTTACCTACAATGACCTATTAGATGCCTAATTATGTAACACTGATCTTCACTGTAATACTGTCTTTAGGTATTTACCTAATCATGTCACAATGATATTCATTGTAATACATCTTGGGTATCCTACTAAAGGTATCGTATTAAGAATTATCACTATCTCATATCTTGTGTACTGCTGCTTGTATTTTTGGGTAAGTCCTTCTGATTATTGTGATTCTTGTGTGCAAATGTTTATTCCAAAATATCTTCTTTTGGTAAATGATATAAATTTTTATGCCCATGACTGCTGACTTGTGTCTATAGAAGAAGATTGTTGGAGAGGGATTCAATCATTCACATTAGTTGTGTTTGACTTTGTAGTGAAGAATTGACGTTGGGGAAGAAATGAGAATTGCATGAGTCTTTCCATTGTTGATAAGACGGTATAGTTTGTCATCATATGTAATATCCCTTGTTCTTGTATGTCTGAAAATGTGATTATGAGACACAAGGAATATCGTCAAACATTTCACGGACAGCCTTCCAGCTTGCTGGTCTAAAGTATCAGTCTGATTTGTTTTATTCAAATAACTATAGATGGCTCCCAAGGCTTAAGAATCAACACTTTATGCATTAATTGACACTTTGGACCCTTAACCAATGCATAGAGATGAATTTACAATGTTAAATATGCACCTACAGCTGACAGAAATTATATCAAACAGTTGGCATAAATACTTCAGATAAATATGGAATAGGAATCCAACCTTATTTCTTCCTTTTATTTCGAAAGAGATGATCCAATAAGCCTTTTCAATGACAATACCATGATCAAACACTAACATTTTAATACTCAGAAATTCTAAAGATTATTGGCAGCCATGACTATATACATATTCATCATCAAAATTCATTGAAGACAATGCCAAAAAGAACCTGGAGGAAATCGCCTAGGTAGGAGAATGAAGAAGCAAGAAATGTCATGAGATTTGAAGCCTCCACTGTGCCAAATCGAATTATCTCCAAATCGCCCCTGATGCTGCTCTGCAGAATGGTAACCATTAATTGGCAGCAGATTGGTCACCTTTCAATCATCAAACATCATTGTTGACCCTTCCTAAAAAAGAGCACTGTAGTCATATGATAGATACGATGCCCAAGCAATGAGGTAGAAGCAAAATCGTGGGTAATAAGGGTCTGGTACAAACTGGTTCGCAGACCTGATTTGACTGATATCTCCACCAAATCGCTTTACTTCACCAAAAATATCAATGTCCTCGAAACCTTAAAGTGATGCATTCCCAATGGCCTATGAGAAAAATCGTGGTGGAGGGTCTGATGCAAAATGTCTCAGATCTGATGTCACCTGCAAACAACACAAAACTCCTCCAATATCCTTCAAGGAAATTCGCCTAGCCTCTCCAAATGTGTAGACACAATTATCACTATTCATTCATCCCAATAGCTGAATGTCCAGAGCGAAATTCACATAACCTTCATTTTCTTCCTTGTCATGGCCAAGTACAGGACTTATAAGGCATGGTTGGAGTGACCTTGAGGTGTTCTAGCCTTTGAAAGGAGGTTTGAGGCGATGAAATGGTGAAAATCAACCTAGAATGGAAATTTCGCTCCTGACCCTTCCAAAGGGTCCAAAGTGAAATCCTCATTTGACCCTCTATTTTGCCTAGGACATTGGAAAGACCTTGTTTTGAACTAAGTAGGTGGCAAATTCACTTGAATGTGGCGAGAGGAAGTTGGATAAATCGAGTTTGAAGTGAATTGAGGAGAGAAGAAGTGTGAAATCAACCCAAAATGTGAATTTCACTCCTGACCCTTCCAAAGGGTCCAGAGCGAAATTCTCCCTAGACACTTTTTTCTTCCTTGTTTGCACTAAAAGCTTTTTTCCTTGGACATGGTGGGGGTAGATTGATATGTTCTTGCCTTAGGGAGTGATTGAAAGCATTGAAAAGTGAGGATTTTGTCCAAGATGTGAATTTCGCTCCTGACCCTTCCAAAGGGTCCAGAGCGAAATTCTCCATAAACCTCATTTTCTTCCTTGCTTAGACTACCAACCTGGTTCCTTGGGTGTATTTGGAAATAGATTAACATGTTTTTGCCTTAGGAAGTGATTAGATGTGAAGAAGTGAAGGATTTTTAGCCTAAAACTAGAATTTCGCTCCTGACCCTTCCAAAGGGTCCAGAGTGAAATTCTTGAAAGCACCTATTTCCCCCTTAGATGAGGTCAAGACCTTGGTTCTTATGGCGTGGATGGAAGTGAAGTGATGTGTCCTTTCCTTTTGAGGTGGATTGTACTTGAAAAAATGAAGAAATGAGCTCAAGACATGAATTTCGCTCCTGACCCTTCCAAAGGGTCCAAAGCAAAATTCCCAAAATTTCCTTTTTCTCCCAATTTTGTGTCAAGCCAAGTGTGGATCAAGATGAATTAAGATTGGAGATACCCCTAGGCATGCCTTTGAATAGCTTGTGACCACCACATGTGAAGGAACTGAGCTAAAACTTGAATTTCGCTCCTGACCCTTCCAAAGGGTCCAAAGCCAAATCCTAAATAGGTCATGTCCCTGGCCATGGTTTTGAGCAAATTTCTCCTATCAAGCCATTTTGAGGGTCAAACAAGTGTTGCATACATGGGAGAAGGATCCAAAGATGAGAGTCCAGGTATAGAAAGTGAGAAGGATAGATCTAGGTGAAGGAAATCGAGCAAATCTTGAATTTTGCTCCTGACCCTTCCAAAGGGTCCAGAGCGAATTCCACCTAATTTGCTCATGATGAAGGTCAAGTTATGAATTCCTAAGCCTTGGTGGAGAGAAGGCTAGCATGTGCCTATCTTGGGAGACATTTTGGAGTGGAGAAATGATAGAATTTGAGCTTAATCAAGAATTTTGCTCCTGACCCTTCCAAATCTAGAGCGAAATCCTTAAAAACTCTATTTTGCTCCAATTTTGCATCAAACCTGGTGTTGATTGAGATTAGAGGCATCCTTAGGCATGCATTTGATCAAGTTGTGGTCACAAAATGTGGAGATTTTGTCTTAGAATGCAAATTTCGCTCCTGACCCTTCCAAAGGGTCCAGAGCGAAATTCCTTATAGGTCCCGTCCTTGGCCAAGGTCCAAAGCGAAATCCTCTTTTTGGGTCTTTTTGGAGGTCAAATCAATGATGTCTTCAGGAGAAAGTGATTCAAAGGTCAAGAGAAGTTCAAGGCAAGGAGATGATGAAATTTGAGATAAAATGCAAATTTCGCTCCTGACCCTTCCAAAGGGTCCAGAGCGAAATTCTTATTGAACCTGTCCCTGGGGAGGATCTTGAGCGAATTTCATTCTAATTCCCTTTTGTTGATGATTTAAGGTAGAAAATGCTATGTGAGATAAATATATCATGTGTACTTAATCATCTTTTGGTTTGTTTTGCAGGTGGAGGAAAATTAGGCCAAGACAAGGACAATCTATTCTAAGCCCATCACCATCAAGGACGTTTTAGATGCATGCAGGAGGACTCAAGGTGTTTTAAAGCATTAGAAGACTTCAAGTGTTCGAGCAGTTGCAAGCTAGCCTAGAGACCTCATTCTACTACACAAAGGAACCATATGATGACAAAGGAGGACCTTACAGGGTCTTCAAAGCAATATGAGCTACCAGAGGAGAAAGAAGACTTGACAGTAAGGAAGCCTCATCAAGCACATGGGAGTAAAGGAGGTACATCGTTCATCAAATTAGGACAAAGGAGGATCAACCAAGACACAGACGTCAGACAAGGTGACATCCCAGTCATCATTCCTCCAGCCAGATTGGTCCACCTCGGCATGTCCAGATTCAATGTCCTTGACTCATCGGAGACGGCACACACTTCGGTGTACCTACCCCTGCTTCCTATTGGTCTTCACTCTTGGAATGTAATTTTCTCATTGGCTAAGGAAGTTTGTTATAACAAACCCTAATTAGGGTTTCTATCTTTTAATCCTAGCCATTGATTCTAAGTCAATTAGAGCCGTCAATTTGTAAAGGGCTCCCTATATAAAACCCTAGCTCTTCATTTGTAAAGGTTAATAGTCAGAGAATAGTTAGGTGTTAACAAAAGAGAGATAGTCAATAATTAGTAGCTCAATAGTAGATAACATTTTAGAGTAGAGTAGAAAGAGAAGGCAAAGATTGTTGCCAAGAGATTGTTACAAAAGACATGTAAACTTCATTGAAGGAATGGTGAATTCTACGTGTCGATTCTACAATTTGCATGGTCTCTATACTTCTCAAATTTAATTTCATGTTATTAGATGAATGGAAGAAATTTGTATGATCAATGGTGAAATTTGTATATCCATACTACTAGCGGTTTGTTGATTGCAAATTTGCCTTGCATAGTCAACTGGAATCATTTAGCTTAAGCTTAACTTCAATTATCACTTCTTCATTGATATGCATCAACCTGACGGTGTCTATGTTTGTAGCGGTGATCTGAACATCATAAAGCTATCCTTAGAATATCGCACTAACCTTGTGGAGATGATCCTAGCAAGTCAAAGCAAGACTTAGTTAGAGTTTCATCAAAGGTCATCTATTGCTCCTACATTCTTAGTGTTAGAATTAGATCCTTCTCCAACCCTTATCCTTTTCCCTTTTTTAAAAATCAAGGATCGGTAAAGACCCACGTTCCAGCAATATCCAAAGCAAATCAGACGCTCAGGGCATCGAATGTAAGTCCCCTTGTGATTCCAACAAAATCACATCATACCACAAGAGCTTATCCACACGTAGCGAACCTACAATCAAAACCTTGGAGCTACTCTGATTGATCCTTCTGCGAGATCTTCAGCCTTCAGGGAAGCTTTATTCAAGAGAGGATAAGGTACCTTTAGGTATTTTTATTCTGTGTTTGGTCGTGTACAAAAGACACATCAACAGGTATGCATGGGGATGTGCTTAATATGTATGCTTAGTATATGAAGCCTGATAAAGTTGTTATGCAGAATCTAGTAATAATATTGTTATAAACTGCAATATGTATGATAGTCATACTTAATATCATTTATATTCATAATACATTAGAAGTTAGTGTACTTATAGTCTAAATCCTGTTATTACTGTCAATATTTAAGAAGATGGGTATGAGATGTTCCAAAGAGGGGCAATCTAAACCCAAGCAATAGGTTAAGTCCCAAGATAGGGTGGGGATCAACGACCCATAAGCCTTGAGGGTATAGACCCAAGATAGGTAAGGGCTTGGATCTGTAAACTTTGAGGGAACCTATTGTAGTTGGTTTCTAAGCGCTTTGGTAACATACGTAAACCCTTCTCCCTTAAAAATGGAGTAGCAGCAGGGTTTGATATTTATATTAAGAACTATAAATAATGAAATTAATCATCTAATGGGGAAAATAAATAAGCACTTGTTAATAACTAATTGAAGAATATCAATCAATTTTAGTATATTGAAATAGATCAAGTACGGGACATTACAAATGGTATCAGAGGTGTGATCCTACCATCCTGCAGGGTAAAGATGAATCAATGAATCGTTCTAGTCACTAAGAAGAATTCTGACAATACATGTTTTCACGTGTATGCTTCGTGTTTGCAAATATCCATGTGTATGCTTTGTGCTTTTCATGTGTATGCTCCGTATTTTTTATTCATATTGGTAGATGACTTAGTTTGAGAAAATTAAAATCGACATTGCTTGAGGACAAGCAAATTTGGGAGGGGCGAACTGTAATGTCCCTACTTTGAAATATAATTTAATAATAATAATATTATTAAAATTAAAATACAAACAAATAAAAATAAAAAATAAAAATTAAATTAAAATTTAAAAGAATATAATGAAATATAATTAATTAAATTTAATTAAGTTAATGAATGGTCAAAAGGCATGAAATGATAAGTTGTGACTCCCTCAAATGTGAGATATAAAAGAGAGAAGAGAACTCATTTGAAGGGGGGGAGAATTTGGAAATGAGAAGTGCACATCTGAATTAAATAAGTGCAGACCTGATTATGAAAGGTTATGTCCCTTTCAAAGGGCAAGAATAATGAAGAGTTGCACTCCTTCAAAAGGTGATAATGGTGAAAGGGTGTGTCTCTTGCCAAAGGGCATTGATGATGAAGAGGTGTGACCTTCCCCTCACATTGAGAGATATAAAGGAAAGGAATCAAAGCATCCAACAACATCACCATGGATTGGATCAGATCAAAACTGTTATTAAGTTACAGACAATAGCATCATTTGTGATGTTGATGGCATGCATGGGGATGTGTTTAATATGTATGCGTAGTATATGAATCCCGATAAAGTTGTTATGCAGAATCTAGTAATAATATTGTTATAAACTGCAATATGTATGATAGTCATACTTAATATCATATATATTCATAATACATTAGAAGTTAGTGTACTTATAGTCTAAATCATGTTATTACTGTTAGTATTTAAGAAGATGGGGATGAGTTGTTCCAAAGAGGGGCAGTCTAAATCCAAGCAATAGGTTAAGTCCCAAGATAGGGTGGGGATCAACGACCCATAAGCCTTGAGGGTATAGACCCAAGATAGGTAAAGGCTTGGATCTGTAAACTTTGAGGGAACCTATTGTAGTTGGTCTCTAAGCGCTTTGGTAACATACGTAAACCCTTCTCCCTTAAAAATGGGGTAGTAACGGGGTTTGATATTTATATTAAGAACTATGAATAATGAAATTAATCATCTAATGGGGAAAATAAAGAAGCACTTGTTAATAACTAATTGAAGAATATCAAACAATTTTAGTATAATGAAATAGATCAGGAAGGGGACATTACAGGAATACAGTTTATTCTTGTCACATTTTGTTCTCTTATTTGTGCTTTCCATTGCCTCTAGATCTTGGCAAATTCTCACATGGTATCAGAGCCATTAGAGTGCCATTGGTTTGCCAATTGAGAGAAATTTGGTGCTATTTGGGGTTTTGCATATTGGAGCTTTCTATTGCAGGTTATTATTGGAGCTTGTTGGGTCAAATCTGAGGTCAACATTGGATTGAGGAGGTTCGAGAAAGTCAGAATCGCCTTTTATTTAGTCCAAATCCGACATCCAAGGCCAAATCTAGAGTCGTTTGAAGGTGGAGGGTGGTGACTTATCCCAGGGGCGATCTGCAATTTTGGAGCATTTGTGGCCAAATCCGTTATCGCCATTGCACTCAGAAGGTCCAAAAATCTCAAGATCACCTGTCCATTCCTCAAAATCCGAGCAGTTGACCCGGAGTTGAAAAAAATCCCCCCTCCTGCCAGTCGTACGGATTTGTAGGTACAGGTCTGATTTTTTTTTTTAAATATTATTTTATGTTTTTGTTAAAGTTTCAGAAAAATAAAAAAATTTAAATCGAATTTATTCAATTTTAGGGGGGGCCATTATTCCGACAGGGTCCCTGTCGGGCCTTGCTGTGGCACGCAGCCCTATGTACTATAGGGTACCTGCAGGGAGGCCCTGCGGCCCCCACAGGCCAATTTAGTTTTTTTTTAAGTTTTTTAAAATAAAAACTTTTTTTTAATTTATGGTTTTTTAATGTTTTCTAATAAATTTTTTAAATAATAAAAATAAAATATTTTTGTTCCCAATTTGACTTATTCCATGATATTTTTTCATGGGCTTTTTTTAATAATTGTTTTTATTAAGTTTTTTAAAACAAAAATATCATGGAATAAGTCAAATTGGGAACAATTTTTTCTTGTCCACTTCACACTTGTCTTGCAGCACTTCCAACCGACAGCCAAGGGGGAGCCTCTTGCTCCTATATTTTATCGGAGGCATCTTCATCTACAGTATCCTACAGGGCTTCTTTGGTGGCATCATCTTCATGTTTCCATATTTGCGTGTTCTTTGCATGAGCAATGTTGTACTCCCACTATCATAAAGTGCCACACCTCTTTGTATCTTGTCATTGATGGCATATTTGATGTAATCCTCTTGTACACGTAGATTAGGAATATCTTGTGAGACTTGGTGCATGGCTCCAGTTGAGACTTAGATTGTACACATTTGTGCATGGCTCCTGTGAGACTTTGATTGTACCAGTATTTCTGCTATTTACGAGTATCCAGATGATGCTCAAAGTAGATTGTCTCCATGCCTGATCTTTATGATGTTGCAGCGAGTGATTCATCGTCATCGACTTGGTACCTGGTTTTGTCACACTTTGACATTATTGGTGCAGCATTTGCTCTCTTTCATCCTTATGGGGAGATATTTTGGTCAACAAAATTGGACCATCTTTGCAGGAGATTTTACATTGAGGGGGGGCTTCATGGTCTCTTCTCTCTTATTCATCATTGAGAGCATTGTGTGCTTTCATCATCTCTCTTTTGGGGGTGAGTTTTTTCCCATGTGGTTATTCTCTCTTTCCCCGCTTTATGGGAGATTGCATTTGCATTTGTGCATGGGTACCTGTTGATGTGTATTTTGTACACGACCAAACACAGAATAAAATACCTAAAAGGTACCTTATCCTCTCTTGATTAAAGTCTCTGAATGCTGAAGATGTCGCGAAAAGGATCAATCGGGATGACTTCAAGGTTCTTTGTTGTAGGATCTCTACGTGTGGATAAGCACCAGTGGTCGTTGTATATGTTGTTTCTTCAAGGGGCCTTACGTACTTTCAAAGAAAGCTTGTCCACGTTTTCTTTCCAAATGCAGGAACAGGATTTTCCTAACACTAACGGATTTTCAAAAAATGTCAAAAGATAAGGGTTTCTAAGAAGGGATACTTGAACTAATCCTAAGAATGACTCAATGAAGACTAGACTTGATAAGATTCTACCAATTTCAGTTTTGCCAAGAAATTACAACTCTACTGGAATTGAAGCGATCTTCTAAGGGGATTCAATAACTTTCGAATCATCAAGGATATAGATACTATCATAGAGATACATATCAATACTTCCAAGAATGATTGAATTCTTAATCAATCTCAAGGTTTCCAGTTGACCACACAAGGCATCCTTACAATCAGTAAGAAGCTAGTGGTTTGGAATACGAATCTTATCAAAGATCAAGCACAACACTTCGTCCTTCGAACTTAAAACTAAAATGCTATTTCAACTGACAGTGATTCAAGAAAATAAACAATCATGAAGATAGCCACAAGTATTACAATAAAACACCATAACTTCAATATTTTATTGATCTCATAGCCAAATGGACAACAATTGTTCAAAATTCTTTCTTCACTACTTAATCTTACTACACAATAACTTTCTTCTCTCTAAGCTCTCTCTCTTTCTCTAACTTCTCTCTAACTCTTCTAACCCTTTAAAATGAAATGAGTGGGTATATATAGCATCCACAAATACAATGAATGGCTTGGATCAATTCAAGATCAATGGCCAAGATTTTACAATGAAACCCTAATTAGGGTTTGTTATAACAAACTTAATTCTGACCAATGAAATAATTACATTACTTGGACACATGTCTTCTCTGGAATATTCGACCAATGGATAGCTGGGGTAGGTACATCGAAGTTTGTGCCATCTTTAATGAGCCAGGTACATTGAATTTGGACATGCTGAGGTGGACTAACCCGACTGGAGAAGCGATGACTAGGATGACACCTTGTCAAACACTTGGTTGATGCTCAATTTGGTGATGCCTTCCTTCAAATGCTGGACTGGAGGAGACCTTCTTTGATGATACTGGGCTGGAGGAGATCGTCCTTGATCTAGCTTGATCTTCTTTGATGAGAGTCTACCAAGTAATTGATCCTCCGGCTTTGGGGTCGTCCTTTGATGCCTACACAAAAACTTAGAATTAGTCCTTGAGCATAATACCTTAAAGTATAGAATTCAAGACCTTTCAAAGGAATAGTTCAAAACATTAATTTGAAAATGACATGATAAATCCAGAAATTCTAAATTTTCAAATTAATTATGAATGAAAATTGGATTTTCAAGACTTAGACCTATGAAAATCAAAACAAATCTTGAATAAGAACTCCAAACAATTTGATTCTTCATACCTTCCCTTGAATGCTTAACTATAAAACCTTGGAAAATGAAGAAAGAAGACCGGATTTTGCTGGACAAGGGTTGAATTGTGGTCTTCCTTTGGATGAATTACGCCTCCATTAGCCTTCAAAAGAGCTTCACCTTCTTTAGCCTCCAACACTTAGCAAATTCTGGAAATTTAGCCTCCAACTTGGTAAGAAATTCGCCTCCAATCTGCTGCTCAAAATCGCACTTAGAAGGAATGAATGAATGATTTGAAATTTGAAACAACACTCCTCCTTTATATAGGGCGCTCACCCTAATTAAGCATAAGGCCGACCTAGCAAATAAGCTTTAAAATAAGATAAAATCCATTACAAAGGAGGCCGACTTGCTTATAAAAGCCAATAAATGTGTTTAAGCGCTCACCTTTATTTTTTCATTTTTAAATTAATTTCAAAGCTTTAAGGGTGGACTTTTATATTTACTTTAAGGCTTTAAAAATTAATTAATTAAATGGTAAAGGCCTTAAATCATGCGAGTTTAATTCAACCTCCCAAATGTCTTGAATTTGGCAAATTTGGCGAAAATTTGGGAATATGGAGGTTTGATTGAGGCTTAGTGAAGCTTCCTTTCTCTTTAGGCTTTGAAATATTTAAATTGATGAAGGTCAAGATTCACTTCAAAACTTGTTTGAACCCATCCAGGCTTGTTCACTTGATCAAATTGAAATTTTCTTAACTTACATTTTTGCAAATTTCCATGACTTTGTACTCACAATTTTGCAATTTGCCTTAGACTTAATCAATCAAGGTTGAATGATAGGCATTTTGATGATTTCGCCCTGGACCCTCTGGAAGGGTCAGGAGCGATTTTTCAATTTAAGACTTGAATACCTCATTCCCTTCACTCCAAAATCTCCCGGAAGGCAAGCTTATGTTTTCTTTGGCCTAATCAAGGTCTTACATTTCAATTTTTTATCATTTTTCATGAGGAAATTAGGTGAAAATGTGGATTTCGCCCTAGCCCTCTAGAAGGGTCAGGAGCGATTATTTCATTCTAGGCCAAAATTCACCTTAGCTTGATCATTGAACTCCTCCAAGGCAATCTCTAGGGTCCATTTCCTTCCATCATTGGGTTAGCTCATCAAAACTTTGAAGGAAAAGTTGCATTTTAGGGAATTTTGCTTTGGACCCTCTAGAAGGGTCGGAAGCGAAAATTACAATTGGGCTCAAAATTCTCACTTTTGAAGGTCCAAAACTTCTTCAAGGCATTTCAAATAGGCTCTTTCACTGAATTCCAGGCTTGGTTTCATTCAAATTAGGAGGAAAAAGGTGATTTTAGGGTTTTTCGCCCTGGACCCTCTAGAAGGGTCAGGAGCGATTTTTCCTCCTTAGGCTTACTCCATCAACTTTTGCTGAATCCTTCACTCAAATTTAGGCAATGGTTTTCCTCATTCACTCCATCCAAGTTTGGCTTGTTCTTGCAAGGTAAAATAGGGGATTTTTAGATTTTCGCCTTGGACCCTCTGGAAGGGTCAGGAGAGATTTTTTGGTTTTAGGACAATTCCTTCATCATTTCCAACTTCGAATCACTTCCAAGGCATAGAACATCATGCCTTACTCCCCTTTCAGTCTTGAAAACCAAAATATCATCTTGAAATGCAAGGAAAATAGGACGATTTGGAAATTTCGCCCTGGACCCTCTGGAAGGGTCAGGAGCGATTTTCCCAATTGGCATCAAAATTTGCATCCTTAGCAATCCAATTCCACTATAAGGCAATTCAAATGTCATTTCACACCCACACCTAAGCTTACCTTTGCCCAAACTTTGGAAGGAAAGATAGGTTTTAGGATTTTCGCCCTGGACCCTCTGGAAGGGTCAAGAGCGAAAATCCTTTTCTAGGCTTGGTTGCTTCCTCTTGACCATCTCCATTATCTTCAAAGGACAAAACATACTTCCTCATATTCATTCAAACCATAAAAACCCAAAAGATTGTTTTGACCTTGCAAGAAAAAAGGTGTTTTTAGGAATTTCGCTCTGGACCCTTTGGAAGGGTCAGGAGCGAAATTCACCATTTGGCTCAATTCCTTCACCTTTTGATAATTTCTTCCAACCTCAACATCTTTCAGGGGCAATTCCTTCTGTGTTTCATCTTATCCCCTACTTGCCTTAGCAAAATTTGATAGCAAAAAGGTGTTTTTGAGAAAATTCGCTCTGGACCCTTTGGAAGGGTCAGGAGCGATTTTCACCATTTTGACCAAAATCCTTCATCTTTTCACCTTAAAACTTCTTTGCTTAGTGGGATTTCATCTTTTATTGCCTTAAGAACAAGGTTTTCATGTCCAGGAAAGGTTAAAAATGAGTTTATAAGGAATTTCGCTCTGGACCCTTTGGAAGGGTCAGGAGCGAAATTGCCTTTCTTGGCTAAAATCTCCATCACTCAATGCTATCGAACACTTCTCAAAGCAAGATCATGTCCATTCCTCTTTTCAACATGCTTTGGGCATCAAAATTTGGTCAAGTAAGGAAGGAAATGAGGTCTAGGAGGATTTTCGCTCTGGACCCTCTGGAAGGGTCAGGAGCGAAAATCATGATTTGGGCTTGATTCTTCCTTTTCCCAACTCAAAATCACCTAAAGAGGAAACTAAACAACATCCTTCACCCAATGGATAAGGTCTTAAGCCAAAACAAGGTTAAAAGAATAGGCTTGCAAGGAATTTCGCTCTGGACCCTCTGGAAGGGTCAGGACCAAAATTCACCTTTTTGGCTAAAATCCTTCATTTTCATCACTTCTAAACACGCCTAAGGGTTCCAACATGCTCATTCTTCCTTTCATCATGCCTTTAACACTTCAATTCAACCAAACCAAGAAAGAAATACCCCCTATAAAGTTTTTCACCCTGGACCCTCTGGAAGGGTCAGAGGAGCGAATTCCTCAATTTAGGCTCAATTCAATCATCATTTCAAGTTGATTTTACCTCTCAGGAAGAAAAAAACACTACTCCTCCTTCATCCATGCCAAGCTTGACTAGATTTTTGCAAAAAATAGAAGGATTTGAAAATTTTCGCCCTGGACCATTTGGAAGGGTCAAGAGCGAATTCCCTCTTTTGGGCAAAATCCTTCATTTCTTCATGACTTCCAAACATATGTAAGGGTTTCATCCTGCTCATTCTTCCTTTCATGATGCCTTAGGCTCCTCAATTTGATCAAACAAGGCAATAAATGTCTCCTATAAAGATTTTCGCCCTGGACCCTCTGGAAGGGTCAAGTGCGAAAATTAGGTTTTAAGCAAAATCCTTCATTCTTCAAAGTTGAAACTTCTTCAGGAGGCAAAAGGGAGTTGTTCTTGTTTCACTCATGCCCAAAACTTGACCATTTTCATTGCAAGATGAGACCTATTCAAAATTTCGCTCAGGACCCTCTGGAAGGGTCAGGAGCGAAAATTACCTTCCTTGCCCAAAATTCTTCATTTTGCATGCTTCCAAATCTTCAAATGTATCAAATGATGTTCAATCTTCATTCCAAGAGACCCTGCACATAAAAACAATTAGCCAAAATTAGTGACAAATAAGCTCAAATAAGATTTTCGCTCTGGACCCTCTGGAAGGGTCAGGAGCGAAATCTTCATTCTAGGCTAAACTGCTTAGTCTTCAAGCTTGAAACCATCTCACAAGGCAAAGTTAGATCATTTTCAAGGCCAAGAATCGGATTGCAAGTCGACTCAAAGCAAGAAATTGTGTTTAGAATGAAATTCGCTTTGGGCCCTCTGGAAGGGTCAGGAGCGAAAATCCTCTTTCAGGCATCATCTTGCTCTCCAAAATCGATCAAATCCCTCTCTAGGCAAAAACACATAAATTCATCTTCAAACATGCCAAAACTTAGACAAAATTGTGAAGGAAATCCAGTTTACAAAGATTTTCACTCTAGACCCTTTGGAAGGGTCAGGAGCGAAAATCAAGCTTTGAGCTTAATTCTTGACCTTCTAAACTCCAAATTTCCCTAAGAGGTAAGCAAAGACCTTCCTTCATGCATCCCCATCAAAATCCTATCTTTCATCAAGCGAAAATGAGAGTTTTTCAAAATTTCGCTCTGGACCCTTTGGAAGGGTCAAGAGCGAAAATTAGGTTTCCAAGCTAGATATTACCTTGATTCACTTCATTCTCCCTTTAACTTAACCAAATCAACTCCCTTTCTTCACTGACTATGCTTAGCTCACTCAGACTCAGAAACAAACAGGACCTTACCGAGAAAAACCTTCTTTCAATCTAGACCTGACCTGAGACCTATCCATCCTGCCTCTGACCTAACCAATTTGACTCTCCTGAAAGGCATGTTTCATTCTAGCAATCTTGAAGCTTCAGGTAGACGACTAACAACCTCCTAAACCAGACTAGACTTAGTCTAAAACAAGCTTTCAAAGCTTAGCCCTAATCTAGCCAACCCAGGCAGACCACTCACTCACTCAAAACCCTAAAAGTAGAGAGAACACAAGCAAAGAGAAAACAACCTAAGGCAAAAAAAGGGGGTCCCCATTCTAATGGGGCGATGTGTGAAATGGTCACAACAGTACCTAACATGGCCTAGTAACTGGGACCCATCTTGCATTGCTTAGTTGCATTGTAGACTTAAGTGCATTCCCCTAAGTTGCACTTAAGGGGGGTGTTGGTGTAATTATTTATTCATCTTGGATATAATTACACTTTACTTAAGTTTACTTAGGTACATGCATATCATAGTAGTTTGCATATGAGACACTTAGGGAGATGTGCTACATTGGGAGTGTGTATGTAGGAGAATTTCCACCTTTTATGGTGTGATCTTGTTATTACTCTATCATATCCACTTATTGTGGAGTGATAATTTCACCTTCGGTGGGTGATCCACCTTGTGGAATATTTTATTATTTCTCCTACCTACCCCTACCTACCCTTGCATCTCATTGAGCCACATGTCATCATTGTGTGCTCTCTTGTCTCTTAGTCTTGCCTTTATAAGCAGGCTCATCTACATTGTATGTAACAACAACAACAATCTTGATGATCCAGTTGATCACATTTTGCATCATTGATAGGAATACAGTTTATTCTTGTCACATTTTGTTCTCTCTTATTTGTGCTTTCCATTGCCTCTAGATCTTGGCAAATTCTCACAAATCTAATCCATTGTGCCCATAATCAAACATTGTTTTTCTCTTGTTTCTCTCTTGTGGAAGGCATCTTTTTGGTTTTGCAAGTGATCTTGGAGGATTGACTTCATTGATGACCCAAACATGTTATCAAAAATTCAAATTTGCAAAGCCCCTTCTCAATTCTGGGAGATAATCACACTTGATCTTTTGTTGGCTGCAATTTGGTGCAAATTTGACCTCACCATTGGGGTTTTTTCTTTGTGACTTTGTATTGTATATTCATTTTGGAGCATGTTGGTGCAAATCTAAGCTCACCATTGAGTTTGAAGTGTCCAAGAAAATCAGATCTGCCTTTTGTTTCACTCAATTTGACCATCGTATGATACGATTGCATACCAGGCTTTGAAACTAAGATCTAATGAACAGATTTTTGTTGGAGCATTTTTAACTCAAATGGATGCTCCCATTGCATTTAGATGGCCCGAAAACTCCTATTTTCATATAAAATTTGTCCATTTTTTACGAAGTTAATTTTTGGGAAATTTTTATTTGCTAGGGGGGTTGCCACTACAAGTACGAGTTAAATTCAAACCTTTTTCAAAAATTCATATCTTTTGATCCAGAAATTGGATTTTCTCAAACAAAAAAAAATATCATTGAAAAGTTGGTTTTTTGTACTTTTCAATAGTGAGATTCATTATCAAATCTTGCTGCTACAAAAAATTATTGTTGTTTGAAGTTAGATCTTTATTTTTGACTCCTGAGCTCATAACTTTTTGCCATAATTTTTTATTTTCACGATTCTTGCGACGTTAGAAAGATATTCAGGAGCTCTTTCAAGCCATCCATGTACCTTTCCCAAATGCAACTCCAAGTACATTTAATTCGACTTTTGAACATTTGCATTCCGGAGGATTACTTAGACATGTTGGCACATGGGAAGGTGTTGTCTTGATCAAATCACTTCATTTCAACCCCATTTCATATATTGATCTTTGATGTAGTTATTTGAAAAGTGTATCATTGTTGTAATAATGGGTATGCAACTCATACTTCAATAATCATTCTAACTAAGGGCAATTATGACTCTTAGAAAAAAGGCATCCTAACACATTGCAAGTGGTTCAATCTTTTGCCTCATCTTTATGGACTCATCCTTGAGCCAAAGAAAAAATGAAAAAAATCAATTTGGGGTAACAAAAATAATCATATAATAGGATTGATGGGTACAAGTATCAGTGCAAGCATCTTTTGAGATACCAACAATTGTATCTAAGGAATCAAATGCCTGCACACAATTTGGACCAAGGTTTGGAAAATCTATGGAGTCACATAATACTCCATTCCCAAATGATCCTATATCAAAATGACTCATTCCACTTCATGATATTGATAATCTACCCTTTGATGGTGATACATTAGAGGAGCTTGAATATGATGCAATGCTTGAGTCTCTTGATAATCAAGAGACTTATCTTGTAGCTCCCACTTCTCCAATTGAGATTACACATCAATTTTTTGTTGCTGATTCACTGAGAGATTCTAGTGTTTCTTTGCAATAGGTAAATCATTGTCTTTCAGATATATCTTTTTCTGATGCCCTATTCAGATTGCGGAAATCCATGCACAACCGGATTTCACCGCTCTTTTTCCTTACTGAAAAGATAATGCGGGCAGCCAGCAACTTTTTTACTTCTTCATAGATCAAAGGCTCTAAGAGGGTGTTTACTAGTCACTGCCTTTGCCTAAATGGTTTTGAATCTCGCCTTAGTGGTATAGTATGCGTTATGACTAAAGTGTCATAAGTTTTAAGGTCTTCGTACCCCCAAGCAATGATATCTGGGAATTCCTTCATATTTTTGAGGATTCCATCTCTTTCTTGAGATGTGCATACCTTCCCAATTAGCACATTCTTCTGATTATCTTCCGTGACAACGTTGATCTTATCACAGATGTCTCCTTCGGAATTACCTTCCTTACGAGACTTGAGCTGATCCCAGTCAAAGATCCTTTCTAGTTGTACCATACCTCTAGGAATAGTGTGTCTTGAGATTCAAGACACCTTCGATGTTGATCTCAGCTTCCTGAAGTTCTTCTTCATCAATAATTTGTGCTACAAACACATCTGAACTCGTGATAAAGTCTATGATGTGCCTGTCATCATTGAACACTTAAATTAGTGACATTGTCCGGAATGGATGGGACTGATGTCAACTCAACCGTGAACTTCTTTAAACTCTACATTGACAGAGGTTCTAATGAGCTTGCAGCTTGTGCCAATGAATCAGCGACCTGATTTTGTGACCGGAGAATGGCTTTGATGTTGAAAGCATCAAAACTTCCCATTATATCCCAAACACGGTTACCATAGCCATTAAGCCTTTTATCATGGCATGTGTACTGCTTCCTAACTTGTCTGCCACTACTTCTGAATCCCCAAAACAATGCAATATTCGGGCTCCCTTTTTAATGGCCAACAGCAATCCATGAACCAAATATTCATACTCCGCTATGTTGTTAGTGCAATCGAATTGCAATCTGTAGGCAGCCAAATAAGTTTCGCCATTAGGGCTTATTAATTCTATTCCCACCCTGGCTCCTCGCTTGGATTTTGAGCCATCAAACCTCAACATCCAAGTCTGATTCCGGTCCATTACTCGCAGGTTTGAGTCTCCAGGTTCTACACTTTATCCCTTTTATGCTTAGGGATTTCCTCTCCGGGACGTGCGGACAGAGCAGTACCTTCTTGGCTAAGTATATGAGTTTTCAATACATCCGGGTGTTTCTTGCATACTTGGTTCAATGTTGTCCTACACAATGAACATGTTATTTCAGAATGGGCAACATTGTGAACCCTACACCAGTTGGGTAGAAGTAGGTCTTCAATCAAAATTCTACAGTTCAAGTGTTGTGTTTGTTCTGCACATTTGCAAAAAAAGTCTTTGAAGCTGCTAAACAACTCATTTTCCTCTAGTGATGATGCCGCATCATCATGATCCTCTGTAATTTTTTCTAGATTTAAAACTAGATTCGAACATTGAACCAACAAAACTTCATTTATTGAACTTACATCAGTTCTGTAGGTTCCCATATCAGACTCCAAAAACAGTCTCATTGGTTTGATTATATTCGGTAATCATCAGCTTAAGCCTGGGTTTAGACTCAATTCGGATTTGGTTAGCTACCCCTCTCCATGGCAGCCACATGTGGGTAAAGCTTGAATGCAGCCAGCCGTTGAGGATGCGGGTCTAATCTCGGCTGAACAACATACCATATGCTCCTGGAATGTCCACTACCTGGATGTCAATGTACATTTGGATGTGTGGATCTGCTATCAGCTGCATATGGATATTATTTAACTCGCCCACCGCATTTACCTCAGATTTGTCCAATTGTGTCACTTTCCTATTGGTCTTGGTGGGGGTTAGGCCTAGAGCAGTGCATACATATAGGGGCATGACATTAGCTGAAGCTCTTGAATCTATGAGACAATTGTGTAGATTTTTGCCGAAGATCCTAAGTGTCAGTAAGAAAGGTGGGGGTTCCAACTTTTCTGTGAACAGATTGATAGTGGGTTCTATTGGGACTGTATCATTGTTCATTACTAAATTATCTTGAGCTCTTCCTCATGCACGAACTTCAAAACCAACTCCCATGGACTGATCAACTAAGGATTCTGCTTGTGCAACATAATTCACTGCTGCACCCATGGGATTTGTTGGTCCTCTCTCTCTTGCTTCATTGTTGATTTCTGTAGGTTGCTCTGGTGGAGCTTTTTGCCCCGAGTTCTCCTCGCCTCCTTTTGTCTGAACCGACGATCCCTCCCTAAGGCTGCCCAAGACTGTGTCTCTGACCTCAGGAACCTTCATTAGTTCAGTGAGGGACAAACTGATTTTGACCTTCCTGAATTCATCTGCCACCAATTGGCCTAACCCAATGACTTCGGCATTATTGAAAGGCAGCTCTACTCGAGAAGGTTGAGCATTTGTACTCTGATTTGGGGCAGCAGTTAGTTGGTTTGGGAAAGCAGGTGTCTTTTGCGATTGACCATGGCTTGCGTATTGTTGTGGCGCCCTAGGATAACCTGGGTTATTATTCGCGTTTTGGTCCGGGGGAACTTGGATATCCTTTGGGGGTGTGGAGGTGGTGTACGGGCCACTATTGTTGTTCTAATTGTTATTGTTATAATAACCCCAGTTGCCATGCTGGTACTGCTGGAAGGCATTCACATCTGCGGTCTAACTTGGATCTGCTACTTCATTTTCATCTTGATTAGGGAAGAAAAAGGGTGGAATGTAGGTTTCCAGGACCACGACTGTATCATACCTAGGCGACAGAACTATCTCATATCCAGTAGGAGGAAGCGTTGATTGGGATGCTGTGTTTTCAACTTCCCGTTGGAATATGTTTGCTGCCACTTGAAATTCATCACATTGCAGCTCTGAGTGTTGGTTGGTGTTATGTAGCTTGCGCCAATGGGATAGAGCTGCCTCTGCTAGAAATACCTTGTCTGTCGGCCTGTTTTCAGGTGCTGGTGGGTTATCTAATGGAGTAGGAACTCCACCATTGTCAGGACGAGTATTCCATGTTCTAGTTGGCCTTTGATAACCCTGATTTTGATATTGATTTTGGTGTTGGCCTTGGTGCTGGTTCCTCTGGTCATTCTGCAACTGATTATTCTAGTTTCACAAATAAGTGACCTCAGAGGAAAGCTTCTTCATTTGGTCAATTAACTCCCACATCTCATCCTTTTCCTCCTGCGTTCTAGAAGATACTGTAGTGTTCTGCAGATGCACGGGTTGGTTGGGAGGGATTTGAGATATAGGTGGTCCACAATGGAGCACCAACTGATTTGCAAGCTGTGGGGGTTGATATGCCAATTGTGGGATTTGATTCATGTGAGGTGTTTGGTGGGCTAAGGCTTGACTGATTTCTTGAATCTGATTGGGCATTGCTGGCAGTCCCAGTTGCAACAATGGTCCTGCAATATTCTGGCCTAAACCCTTACTGATCTCCATGGCCTTAGCATATGCCTTTGTTAATGTAGTCAGTGCAAGATGGGATTGTCTGACAAACATCGTTGTCAGATAATCTAGAGCTGAATAATAAATCTCCCTTGTCGAAGCATCACTCACCACATACGGATCTTGCAACCACGTGAAGGCCTTGTGAAATCTGTTATTGAAAGAACTAATTGGTTCGTGGTCTTGTCTCTTCACTTCTACAAACTGTTTGTACAGCTCGGTGGGAGTTGTGGGAATACCATATTTTCCTGTAAAAGTTTTCAACTTTTCCCAAGAATCAATAGATGATACTAGTAGGTGAATAAACCAGTAAAATGCGTCTTCTCCTAAAGAGTAACGGAAGAGCCTACATGTAACGTCTGTATACTCAATCCGACTATTATGCAACGCATCCTCAGATATTTTGATATGCTCTTTTGCTGTCTTGTTTAGATAATTTACATGAAAGATTGAACATAACTTATCCGGACTTTTGGGCATATCATGGTAATTTGTGAAAATTATTGGGGACGGGTTGTCCACCAACCAAGTCGCACCATTTGCAGCAGGTTGATTTCGCGCCATCTGTGGCTGAATCAGTGGAATTAGAGGGGCAACCGAAGTACTAACAACTGGGATTGCATAAACAGTGCTTTCTGGGACAGCAAATTGCTGGTTTGACGAATTGGGCTCACTGGGGTCTGCAACCTTGCAGTAATTTTTATGCCTATAGAACTGAAATCCAGCGAATCTTTCTCATTCTGGGGTGGACTTCAGGACTCTTTCGAACCTCTCCGGAGAGAAGGATCCAATTCGTTCCAGCTTGGCCCTCCTAGCGCCAATTATGTTGACGTGGCTAAAATCGCGGAACTACGACTTCATCCGGCCAACGCAGAATAGAATGCTAAGTATCCTATCCTCTCTTGAGATAAGGAAATCCCTAATGCTGTTTTAAATTGATCAATGGGGGATGACCTCAAAGATTCGGTTGTCAGGTCTTGACTGCAGGATAGCTCAACAGTTGATGTGTTTTGCTGGAAACACAAAGGGGACTTACGGTTAGACGGAATTGGTTTCACACAGGTTCCCTAAAATCTTACAGTCTGATTTCATTTGATTTGCTTTTAACATGATGCTACTTTAGCATGACTTGCAGGTTTTAAAAAAAGGAAAAAGGGGGGATAAGGATAGACAGTAATAAGAACAGCTAGCTAACTTAACTAAGACAACATATTTAAACACAGACGGAAATCTTAAAATAACCAGAAATTACTTTGCCAGTAAACGAGCACAACTAGGTAAAAACCAGTGCAACCATCTAGGAACTTTGAATTTTTAAGTTGCTGAATACAAATGCTGGACTTTTACACCCATTCATTCAAATTTAACAACCGAACTTAGCATAAAATTGGGCTTAGACTAACCATGCAGAGGGAATAAATTTCAATTATTTCCTAATGGTATGAACCAAGATTTCCATCAAATATATGTATAAACAAACTGTCTGAAAATTAAATACAGTTGCAGAAATTTAAAAGAGGTGGAGAAGAGGACCATGCACTCACAGTAAAAATGACACAACTTTAACATCCATTAAAATCTATATATATTTTGCCAGAGTTTTGCAACAATCTTTAACTTTCTGCCTAAAATAAAGGAGAAACCAACTCCTTTATATAGAGTTTTCAAAAAATGGATGAATGGCCAAGATTAAACTTAAACAAGTGGGCCCGATTCATCCCTTAAAACAAGGCTGCTCATACCCATAAATGGGAAGCAAAATATCAACACCAACCATAAAGTAACTAATAACTACCAAACATAAAGCTGCTCCAAAAAGTGCACTTGCACGGAGCTCGAAACTTACAATAACTTTGGCAGTTGGGAAAGAAACTTTATGTTTGAAAAAGTGCAATTAAGATTTAAAAGAAACACATATTTTCTGGAAAGCAATTTTCCCTTCCCCGAGGTAGACTCTTTTTCCACAAATTCGACCTCACCGCACAAGTATTCTCCCCAGATATCCCGATCCGCTGCACGTTCTACCCAAACGTAGTCCTGGAATCTTAGGCACAACTCGAACAGTTCGGTTGCTAGAGGCATAGGAGGATTAAACATTTTATACTGAATACCCTCTAGGAGACTACCTACATTCTCCAACTCTTCTCTCCAATATAATTTATGATCCTCAAAACACAATATATCTGCTTGTAGCCCACTAGCAAATTCTAGGTCCTCCATAGAGTAGGTGACTTTGGTTTCCAGCCTGTCCTTCCACTATGGTTGTACCTCATTATCTATCATACTACTCTTCCAACCGGGGACCATTGATCTGAGGATCCTTTCACCAAGATCCTTCACGTTTGACAAAGCGTCATCGCACTTATCTTGCATTTTGTTGATATTATTCTTCATGTTGTTCTTCATGCTGAGAATCCAATACCATTCTTTGAAGGTATTGACATCATAGGGATCTAGGATAATATAAAGTATGGGGATTTGAGTGCAGGTCTAAAATAGAGCCCTTATGAGGGGGAATGCCTTGGCAATCACCTCATGAGCGTTATAACATTCTTTCCTTAGCTTACACATTTTGATAAGAGTGGATTCCCTACGGAGAGCCATTTCTCGCACATCTTTGAAGATTTGCTCTCCCTTTTCCTTAATGCCCTGAATCCATTCCCTGACGGCCTTGGTGGTATCACGCACTCCGTCAAATTCAGCTGTGGTAATTTGTGCTAATGCCAATGGGGAACATGGGATTCAGGGGCATGCTACAGCAGCCTCAACTTGCTCAACACGAGCTTGGTACATATCTCTCTCAACGGTCATTTCGTCGATGTCTGAGCATATTCTGCACGAAATCTCGAAATTCTTCCCTCTCCTGTTCTTTGGTGGCTCGCCCTATGGGGATGGTCATGACGTTGTAATCAACCATTGCAATCTGATATGCCGGTTTGTCCGCAAGTGGGGTGGCAATATGAATCGTGCGGTTCCTTTGCTCGTCTTGGGTAATCCTGGAGTATGTCTTCGGCCTTTTCCTACCTTTGGATTTTATTTCTCCTATTCGAGAGAAGATATCTTCCAGGTTAATTGGTGGCTTGACAGCTGCTTTCCGCTGCGCACGAGCAATTAGCCAGTCCTGAGGGATGATCTGTCTAGATGTAATTGCTAGATTCCCACTCTGTTCTTTCGAGGCTTCAGCATAGGAGGAATGGGTGCAGTATCCAATCCATTACTCATGGCTGAGTTCTCTTCTACCTCACTGAACAACTATTGGCTATCCTCTTGTAATGGCTGCTCTTCAGTTCTATTGGGTTCTTGAGTCTCATCCCCTTTCTGCTCTACCTCAACAGTGGTGTCATCTTTGTTGCCGCTATTCAGTTGCAACTCATGGCTTCTCTCCTGCGTGAGCTCATGCTTACCAGTCCCTTGATCATGTGCAATCTCTCCCTCCTCAACCTGATTTCGAAGTTCGTCCAAGCCAATGATCCTTACCTCTGTTTCTTGCTCATTTTGTGTTTGAGGATTGTTTGCCTCGAATTCAGCTAGATCACTTTGTGAAGGTGGAGCGGGCATGTAATCAAGTTCAACCACATCATCCTCTGAACTCGAGTCCCTGAATGATGAAGTAACCTCTAGCCTCTTGATTGGGATCTTTTCTCTCCTTGTTCTTTTTGATGTTTGAGTCCCTCTATTGGCCCTTGCTTTCTTTCTCTTCTTTTCAGGTTTCTCAACCTCTTCCTTTGCCGCGCTTGAGGTTCCTTCGTCCTCTGAAGACTGGGAATCAAGACTACCCATTAGATTGTATGTGAATTGGGTCCCTTCATGGGTCAGTCTCTCAATTTGTTGGGATAACCAATTTCGGTGTACCTTCTTGGAGCTTCCATAACTGCCTCAAAATTTGTGATTGGGTCTTGAGTCCAATCAATGGCTGGCAGGAGGTTCTTGACTGCTTCAAATTCTCGGACTTGCAAGCAATTTCCATAGTCTATCACCTGATCTGGGACCTGGCGGTACTCATAAAGCCTCATTTGCTGAACACTCAACCTAGAATATTCACGCCGATGGACTTCAAAGTCATTAGAACAATTGCTCCAATAGTCCTCTATCGACGCCTTGGCCTTGTAGTGCTTGTAATAGGCTCTTTTTGCCAAATTATCATGATCAAAGCATTTCCTAGGGAAATGTTCCTGTAAGCAATAGGATGCCAATTCAGCAAATGACTCCTCAGCCTGTACCAAATTTTTGAAGTGCGCATCAAGAGTACCCAAAATCATGGGGAAGGTGAACTTGGATTTCTTTTTATCTCTGAGTAGGTTGCATGTTGGGTGTGCCTGTCTTGCTACCTCTATGAGGACTACTTTGTCTGATGGATAGCATGGAAGTCGGAATGGTGTTCCCTCAAAGCCTGCTATTCTGATGTAGGTGAATCTGGGGAACTGGATGAACTACACACCATATTTCCGGATCAGAGTGATAGGCTGCTTTGAGAGCCTTATATGCAATCCTCCTTGCATTAATCTAACCAGGCGCATTGTAAAGGCATCATTAACATGCTCATACTGACCAATTGCATATGCAATGTTATTCTTTTCTCTTTGGGCAATGTCATAGTAATGCAGCTGAGGGTAGCAGTCGTATACCTTCACCTGATTTGGCCCATTCCCGATCTCAGCTTTCTTAATTAACCCCGTCAACGGTTCGTGTCGGACAAACATGTAGACCAAGTAGGAAGTCATGGCAAAGTACTTTTTTTCTTCAAGTTCAACCAGCTATGTATGAATATTGTCGCTGATGATCTAAGCCCAGTCGAACTTAGACTTCCCAACGAAGACCTGCTTAGTGAAGTAGAACATCCATTCCTCAAAAAGATTGGATTGAGGAAGTCCCATGACTCAGCTGAGTAAGGTAACTATTGTCATTTTATGACACCCTTGGTCCATCAGTGAGAGCCGATCAAAGATATGTTCCATGGACCAGTGCGGCCCCAGTTGATCAAGGAGAGAAGAATCATGAAGTGTGAAGTGTTAGCTTGTCCAGAGGAAGTTCCTCCCTTGGCCTTTTCTTCTTCTCGGGAACTCCAGAACCCCGAGGTTCCGAAGTTCTTTTCTCTTTGCCCTTGTCTCTTAAGCATCTCCTCTACCCGGAACTCCGGAACCTTGAGGTTCCGAAGTTCTTTGCCTTAGCCGCTTTTCTTCCTTCTCCGGAACCCCGAAACCCCGAGGTTTCGAAGTTCCCTTCCTTCCCTTAGCTTTTCTCCAGTTTCTCCCGAACTTCGGAACCCCGAGGTTCCGAAGTTCCTTGTCCCTTTTCTCCTTCCCTCTTCGGAACTCCAAAACGCCGAGGTTCCGAAGTTCCTAGCCTTCCTTTCCTTTGCCTCTTCTCTTAAGCATCTCATTTGCCCGGAACTCCCAAGTTTCGAAGTTTCCATTCTCTCTTTAGCCCTTTCCCTTTTCGGAACTCCGAAACCCCGAGGTTTTGAAGTTCCTTTGCACAGTTCCCTGGAACTCCGGAACCCCGAGGTTCCGAAGTTCCCTTCCCTTGCCTTTCCCGGAACCCCAAGGTTCGGAGGTTCCCTCCTCCCCTTTCTTCCTTCTTCTCCCCGAAACTCTGGAACCCCGAGATTCTGAAGTTCTTTCCCCTTTTTGCCTTCTCTCTCTAGTTCCTCCAGAACTTCGGAACCTCGAGGTTCTGAAAGCTTTTTCCTTCTCTTCTTTTCTCTATCCCGGAACCCCGAGGTTCTGAAGTTCTTCCCTTGTCTTCCTCACTTCACGAGTCCGAGGTTCTGAAGTCTCCGAGCTTCCTTCCGACTGGCGACACTTCCGGATGGCGTGATTGACACTCAAGGCTTTTAATGCTCCAACAGTTTGGTGACTTGTGCACTTTCTTTTGTGGAGCCACAAGGGTGCATAAAGTGTTTTTTGCAGGATTTCCATCAAGGAAGGTACGGGGCCATGCTTGGTGACTTATGTCATGACTGACTTTGGAAGGTTAGTCAATCCACCTTCTCAGGATTGCCTTTGGTGGTATGGCTAGGTTGCTTGCATGTACAAGCCAAGTGCATGCACTTCCCTGCACATCCAGACTGACATGCAGGGGTCATGATCACCATTGCAACCCATTTTTCTATATAAGGTTGTTTAGCCTCATTGTAAAGGGTTCTCTCCCTACTGCCTTGAGCTTCCTATGCTCTTCTCTTCTCTTGAAGACTTGTAATTATTTTGCATTTCTACAACTGTAAGATTGGCTTTGGCCTTATGATTAATTGAAAATCTCCATCCTTGCCTTCCTTCAACTTATGTATGATGTGTATGTGTTCTTACCTCCATTATAAGTGTATCTTTGTGGTTTCCTTTCACATGTTTGCTGTGTTAACTTGTTTTTTGAGTGTGACTTTGTGGGAATCCTTCTCCCTTCTTGATACTTAGAAAATTCTAACCTCCTCACATGCGTTTGGGTTACCCATGCAATTGAAGTTTGTGCATCTCTTGGGCTTTTTCAATTGATTCCTTGTGCCATTTCAGTAGAGAGAGGAACTATCTCTTCTTAGTGCATCACCTCCTTTCATTTTAAGCAATTCTCTCTTCTCTTTCCTCTGCAAGCTGTTAGGATAGGTTTAGAAGTCAGTTTTGAAGTGTTGAGTTGGTTCAACACTTGCACCTAGATTAAGAAGGAAGCCGATCTTCTCCAAATATTCAACCCCCTTGCGCAAGGTCCCACACTTCGGGGTTGTTTCCATGTTTCACAAGGTTGCTGAGTTGATAGCTCAACAAGGGTGCAAGCTTTTGTGATAACCATAACCATATCACCATACTCGTTGTGAAAATCGCTTCTAGGGGTCTTTTTACTGGTTCAAATGCTTGGGGGTCTTCTCTCCTTGAACCATTCTTCATTTATCAATGGTTTACACTTAGCAGGATTCATGTCATAAACAACCTGAGCCTCATTGATAGTTGTGGCAATGGGATCATTTGGAAATAGGATATCAAATGCTTCCCCAAGGGCTTCAAGCGTGAAGTCGGCTAGTACCATCCCCTTTAGCACCACTAATCTGGTTTCCAGCTGATAATGTTTAGCAGCCTCAACCACTAATTCATAATTCTACACGGTCGGAGGGAAACCAGCTGCCTGAGCAATACCACTCTCCATCATCCATCTGGACTTGCCATAGGCATTTGGAGAGTACACTCTGTTCCTGAAATCCTGGATATCAATATGCCGCAGGTCCGTGTCTCCTATGTTCTCCCACGCACTCTAGACCTTCGACTCCCAAACTCCTCCTTGGTACTGGTACTTCATTTTTTCGACCTTGCAGGGAATGTCAGCTTTGGAAATCCAGGACATTCCAGTTGCGCCAGGTGCCTTTGAGGACTCAGTTGCCGATTTAGGCATCTATCCTGCGCAACTAGACACAAATTACGAGACGAGATAAAGCAACAAAACGGGTTAGCCAAAACAAAGGAAGACGTTAGCGTTAAGATTGACGATCAATGAGGTAATCGGAATCTGAACATATTGCTAAGACATGACATTTGAATAATTAAACCTGATCATCTGGAAACTAAATGCAATTTGAAGTTGAAAGTCAGGTTGGTTTGTTTAACTATTGTTGCTTGGAACAGACTTCAAAATGTTACTCCTGATCGATAATAGGGAAAAGTTACGAACGTTCTGGCTTGCGGTTTAGCATTTGAATGTTCTGATAATTGAAAGTTGATTGTTGAAAATGATTTTGCGTGCAAATTACCAGAAAGATGATGCTATGCGCTTTACAATTTTGGACCAAGATTTTTAAATTTTGCTTGTGTTTCAAATTTTGGCTAAATGGTTAATTTGGCAGGTCACTAATGCTTTACGGGGTTAAACCTTTAAAATATACTTGGCTTGATTTACATTTACACCCTAGGTAAAAGAAACATGGTTATCATAAATTGAAACAATTCAAACATTCAAGGGGAAATTTCGAATTTACCTGGAAGTGCAATGAATTGTTTTATTGGCTGCTTTGAATTTTGGACTATACAAGGGTTTCGCGCGACATTGATCTTCTTTTCCACTTCAGCGTGAATGTTGTTTTCGCAACTTTGGGGATTCAAGTTGAATGTCTTTATAAGAATTTCGGCCAGGAATGACTTCGCGCAATTTTGGCGATTTCTTCCAACTTTGGCTTGGAAGAGGCATTTGCGAATTCGACCTCCTCCGTTCTGCAATTTGAATGCCTTCTATCTCGCAAAACTCGGGCATAAAGAGGGTTTCTGGAGGACTCGCGCGACTTTGATACGATTTTCATCTTGTTTAATCAAATTGTGAGAATGGACACATCCCATCTTTGCAAACTGGGGTCTTTCTCCCTCTTTGCGCAAATGCCTTTATCTTTATTTTCGGCATAAATGTCTCTACTGCGAATCTCGGGCATAAAGAGGGATTTTGCAATTTTAACGTTTCGGCCTAAAAGGCGATGTTGTGAGATTCATTAATCGGCAAAAGGGGAGATTTATGACATTTTTCAGGTTGAATGCCCTTTTGCGAGTTTGGGTTTTCAGCTCAAGATTCAAGATTCGAGTTTGGGAGATTTTACAAGACCTTTTTCCAAAGTTTATTAAAACACCTCCTATCTTCTAACACTCGCACGATTTCGGCCTAAAAGGCCTTTTGCAAAGTTATGAATAATGCCTTAACTAATATTCACGCAATTTCATGTTTTCGGCCTAAAAAGCCTTTTTGCAAACTACAGTTAAAACACCTTTTTGCCTTCTTTTGCGTTTTCGGCCTAAAAGGCCTTTATGCAATTTTAAGTTAAACGCCTTTACTTCTCACTTTTGTGTTTTTTGGGTTTTCGGCCTAAAAGACCATTTTGCAAAGTTTAAGAATAATGCCCAAAAAGGAGACGTTTCACGATTTCGGCCTGGAAGGCCTTTTTGCAAAGTTCAAGTGATTTTGGCCTAAGAGTCTACATTTTCATGATTTTGGCCTAAAAGGCCTTTTCGCAAATTTATGAATAATTGACATTTTCGCTTTCTTTAGCCATTTTTTCAAACTTAAGCCGAAATTAGTCTCTTTTGTGAGAATTTTGAATATTAAATTATGAAACCTTGCCATTCTCGGCTTAACTTGAATTCACCCTTTACCTTGCCATTTTGTCCAAAGGCAAATCTTGACTTGCCTTAGGCATTCTTGGTGTCAGGCCCTCAATCTTGCTAATGAGGGTCGTCAATTCGACAACAATTGTGATCCCTTCACGAACGGGATCACGCTCAACTTTTGATGCGAACTCCTCAGGACCAAGGAAGCAGGCGGGCTTACTCTCCTACAGGGTCATCTCCTCACATTCCTAACCACTGCATCTCCTCTGCGAACAAAATCAAAATTTCCCACACAGGGGGCAAGACGAAAACGAGAAAGGGGGACCCTATCGGCGACGGGGAGTGTGTGCAAAGCACAACAATACGTGTTCAAGACTTGTTTGTGAAGTCTCAAATTTCAAATTTGGGGGACCAATTTGAGGGTTTATCTCTCCTACTTGCTAATAGTCATGGCACAATTGTTGTTGTGTCGTCTATCTTTGGATCTAGTTCAACATCAATTAACACTTGATCCACCTTCTATTTTGATTGGGCATGTACCGGATTTGATTGTGGCATCATCATCTACTAAGGACATGGTGACACATGAGGATATTTCAAAGACACAATCTTCATACATTTGGATAATTCTTCCTACCAATTCCTATCTGGAATGGGAAGTCTTCCTGCAAGTGTACTTGGTCAACCTTCTTTTCAGAGGGAGAGATGTTGTTTGTAGGCATTGGATCATGCTTTCTCTTCAAGCATTTACCATTTTTGCAATCAGCTACATAGTCTCTCTTTTTCCTTCCTATAGAGGGAAAAATAATTTTATACTTGTGATGGATTTCATCCATGGGGATTCTTCTCCATCCATCACTTGTTCATGTTTGTTTGTATATTTTCTCTCTTTTGGAGAGCAGTTTTGTTCCATTTAGTTTTCTCCTCTTCTCTATCGATGAGAGATTGCATTGTAAACGGGTACCTAAAATGGTCTAGTAGTTGGGACGTATAATCATAATTTTCATCTTTTGCATCATTTGCATAATAATCTTCTTCTCCCTAATTTGCACTTAAGGTGGGGGTTACCGGGGAGGGGGGTGTTAGTGTGAATGAGGTATTTTACCTAGCTAGTTCACTAATGGGTCCTATTCACATATTTAATTAAGTCCTAGGAATTTTTCTAGAGGATGTTAATTGTTGATTAAATCTTATCTCTTAGCATTTAATTCTCAAGTCTTGGGTCATTTAATAATTATCAAGCTAGTAGTCTCATGTTATAGGATTAGGACAAATGTCACAATCTTGTCTAATCCTATCTATCAACCTTGCCTTTATAAGCAAGGGATCATATGTACATTTTGTGATGTAATGTCCAATATCAATCTAATCCATTGTGCCTATAATCAGCCATTATTTTTCTCTTGCTGCTCTCATTTGGAAGGCATTTTTACAGTTTTGAAGGTAATCTTGAAGGATTGAATCCAATAGTAACTCTAGCAACAAACACCCACGATCCTTGTAATAAGAAGAATCGTGGTTGAATGCGATGCCTTGAAGAGAAAAAAATACAAATTAAACAATTCTACTAGGAATATTTTTCTTTGTTGCCAATGGATCTACAAACACAAATTCACAAGAAAGAGTTAAGTCAATAAGCACAAGTCTCTATTGATCACATAAAGCTTTTCTAAATTTGAGGTTAACTATGCATTGTTTATTGACTGAAGAAATCTGTGTATGCATTGAAGCCAGATCCTAGAGGTTGGTATGAGAAACTGATTAATATTTTCTTAAGGTTCAGGGTGCAGCTAGCCCAACACTCATTTGTACATGAAACATTCCAACTGTGAAGTTTTATTTGTTTTATTGTATAACCAATGATTTGATAATTATTAGCACTCACATTGACATTCACATGATTCACAATTCAAAACCAATCTAGACAACCCAATTTAACTTGACAAACCAATCGCTACTATTTTTTTATCAATTATAAATATTGCCCACTATGATTTGGACAGGGTTGATGGTATTCAGTAATGAGAATTGGTTGCTTTTTCTTTTTCACATAATGTATAAATCCAATATGCCCATGCTTTGAGATAGTTTTCAGTTCATGGATTATCATGGAGTCATTTGTTTGAAAGCAGCTAAGAGAATCTCAAGATAAATAAGTACTACTTCTTATTAGCTTGACCAGTATATGGTAGTCCTTCAGGGAAGATACTATTGTGATTGGATACAAAATTCAAAAATGAGTGGAGAACGAGATGATAGGGAGGCCATTCTGGGAATTTTCTACCACCCAGCTCATGTGATATTGTATAGAAGAGCATGAACCAATCTATAAATACTCTTTGAATTATAAAGAACTAAGAAGTATAGAAGAACAGTTACAACTATGAAAGAGGCAGTTTAGCTGAGAAAGGTTCATTGTCAGTTGACACTTGAATTGCACAAGCCTATATTGTTGAGATGTAACCATCAAATTAGCAAAAAATTCTGCTTCATGCAACAACTAAGAATGTTAGGTGTGTCATAATTAGATTGTGGACAATTTTATCACAGAACATTTGCCACTTATATCCAAAACAACTTGAGACTTCAAGCAAGCAGTACATGAAAATCCTGATTGAATAATGAAAAAGAAATGTGCATCATTCTCTCTTGCATTCTCTCGCCAGTTTTTCATTTATTCCATTCCATGTCTTCCATTGTCCCTCATGTTTTAACTTACTTTCTCAACGATTTTCTGAAAGTGTTGGATTATTTCTCATTGATGTCAAAGGCTTATCTGAGTTTGATCATGAATTTTGGTTGAGTTCCTTGTGTGCCTGGCTGGTTGAGCTCCCTGTGTCCCTGGTTGCTTGCTAGAGCTACTTGGTTGCTTGCATACTTGAGCTGTGTGTATGCTAGCCTCAGCAGTTTTCTTGAGTGCTTACTTGTCTTCTGTCAGCACCTTAGTCAGACTGTTTGCCACATCATCAGTTGACTTCAACCTTTCTTTGGCTTCATCGCATATTTCTTTTGACTCCACATAATTAAGGCTCCATTTTCTCTTTTCAAAGGATTGCCTTTTATTAAGAATACGGTTTTTTTTTAGTAAGGTAGCTACTTATTATATGCGTTTAGCACATATTGTCTATTTCAAGCTCATAGTGTTAATGGGGTATCAAAAATTAATCCCAGTCAGACATAAGTGTAAAAAAAAAATGAATTCAATGTATGAAGGATAGTGAATGCTGTAGTGAAACTGTGAACCCATATAGCTGCAATCGAAAAACTAAAGTATCGATTTGGAAGGTAGGCAGCTGGGATGAAAGCAGATTTGCCATCATAGACAGCACAAGGTTTGGTGCACTCTCAAATTCCAAAGATTCAAGCTTCCCATGTTCCCTTGCATTACTGGAATGGTTGGTGTGATATTTGGTAAAGGTGGAATGTTGATTTTTGAGGTATCTATAACAACTAGACGTGGTTGTGCATTAACACAAGCCAACAAAGATCGTTACATTTTACCACAGACCATAGAATGGGCTTGGTGGCATCACCGGTGCTATATTTGGATGTTGCTCAGATTAGAAAATAGGCTATTAGTAGAAACATCATGACCTTAAAGAATAAGTATGTAGCACATACTAACTCCAACAGGATACCACAGAATGTGGAAGTTAATGATGATCATTAGTTGCAGTAAACAAAGGAATGGGCCCCTTATGCAATGTTTTGGGATGGTCATAATCCTTTACCTAATAGTCTTCTTTGGAGTAGTAGTGCATAGATTGAGGGTCATGCACTCAAGATTTGGCTAAGATTATAATGCACTCTAGCTCTTTCTAAATTGATTCACATCTTTGTCTAGTGTCTCTCTAAAATTCTAAATACACAGCATTTGTTTTGGTAGGTCACTTGATACAGGCACTGCATCATCTTTCGCATTGCTACATGCCTAAGTAATGGGAATTCCCATCTAGCACAATGTAAGTGTTTCCCTGAGAGCACAAACACCGAAATCATAGTTAAGGGGCACAAACCCCAAAATCATAGTTGAAAGGTTAATTGAATCTATAGTTATGTGTTGCAAAATAGAGTCAAATTAAAATTATATTATATGCAAGTGGAAGGTGATAATTATGTAGCACTAACAGTTCAAGGGACTCAAGGATTTTTGGTTTACTATTCAGCTTTACCTACACAAATAATACAATATCTGAGAATTCTACAGCAATAATTGTGTATAAATTCATGCTAACCATATATAACCAATTCCTGACTTCATTGATTTAACGTATGAGTAAGCAATTCATCTTGGTAATCATCATTAAAACAACTAAATAATTACTCTGGCTAATTATGGGAGTTTTTTCCTTTGTTGTGGCTTGAACTCCAATTGCAAAAATATGTCTGGAATATATTTTGACTAATTGGTGATGCTAACTGAAAACGTTTGTGTATTATTAAGATCAATGAAACTTTCTAACTTAACATTCTTCAAGATTAAGTGGTATATGAGGTTTCAAGAATTGCTTTTGTAGAACTTACACAATTACCATGCATTTGAATTAAACTTTTTGCTTTTGTTTTTTCTTTAGGAAATCAAGATGTAATGTAAACAGAACATACTCATATTCCTCTGGCATGTTCTTTTTTATTTCCTCGTATGTCATTCCATCACAAACTCCAGCGTATATCTCATCTAGAGCACGCCATTGTATCTGCATCAGAATGATGAATCCAACCATTTTCCACATCCCAATGCTATTACTTAATGTCAAGAATATTGAATTAGAAAACTTCTATTGGAATTGTCACTACATTTCTTAATGAATCAAATCCATAAACATTATCTTCTCAACTTCAAGTAGAAATCTTACAAGAAGATACGACCTTGATAACCATTAAATCATTAGGGCATTTCAAATAACATGTATCTTTCCAACTTGCATCATGCTCTTTTATTACTTATACAAAGAAATAAATGTATAACAAATTCTAAGAGATCATGTGATGCCTTGTAACGTGTACATGACTCTCACCTTTGGGAATCCTACAATATGGCTTGCCGTAAGTATCGTTCTTTGCAATGTGCTGGTCCATATCTATGAGATCAAAAACAAATAAAACCAATGAGAACTTTATAGTTTTTACATCAAAACAATAAGTAAAACGCAGAAAAATATGTGACAAGCATGTCAAGTTCAACAAATACATATGCTTGTGGTAAGAAACTAATAATTCAAGTTTTCTTTGTTAGTTCATGGCTTGATCTTGAAAGTTGTGTCATTAGAAGGAAAGCTTTTAATGGAATAATTACCCCTTAAAGAATAACAAAGGGTATCTCTTCAGATCCACAATTATATGTGTTATAAGCTTATACAAAGTGATTCGACTTTCCAAAGGGTTTGAATATGCCATATTGGGTTACAATCCATTCTTGCAACATAAAAATGTGAAAAAACAATTGCAATATTTTTAAGGTAGCTTGGGAAGAAATATGGACCCAAGAGAAAATTTATCTCACAAGGATGCTTAAGAAGATCACAATTTTACTAGAAAATGTTAATGCAGTTGTAATATTTCGGTTACTAAGTCGCATGTTTCTCTTGAAATTATTATGCAATCATTGGTAAGAGAAGAAAAACTTGTCCACTAAATTTTAATGAAACAAGGGGTGTTTATCATCAAATAATTGTATTTAAAGGAATGATAACAAGTTTATATAAATCAATGTTGCAAGGAGATACATCTCCAACCTCCCAGGATGCATCTTGAGGAGTGAAATGCATTTCTGTATCGAGACATACCAAAATGTGGGAAACATCCCACCCACATTTCCTTCTCTCTCCCCTAAGAAAACCCTAAATCACAACATCTTGAGCATAAGAAACAAAAAAAAAAAAAAAACACCCCTAAAGCATCGGGCAATATCATTTTTATCATGGTTTGCCCATCACGTGGTATTATTGTAACAATGTAATAGGCTGCCCCTATTTGCCAAACAATCTTCTCAAACAACCTTGAGGAATTTTGTCAAACAGTTGTTATGCAAACTCCCTTGTCTGATTATTACTTCTTAATGAAATAATCTGCTGTTAAGTTGGTACTCGGTGTGTTTTAAGCTTCTTGTTTTTGCAAACACTTGCAGATAATCATTCAAACATAGAATCACATATGGCAACAATCCCATTTCAATTTTCTTAATGCTAATAAGGTTCAGATATTAACAGCAGTTACATTGACCAAATAAGAGCACAATATTCAGGGAACCTTTGTTTATTACTTACATGGACTGAGAACACAAAGGTGTGCCGAACCTGTATATTTGCCAAGGAATATTTCCAGCATCTCCTATCACCTTATCAGCCCAGCACCACACATGTACAGCCAGCTACGTTATTGTTTAATGTCACCAACGCCATTTTCACTGCTGCTTTTGAAAACCCCAGATACAACGTGGGACTGTGTTTTGGGATGTTAGCAGTACTGTCCTGGGTAATGGCGGCCAGCTACACAAATCTGTCCCTGCGTTAAGATACTGGCTGTGACTTTTTTTGTCTTTTCCCAGCACTGAGAAATAAGCTGCCAATCACCAATTAAACCCTGCAGTATTTTCCAGCAATGTGACCTGCTAAGTGTTCTTCCTGTGAAGGCTGTGACTTAAGATGATGGACACACTCTTCCAGATTCATGTCTTTTCCTCCCAGCTGAACAGTTGCAAACACTCTAAAATATCCTTGTCAAACAAACCCTTTCAATGCCCAACTCAATATTCTGCGTTTTTAAATCTTCATGTGTTGCACTAAGTTGTGCAATTTTCTGTATGGCTGCCAAGTCAATCTTTCAACAGCTTCACCATTCAAGACACTGACTAAAATCCTTCTTTCTAGGACACTATTTGTTTTGCATCAACATTCTAAGAGCTGGAATCCAAAATGAATACCTGTCTTAACTGCGATTTCTCCCAGCTTAGCTTTCCCAATCAATCTGAAACTTCTATGCCTTCAACTCATTCAATGCCAATTTGTTTTTAAGAATTTCCCAAACCTGGTCTTTAATAGGCAAGATAAATGTCACACTTGAGGGATTTCATCTCCAAATGCCAAAAATACTCTTAAATTTCTACAGAAATCACCAATTCCAAGATAACCAATTTCCAAGATGTCCCAATCTGCATTTAATGCTTTCATTTATAACTCTCATTAGGCTCATTTTCCAAGACACCGCAAATGTGGAATAAATAACTTCTTTTTAAAATATCACTTCTCTCTTAAGTGAATAAAGTGTACCTTATAAAATAAAGTGACTTTATAAATAAATGTACTTTAATTTAATAGTCACTTTATTAAATTAAACTCCCTTTTTTCTCTGAAAAACGACCCTTTCGATAATATAATAATATTTTGACACTTAGGTCACTGTTTTATGCGCCCAAGATTTAAAAAAATTCGCCCCGGTTCCAACGAGCTATAACACTAAGGTTGGAATTAAATAGTTTAATTAGATTTAAGCAACCTTAGTAAAATAATTAAAATAACTCATTAATGCACCAAATTTGCAAAAACTTGTCAGAACACATCGGAATCAAGTTCCGATCGCACCGGAGTGATCCTGATGACAAATAATAGCAAACAAGGCTGATCGGGCGACTTACTAAAAATAGACGACTGCTCCAAGATTCTTGGAGTCCAGTCTAGAGGCCAAAAATCACTTCAGAAAGTGGCGTATAACTCCACTAAACCAACTGAGCTCATCGGAACATCAGATCACTCATCTGAACAAGCTGACGTGAACCCAAAGTGTCCGCTACTAAAGCTTGCTAGAAAACCTAGAAAATTGGGGACATTACAATTATTTTCCTTCAATTCTATCAGGCAATTTCATTTTTGCCACAATCACCTAGATTTTGTACATGACCAAGGAGCAAGTGCAAACAAGAGGCAGGTTAGACCAACAAATAGGTACTTTGTGTGGTTTTATGTAATAAATATATCCTAAATTGAAGTGACAACAACAAGGCTTCTTAAGATTTGTTCAATAACAATGCATGGAAATTGTCTACTCTCCTATTCTTAGCAAAAGATGATCAATTTTAACTATTAAAAAATTACAAACACTAACTTGTAGAATTTGATGAATGAACATCTAATGTTTTTAATTGGTCAAAAACAAGGTTATACACAATACATTAGGAAACACTCACAACATTAGTTCCATGCTATGGCATAAGCTAAAAAAGCACAACATAATGAAGATTTTTGGTCAAATATTATAGTTATAAATGCTCTAGTAGACATGTATCCAAAATGTTGTAGCAAAATAAGGCACGTGAACTTTTTGATAGAATAGATCAAAGAACTATGGTCCATGATAACCATGATTATAGGATATGAAAAACAAAATCTCAAAAAAATGCAACCAGCAAGTGTAAAGCCAAACTCACAAAATAAATCAAAAGATGGAATCCAATAATGTTGTTAAACCATTGTTTGTAGTAGAACGTAGCATACAGCAATACAAAACCAAGAGTTTGGCTATTGATTATGATAAGACCAATGAACAAGTATTTTGTGTAGTTTTATGTAACAAATTTGGTCCTACATAAACTTGCTGAGTTATTTTGTTGGCTTCTTGTAATCGCATCAATGCTTTTGTAACATAATTTCCCAAAAACATTTATTCTATAGTGATGCATTCATGAGCCATGGTCATTTCAAAATTTCCCTAGGCCATTACATTGACAAAAAGAAAGTTAGATGGCTGCAAGTACAACAGATTGTTTGCCTTCTATTAATGAAACACATTACTTCTCCTAAAGCCAAGAATGTAGTAGAAAAAATTTGATAGGAATGTAACTTGATGTTAGGTGGTTGTAATCTATTGTCATTAACTTATATTTTTTAATAGTTAAATTTACTATTGGTCTTATTCAATTGAATATATTGTTTTTTTTTTAATAATTTTTCTTTTTGTTCAGATTCTCAAAATGTCAAGTGATTCTTGGCAAGATTGAGCACTCCCTGATTATCACAGAACAAGGGAGTCAAACCTACTTGAGATATCTGCATATCCGCAAGCATCCGACGAAGCCAAATTGCCTCACATGCTGCCTTAACTGCTCCTCGATACTATGCTTCTGTCGAGGAGAGATCCACTGCCTGCTGCTTTTTACTAGTTCATGTGACTGCACCAGATCCCAAACTGAACACATATCCAGAGGTTGACTTCCTGTCATCAACTGAACCTGCCCAATCTGAATCTGTGAACCCACTGAGTCTAGGATCATGACTCTTAGTGTAAAGAAGTCCATAATCAGAGGTGCCCTTCACATAACGCAACACACGCTTCACTGCTACCCAATGATCAGCCTTGGGGGCAGTCATGAAGCCTGAAATGTAGCTCACTACAAAACTGAGATCAGGTCTAGTAGCAGTAAGATACATGAGACTGCCCACTAGTTGCCTGAATTGTGTTTCATCTACAGGAGGAGAATGAGACTTGGCTGACAACTTCAATCCTATCTCCATAGGTGTGGAAGTAGGTTTATAATCCTGCATTCGAAACCTATCAAGAAAGTTCTTGGCATACTTAGACTGAGAAATAAAAATGCTACTATCAGTCTACCAAACCTCAACACCTAAACAATAATGGAGAAGCCCCAAATCTATCATATCAAAATCCTTGCATAGATCTTGTTTGATTTCTGCAACCAAATGTGTTGAACTGCCAATAATGATCAAATCATCCACATACACAACAAGAAAAAGAATATCATCACCAAAGTGTTTGATATACAGATTACAGGCAAAAGGACTACGCTAAAAACCGTGAGCAACCAAGTACTGATCAATCTTAATGTACCACGCTTGAGGAGCTTGTTTGAGTCCATAGAGTGCTTTCATGAGTCTGCATACTTGATGTTCTTTGCCAGCAACCTTGAAACTAGGAGGTTGCGTCGTGTAGACTTCTTCCTGCAACTCCCCATTGAGGAAGACACTCTTAACATCCATCTAATGGACTTTACATCCAAACTGAGCTACAATAGTAAGAAGAAGATGAATGGTACTCATCTTGGCAATACGAGAAAATCTCTCCTCATAATCAATGCCCTCCCGCTATGAGAATCCTCGAGCAACTAATCTGGCCTTGTACTTATCCAAAGTATCATCTGCATGATACTTGACCTTATAGACCCATTTGTAGCTAATGGGTTTCTTCCCTTGAGGAAGATCATAGAGAACCTAGGTGTTGTTCTTCAGAAGGCTCTAGTATTCTACGTCCATTGCCTATTCCCACTCTGGAATCACTTTTGCCTCTATATAGGTCTGAGGCTCATAAATACTATGAATGTTGGCCATGAGAGAAAAGTTAACTGTAGTTTGCTGCTTGCCCTTATTTCTTGAAGATCTACCCTCAATGAGCTCATCAGGACGAAGATCACTAATGGTCTTAGCCCATCATTTAGGCCGGAGAGTAGAGGTACCAACATTAGATGCACGAGGAATGACTGGAACTAGAGGTGGAAGAGGATCTGGAACAGGTGGAAGATAAGCATCATCCAGAGGAAATTCAAGTAGTGCATCATCAAATACAGAATCTGCATCATCTCTCCCATCAGGTGAACCAAATGAAAGATGAACACCTAAATCAGAAGCCTTCAAAGGTTGATCCTCAGATTTCTGCTCAGTCGAGGAAATCTGAAATGGTCCTTGATCTTCATCAAAGACAACATCACGACTGAAGATGAGACGATCAGTGTCTACATCAATCAACCGATAAGCCTTATGGTTGTCACTATATCTTGTAAACATAAGCTTTTGACTCTTGGAATCCAACTTAGAGCGCTTGGCATTTGGAATCCAAACATATACGAGAGAGCCAAAAACTTTTAGATGGCTGATCCTGGGTTTGCGACCAGTCCAGGCTTCCTCAGGAGTCTTTCCCTTAACAGCATGAGTGGGAGACCTATTAAGGAGATAGACTCCAGTAAACATTGATTCTGCTCAATACTTCTTAGGAACATTTATGTGTTCCAACATAGACCTAGCCATTTCTGTAATGGTGCGCTTGCAACGTTCTACAACGCCGTTTTGCTGAGGGGTGTATGGTGTGGTTAACTGATGTTTTATGCCATGTGTATCACAAAAAGTGGAGAAAGTAGTAAAACAAAACTCCCCCCATTATCAGACCTAAGAGTAATAATAGAACCAGACTCTTTTTCTACCAAGCCCTTAAATTTCTGAAATACAAGAAACACATCTGATTTATGTCTAAGAAAGTACACCCACATTTTACGCTGTAATCATCAACAAAAAGTAAGAAATACCTGCACCCAGTAACAAAAGGAGTATTCATTGAACCACATACATCAGCATGGACCAACTGTAGTACCTTAGATGCTCGCCATTAGTCACCATCCTTGAACGATGTCCTGTGTTGCTTCCTAGCCTGACAAGCTTCACAAACTCGCTGATTCTGAGTTTGAATATCAAGTAGGCCATGTACTAAATCTTCCTGAACAAGCTGAGCAAGGTAATGAATGTTCAGGTGACCATATCGTTGATGCCATAGATGGGTGATAGAGGAGGATTTTGCTGCGAAGGCATGCTCAAGAAAATCACCTATATCCACAAGTCTGTAAAGACCATGATCCTCAATACCAACAGCAACAGTAGTGTGTGTCACACGATCAACAATTGAACACTTATGTGCACTGAAGATGACATCAAAATGAGGAGAATGTCGCATAATCTGACTCAAAGAGAAGGTTCAGTTCCATGCCAGGAACGTAATACACATTGAGGAATATGAGATTCCTCCCACCACATTGTATCTGAATGTTGCCCTTGCCAACAACAGTATACTCTTCACCTCAAAAAATAACTGAATCAGTGTAGGGAGAGAATTCTGTAAACCAATCACGCCTGTGAGTGAAATGCCGAGAAGCACCAAAATCAAATATACCAAGCAAAAGATTTAACATGGTCTGCTGACCTTTTAGCCATGAAGGCATAAAAAGCAGACTCTTTCTGCTCTATGTGCTCAGCGACATTGGCTTTAGGCTGAGACCCCCCCTGCTTCTGTTGTTCGGAAGCTATGCGATTGCGACAATCCTTGATCATATGACCATATTTGTGACATTTGTTGCACTGAACCTTCTTCTTCGAACCTTCCTGTGACTGACTGGAGCCCTTCTGCTGAGAGGATTGAGATGACTGAGATTTGCCTTTATCCTTGTGAAAGGATTTGGCTGCAAATGCTTTCTCTAAAGAGGACAAAGTGGCACCGCTACCAAAGTGTTGTTTCCAGCGATCCTGCTGCAAAAGTTTGGTGCACAACTCTGGAAATTTCAAATCAACATTCCTAGACGTAAAGTTGAGAGTCTCTATGAAGTGCTCATAGGATTTAGGTAGACTTTTCAGAGTTATTACTACCATATCCTCTTCCTCCATTCTCCAACCAATAGCTTCGAGCTGATCTCGAATGTCCTTAATCTTCGTGAGATGCTCCTGTAAGGACATGCATTCATCCATCATAATGGAGAACAACTGGTTCTTCAAAAAGAACACTCGTCTTTTGTCGGATGTCTCATGCAACTCCTTCAGATGCTTCCAAATTTCTAAGGCTGATTTGCCAGAAGGAATCTGAGGTAACTAGTCATTTGTAACAGAGAGCTTGAGAAGCACGACAACTTCCCGATTGTGGTCATCAAATTTGTCCATATTTGCTCTGGCTACGATAAGACGAGATTCTTTGTCCAAAACAAGATCATCAAGGCGGCGATATTCGAAAATAGTCAGCATGCGCTACTTCCATGTATTATAATTTTTGTCGCTGAATCGTTGACTGTCTTCATTCATCAAGTTGGTCAATGACGCCATCTTGCACATTTCTCAATGCACGAAAAATGAGAAAATCTGAAAAGGCGTGAATCTGAAATAGAGGCAGAATCTGGTATAGACTTCAAAAAATGAAGTACGATTGACACAAATTTCGAGAAAGTTTTTCGGATGACCCAGAAAAAACTAACGACAACCCAGATAAGCTTTCAAAAAAGCCACAAGGAATCTGAAATCAAAATGTAGATCCGACAGCTCAAAAATCAAGGCTCCAAAAATGATGCACCCAGAAAAATCGAACAGCAACCCACTTCAGATCTCGAAAAACCTAGAAGGAATCTTTAATTGAAAAAAAATTCCGACTTGAAATAAAGGATATAAACCCTAGCCGACAAAGCAGAAACCCTAGGCGGCCATGAATGAATGGTAGAAGTCAGAGATTGCACAAAGGGGCTATCACAGAAAATGCAGGAAAAATAATCACGTCGCTTGAAAACCCCAACCGAGTCAAGTTCATGCAAAACAATCACGATTTTTCGCAAGTCGCGAATTAAAAAATCAAGAAAAAAGCAGAAGGAAGATTGCGCAGGTTGTAGATTGCAAAGGGAAAAAACTAGAGCCAAACACGAACACGGAAGGTCACAAATCGACAAAAAAATCACTATCGTCGTCGGAAAAAAAAGCAATGTTCTCACGATTTTAAAAAACGCGTAGAGAAAAAAGAAATCTGTCAGGCCAAAAACTCCCGTGAAGAGAACAGAGATCACGAAATAGATTAAAACGTGATTTAAGGAAAATTATTTTTCGAAAATCTTTGCTCGAAAAATGTTTTCAAAACTTAGAAATTCTTAAAAAGAAATTTTTAGAAAAACGAATTTTTACATACGAGGCTCTAATACCATATTACGGAAACGTAATTGGTAAAAAATTAATTGTTATTTACAGAGAGCAAGAATGCTCAATGAATAGATTACAAAGGAAATACAAATAGAAAGTTTCTAATAGAAACTTAGGATGCAATATATTACACGATTGAGCATTAAAATTAACTATTGACTTAGGAAAATATAATCTTAATAGAATAGCCACCATCAAATGTAAAATTTGTTGTAACACATTTCAAGGCAGTTACTTGAGGGCGAGAGCTCATTTTCTTCACATACCCAAAATGGGTGTTGAACCTCTCCAGAATAAGCTAGAACAATACGAAGCTATTAGGGATCACAAAAGGGCTGATGGGAAAGCGTCTCATTTGAGCTCTCCCGCTTCAACAATACGGCAACTTAGAATCAACATGGGGAATCCAAAGATATGTCTTCCATAAATGTGGCAATAAAAAATGTAGGGATTTTTCACAAGAGACCACACATTGGCAACCTAAACCTGATGCAAGAGAAACATAAACTTGAACTTACCAGATTGAATTAAATTGCAAAAATCAATGGTTCATTACAATACCACCATCAAATTCAATTTTCTATTTTTATCTACTTGGTAACCTACTGTTATATTCTTCTCAACCTTTTATGCGAAGCTTTGCAAATTTCACCAATCCTCTATTTTCAACAAACCAAACTAAAAGTCTAAAACAACCATTGCTCTGCAATTCATGCTTCCATTGCTATCTCAAGTTTCCCTAATTTCACTTACCACCGTAGCACTATAGTCTCTCCTTAATCCCACGCTACGACCATCCCCTAGCTCTCCTTGTGCAAAGCTCTCCTCTCTATTTTGGAGATGTGTTATCTCTGAATCTGCAATTTAAATGTCCTATCTTCCTTATGTCGTAGCTGCCAAATGCTTATCTTCTTCCCAGCTTACACAATCTTCCTGTCTCAAAACACCTCTATCTCTATTCTTTATTTTTTTTTCTTATTTCCACATGAAAGATTTCAATTTCCTTGTGCATTGCCTGTGCAGCCTTCCCTTTCCACCACTCCTCAATTTCTACCCTTGTGCAGCTTTTCATCCCTTTTCCTCAACCATTTCAGCTCCCCTTCAATCTTCCTTAAGCAGTTGACGAAAAGTCCCATTCCTTACCTACGCAGCACACTTGATTTTATATATTTATTTTGTCTTCCATATTCTTCCCCTCCCTACGTTTCAAATTCTCACAACCTTTTTGTTGTCTCCAAGAATGCATTTAGTTTTAAATACAAACTTGTAAACTATCTTTTAACTTGAACACATAATGTTGTTAGATTACTAATGTCACAAATGTAGATATTACACTTTGGTTTCAAAAAATGAATCAGCCAAGTTGCATGATAACCTGGGTAAGAAACATCACAACAAACTAAAACCAAAATTAAGAAAACAAGCTAGAACATTTTTTTGGGTGGTGCGGATCACGAGTCCACCCAGCTGCTCTTGCACCAAAACCCCATTGGAAAATTGTTTGATGTGTAAAGTCGAGGTGTGGTTGATGCAACCATTGCACAATTCTTTTATGCAAATGAAATACCATTTAATGTTGTTTGCTCACCTTTCTACAAGGAGATGGTTCATCAATAATGGACCAATAGATTATAAACCACCAAGGTATGAAAGGTTTCACACTATTGTAATTGATAAAAAGAACATTTGACCAGAGCAACAAACTGCACCAATGAAAATAGTGTGGTATGCAAAGGGATGTAGCATTGTGATGGATGGGTGGACAAATGACAGCAATTATCCATGCTCGGTGGTACAAAAAAAGGTACAAACATATATTTTGGACACTATGTTGTGCGCATTCGCTGAATAATGTGTTGAAGATTGGCAACGTTGATTATCACTTCCAGCCTGAGGAAGACAAATGTGTAAGTGGCCTAATTGGCCTAATCAGCTAAGATGGAGTGTTGATCAGATTCCTACAGGCCGACATAGATAACATAAAGGTTGTGATAATTACTGTAATATAATAATTATATTGATAGGCATTGATAATATAATAATAATATTATTATTATTATTGAGATTATATTATATTATTATAACATAAAAAAATAATTATATTATATAATAATATAATATAATTATTGGGCCAAGAGTGGTGACGGGACACCACCATTATATATATAATTGAAATGATGAACACACGCGATCAATTAATGGACAATATGTAGATGGGCACCCATATGCAGCAATAAAAGAAAGAATCAGTACCTATGGTAAAATCAACATAATGCACTCAAAGATATCGGCAAGTTCCAATAGATCACATATCTTATTAAAAAGAGTAGAAAAATACAAATGCTCATATGTAACCATCACCACACACAAAACATTTATCAAAAATTTGCCAAGTGGAACTCCTCAAGCCTATTAATACACAATTTGCTTCTTATTTTATACTCTTTGAGCATCTTTATGTAGTCAAAGGAGCTTTGTGTTCTATAGTAGTTAGTGATGCATGGGCATTATGGAGACAATCTATATCAATATTGCAATTGAAGATGACCATATTTCGGCCAATGTTAAACTTGTTTTTGACTTTATTCAGCCCAAATATGAGGTGCTCAAATTTGCAAATTCAAACAAACCATGTTTTGGAGAAATTTATGAAGAAATGGATAATCTATGTGAAAGAATTGAGAAAATAATAAGTGTTAGAGATCATTCTCTATATCCTTTGATAGAAGAAAAGATACATTAAAGATGGACGAAACTTAAAACATCCCTTCATTGCATTGCTTATGCCTTGAATCCTAAGTGGTATTATATAGAATTGACCAAGAAGAGGCCTCTATATGAAGATAGAGAGGTAATTAAGGGATTTTGGGCTGTAGTGAAAAAAACACATAGCCAAGGTGAGGTGCTTCAACTATTAGGACTCAATGGAATAAGTTTTCATGTGGGAAAGTTGATTTTTCTTCCATGAAAGCTTTATATGACATGCATACAAAGTGTAATGTCCCTACTAGTTAGAGAACACTGCCCTGCAAAACAGATTGTTAGAATACAATAAATATATATATAACTAATCTAATTTGCAATTAAACTTCAATTACTTAAATAACACTAATCTCAATTCTTATTTAATAAAAAGGATACGAGTGCAGTACTGGGACATGTCCTTAGGTAGCTGTGAAGCTCGCCTTCTTGGAACCCATCCTGGTTCCAAGCCATACCAGGAAATCGAAGGTTAATTCGATTCCTGTCTTGGGTGTTATTTCTTACACCCAAGCCATACCAGGAAATCGAAGGTTAATCCGATTCCTGTCTTGAATGTAATTTCTTACACCCAAGCCATACCAGGAAATCGAAGGTTAATCCGATTCCTGTCTTGGATGTAATTTCTTACACCCAAGCCATACCAAGGAAGACCATCCTATATGATCAATTCCTTGCCTTGGATGATGCATCTCAACATCCAAGTCTACCAGAGAGGACCGGCCAGATCCGTCTCTTCTTGGATGACCCTTTGTCACCCAAGCCATAACATATATGTATATAGATATTCAGTATATATTGCCTACCAGGGATTATCATAATCCCTGAATTAGACTACGGGGATTGCCTCCCAATAGCCTCCATCATATAATCACATTATTGCCATTCATTGATATACAACATTTAATAACAATTCATATTATCAGTATCATTTGAATTATAATTTATATTATCATTATTACTTAAATTATAATCTTGTGACATACAACATTATGCTACAATTCTGTAACATACAACATTGTAAAAATGATGACATAATTCTGTAACATACATATTATAATAATCATGACATACTTTTGTAACTACACATTATAATAATAACATAACTATTAAAAACTACAAGTATATTTATGTGTGTGTGTGGCACACACTTCCACACACATATACGTACTTGTGGCGCCTCTGCTATTTCTCCCTTTATTTATGCCGCTGCTTACGCCGCTGTCGTTCCTCCTCCCCGTGCCCCCCATTCCTTGTGCTGAGGTTCTTCCCTTATACCCGTGGAGGGGAAGGGTTGCATTCCTCCACAGGTCCCTTCCGCACGAAGGGATGTGACGGTGGTCGCAGCCCAGGCTGCGACTACCGTCGCACCACTTCGTGCGGAAGGGAGGGTAGTCGTGATGGCTCCCGTGTATTATGTAGTTCGTAGTTTTAGTTTATATCACTTTTTATTAATATTTTAATTTAATAATACTTTCCTTGTTATTTTATATATTAAATACATTGACATTTGTTATTGAATACATTAACATTGACATTTTAATCATTTACTTAATAGTACTTTTTCTTTATTATTTTATATATTAAATACATTAACATTTTAGTCATTTATTTAATAATATTTTTCTTTATTATTTTATATATTAAATACATTAACATTTTAATCGTTTATTTATATTAACCTTATTTATTTAACAATATTTAATGATTTCTTTCCTCTTTAGAATATTAACATTATTTAATAAATTTACATCAGGTGATACCGTAGGGGTTATCACACAAAGAAAGATCCTATGGAGTGATAGTGGAACCATGGAAGTGAAACACCTAAATTGCAATCATTTGCAATAAGATTGGTCTCACAAGTGGCCAACTCTTCATCTTCTGATAGGAATTGGAGTACTTATGGTTTCATTCATTCACTAAAGAGGAACTGATTTGAGTTGAAGAAAGAAGAGAATCTAGTCTGCATTCATAGCTTACTTCACCTTATCACAAGTACAAGGAAGGTCCTTCAACGAAATGTAACCAAATTTCACCTGGAGTAACTGCACCCTTGGTGGTTGAAGTGATTGATCCAAATGACCTCAATGATTTACCGGCCCAATTCTATTGCCTATAGAGGAACTTGAGCTTGAGAGTCATGATTATCTAGAAAGCATCATAATTGATGTAGAAGTTGAGCTTCATCCATTGAACAACATGATATGATAATTTAGATTTCTGATTTTTGTTTATTGTATGTGGATTACCATTATGTATCATGAACTCTTGAGTCAAGATTCTTGAATGTTGACACCATATTTAATCTATTATATCAGTCTTTGTGTGTTTAAACTCAAAAAGTTGAATGTCATGACTCATGGTATTGATTATCAAAAACATTAAAATAGTGAACAATTAATATTTTATTTTTCCTCTTGTTAAACTTGATGTATATTCAATGTTTGAATATAGATATTTATTGAAACATACAAGCATCTCCAAGTACCTATCCTTTTTCAAAAAATGACACATTGGTAACGGTACCCATCACTTGTACCAATACCATTACCAATACCAATAGGGCAATACCAATCTCCTAGCAACTATGATATAAAGCAAGAGGAAATGATTCATGTAACCAAAGTACAATCCAATAGTTCTTTTCATTTTGTAAACTACTTTAAATAGCATTCTTCTGGATAGTTGCTATGCATGATAATGGTAAAGTTGATGTGAGAGTGTCTCCTAATCACTACGTTCCATTTAATTGGAATTTTCATCAATATAAACTCTAGCAGATAAAGATGAGATCATATTGTTACTATATCAATAGGCATAACAAACATAATTGTACTCTAAATTTATAGTCATACTTTAACATTTGATCTAAGAACCCCTCTTTTAAGTCTCATTCGGTGCTCTTGTACCCTTGCAAATGCCCCATTCTTTGCATCAGCAAAATGGGGAGCCCCTCTTGATTTGATTAGAGCTCAAGTAGTTATTTTTAAGGTACTATAGGTCCAAGTTTGGTTTCAGTGCTTGGATGCTATCATTTGATGTCATAAATCAGTCTAGTGCTTACTTGTTCATCGGCAGTCTTGGCATGCTTTATTTGAGGAGTCTCCTTTGAAGAGATACAGTATTGCTTCATTTGATTTCTTGATTTACATGGAGGGTCTTGATAGTCTTGTCCCTGTTATGTCCCCTCTTCTTTAGTCGCCATTCAGTTGCTCAAATTCACCTGTCATCCATCTCCATAGGTGAAGTTTGGTGTTGGGAGATGAATTCGCTAGCCAAAGGGGACCTAGACTTAGTCATCTTATGACTCTGGTGGAAATAATAAAGTAACTTTATAATATAAAGTTACATAAGATACTTTTCCTATTTTTAGAAAAAGTTAATTTAAAAGATGTTTAATAAAGACTTTATTAAGTTGCCTTGCACACATCCCTAGGTGGTAAAGTAACTTTATTATGGCCCCTTCTTAATGACTAATTATCCCCTCATTGCTGATCGAGCTTCTTTAAGGAGAAAAGATTCCTTTGCAATCTTTAAATGATGCTAAATAGTACGATGAGGGTTTGAGGGGTAAAAAGGAGGCTTGGAGTTGGAAAGAGGTATTTTTTTTTGTTTTGAAAATTATTCATTTGATCTCTGCAGCAGTCTGCCATAGCAGGTACAGCTTGTGGAAGCTTGATTGAGGACGAAACCCTTCAATCTTGGACTGGTTGGACGTTACCCCAGCCTTCTACATCACTCCAGCACTCATATTTATGCACTTATCAGGTCATTGGGGGCCCGAATTCCTTTGTTTCAGACATCAGATTTAAGGGAAAGTGGAATTGATCAGATCTGGGCAGTTTTGGAGAGTTCTTTGCAGATATTAGTAATTAATGCCAGCCGTACCATTTTGCAGCCAGCCGTACCCTAGCTTGGAGGTGTGGTTGCCAAATAAATAAACTAGGGGTATTTAGGAGCTGGAATTGGGATTAATTTTATTGTCAGCAATAAGGAAGAACAGATCCATGGTTTATTCAAAGGAATTCCAACACGTGGTCTACATAAGCAATTCATTGAGGAAAAGGGACATAATTTGGGAATCTTGCCTGGCAAGAATTTGGAATTCCAACTAGGTCTGAATAATTCTTCAGTATTAGTTTTTGGTAATTATGCTAGAGTTAAATAAAATCATTTGCAACCCTCAGTAGCAGCTGGAGGTGCTTAGAGCAGCCATTGCTTCAGTTCAGGCTCAAATTCTACCTTCAAACCCCAACGTTGGACTCCTGGTAGGCCTTGAACAGCTTATTTCTATCAAGAATCCTCTTTATTAATTATTTGTACTTGCTCCAATTAATAATCAGAAGTCTGGAAACTATTATTAGTTCTATATTTATTGTATTGCATTTATTAGTTTTTATATATTGTCAAAAATCAAAAAAAACTACAAAAAAATTGAAAATACAATACACTTCCAAAAGCACTTTTCGCTAGTCAAAGAATTTGAATTTGTAAACAATCAACAGTTTGGATAAGAATTCTAGTCAAGGATCTTTCAGTGGTATCAGAGCGATGATCCTGCTAGCCTGGGGATCATCAGAGTAATTCTATGCAGCGGGGCACAGATTTGGTACCTACAGATATTACACACGCAGGAGACCTAGAGTGGATTTAAATTTTGTCACAGAACCACCCTTTGAGTCTAATATGGGTGATATACCTGAAGGACAGAGGAGCCCACCTAGGCAGGAGAGACAAATTCCTCTCAATCCTGATGAGATTATGAGGAGCTTGGATGAAGCACAGCCAAGAATTGTTGAAGTAATCAACAGGTTACAGGACACACTTGACAGAATGGATTTGGGGAATAATAGGGGAAGGCACAGGAGCCGTAGCAGGACAGTATCAACTGCAGGAAGTAGGGGCATCAGTAGAATTCCATCTTCCCTGAGCAATGCATCCATCTCACCACGGAGGGACAGGACCCATACTAGGATAGCGGATAGGCCTATGCTCCCACGGTTCACCCCTAGAGATGTACCACCATTGGCTCAGCCTCAGAATGGAATCACCTTCCAGGACACAGTTATGGCTGCCAGCGATGAGTGGGCACGTCTCCCAGCACATGTTAGAGATGCATTCCCATTGCATCAATGTTGTATGCAATGTCGTAATTCCATGAGGGGGCAGAATGACAGGGGACCCAGACAGCAGTGGAATAATGATCTGAAGAAGGCTACAAATAAGCTGATTTTATCCACTTTTGATGGCAGCGATTCCACTAGTGCACGAGCGTGGGTTCACAAGCTAGATATATACCTCTCCTTGAAACCCATGGCTGAAAACGAGGCCATTCAGATTGCTGTCCTACATTTGGAGGGTGTCACATATGACTGGTCGCACCATGGATTGGTCACGCAGAATCACACTATCATTCATTCCTACGCAGAGTTCACAGAGAGGCTGATTTCCAGATTTGACAGGAAAGATGTGGAACTTTATCACAGGGATTTAGCTCTCATGAAACAGTTGGGTCATGTGGATACATATATTAATGAATTTCAACGTATAGCAGTGATGGTACCAGAGATACTTGATAGGAGGGTAGTTATGCTCTTCATAGAGGGACTTCATGAGAGATATCGTGGTTTAGTCAAGGCTTTGAAGCCTAAGACTTTGTAGGAGGCTATTCAACTCACGTTAGACTTGGACACCACTCCTCCATCCTCCACTTTTCAGCAAAACAGAAACTTCCCAGGAACTCCAAACCCTTCCAGAAGCCTTTCAATCCACAGAAGGGTAACACATCTTCTCCTAGGATTGATCAGGAGACTAGAAATGAATTAAGGAGAAAGAAACTATGTTTTACTTGTAAGGAACCTTGGGAACCGGGTCACAAATGCCTTGGTAAAGGCAAAGCTCATCTCATTGAAGTGAGCTCAGATGTGGAGGATGAGCACATACAGGACACTGATGATGAGGGAGAGCATATTGAGTCTCCCCAAATTGAGCTTGACTCTACTGATGCACAGGCTACGGTCGATGTCACCATGGCCACTCTTTCTAGTTATCCTAAGTTCCACGCTTTCAGATTGAAGGGAACTATTCAGGGGCAGCGTGTAGTGTGTTTAGTAGATACTGGAGTGACCCATAACTTTATTGATCAGCATATGGTAAAGAGACGTGGGTTAGAGATAGAGGAATTTTCAGGATTTGGTGTGAAGGTTGCAGATGGTGCAGTTTTGGGATGTGCCAGGAGGATTCCTTAGCTCAATATCCAGATGGGGGACTACACTTTGACAGATGACTTTTATGTTTTAGCCTTAGAGGATTATGATACAGTTATAGGTATGCAGTGGTTACAGGGAATTGGCAAATGTCATTGATCACCGCATAATGTAGTTGGAGTTCTTGGCTGATGGTAAAAAGAGAATACTGAGGGCATTATCGAATGGAGGCCCCAAGGAGGTTTCCTCTCGTAGGATGGAGACTACTATCAGGCACAAAGATATCCTTTGGGCTACACAGTGCTTTATTTCATCTAAAGCACCTTCATCTCAGGATGGCAATTCATATCACATTGATATACAACAGATTTTAGATAAACATAGGGTGGTGTTTGGTGACATACCTCATAGAGTACCACTTGATAGAGGCTTTGAGCATGTGATAGAATTAGAGGATGAAGCAAAACCAGTCATGACCACTCCTTACCGCCATCCTAAGGCCTACAGAGATGAGATTGAGAAGACCATCAGGGAACTTCTAGACATGGGATTCATTAGACCGAGCTCTAGTCCCTTTGCTTCTTCAGTTGTGTTGGTGAAGAAGAAGGATGGGACCCTACGCATGTGTATTGACTATCGTGCACTTAAAAAGAAAACCATTAAGAATCGGTACCCCATTCCACGCATAGATAAGTTGTTGGATGAGCTTCATGGCTCAGTTTATTTTTCGAATATTGATCTTCGATCAAGGTATCACCAGATTAAGGTGTGGGAGTCTGATATTCACAAAACAACCTTCAGATGCCATTATGGTCATTATGAGTTCTTAGTGATGCCTTTCGGTCTCACTAACACCCTTGCTACATTTCAGTCATGTATGAACCACATTTTTAATAAGCATCTGCGTAAGTTTGTATTGGTATTCTTTGATGACATATTGATTTACAGCAGATCATGGGAGGAACATCTGAGGCACTTAGATGAGGTGTTGAGCATTATGGAATTTCAGTCCTTTTATGCTAAGATGTCCAAATGCAAATTTGGGCTCATTGAGATTTTATACTCTGCGTATGTCAAACTGAGCACCAACCGCTACAAGCCTATCAACATGCTTGTTCTAACTTCTAGGAATAGTCTGGATGTTGAAGGCCTCGAATCCTTCAATCAAATCCCAAACCCTGTGTTTGTATGATTTGAGTAGGTTGTTCTTTGTTATACTTTGAGCTCGGATATGATTAACAACCAATTCGCTATCCCCAAATACTTGCAAGGATCTAATCTTTCTGTTTTGTGCAAGTTGGAGGCCTTGGATCAAGGCTTCATACTCAACGACATTGTTGGTGCAACCAAATTGAAGCCTAAAAGAGAAGAAATATTTCTCTTGCTTAGGAGAAATAAGCATCACACCGGCACCTGCACCATTTCTGTTTTTTGAACCATCAAAAAACATGCTCCATAACCCCTCTGAATGTCCTTGTGTCTTGATGAGGTTAGGGATAGGAGTATCCTCTTCATGGATACAATAGGTACCAATCCCAGTCTCTTCAGTCTCAGCTAATGGATCAAACTGAAAAGCATTGGCCCATTCATCTAGCAAACAATCAGGGACCTCTTGCAAAAGAGTAGCAAGCTCACAAACAGTACACTCCTCCCCCTCTTCATGCAAACTGCAATTCATGTTTATAGGGTTGTGGGTGTAGGGCTCGATGTGGTTTTGTGCAATGGGCTTTGCCCATATGGTAACCTTGGTACCATACCTTGTTCGAAATAGCATGTGAGACCAATCAAAAGACAGGTATCCACCTATCTTGGAGGTGAAGTCTCTAGATAGACAAATGGCAAAGAAGGCAGGGAGGTCGATGATTGCTACGTCTTGCAAGACAGTGCAACCAAGGCATACATGCAAGGTTAACTTCAAATTTTTAACAACCCCTACTGTCTTAATAGAAGTGCCATCCAATTGGATCACCCCCTTAGTCACAGTTTCATATTCTATGCCAAGAAGATCAGCTACCTTTTTACGCATGACTGAGCTACTAGCTCCTGAATCTATCATGCAGTTGTGAACTAAGTTATCTCCTATGATTAAAGAGAGATAGAAGGGGGGAGGCTTGCTGATCTTGCTTGAATCTTCCTCCTCCTTGGGTTGTACCAAACTGGTGGAAACTGCCTTCCTGCTAACTGCTGCCTCATCACCTAACTGGTTGATGTCCTTCAATGCCTCCTTGAGCAAATCCCTTTGAAATGGGATGGAAAGGGCCTCCCACATAGTGACATTAAGGTTGGCCTTCTTCATCTGATCCACTATATTGAAAGGACCACTAGCTGAATTTAGAGGCCCTTTGAGGCTACAAGGTCTACCTTTTCTCTTTGGATCACTTGGGCCTCCTCCTGCCTCTTGCTCCCTTGCATGGTATTTTGGCTTGTATCCTGGATAGCTACATTGGGCGTTGGAGCTTGGCTTGATGTTGAAGGTGAGGCAGCTTCCATGGCTCTCTTCTTCGATCCCGTATATTGTAGCATAGACTCACCATTTGTTTGGTTCATTCCATAGAATTTTGCTTCCAGCTGACAAAAGTAGAATCTCCTTGTAAGAGAGCCTGAGTGCCAACACTAGGTTGATTTGGGTCATATTGCTTGCCATAGGTGGTTGGTTCATTTTGCACTACTAAGGCTTGAACAAACTCTCCATTTTGGCATGCACCTTGGTTGTATGGCTGATTGCATGGTTGACACCAATCTTGCTCTTGGGCGAGGTTGTTTTGCATTGGAACTATTGAATTTGAGTTACTTGCAGCTATGGGGTTCACACTATTCAAAGGCCTAGCATTGCTCCATTGGTTTTACCCTTGAAAGGGTGGCCTAGTCTGTTGATAGTTCTGATTTTGTGCTTGATAAGGTCTGTTATGTTGGGCTTGTTGCCTCTTTAGTATCACCAACTCATTGCCAAAGCTTTGCAATAGAGTCTTGACTTCATGGAGCTCATTAGAGGATGTGGAGGATGTGGATGGTTGACCTACAGGCGCCATGGGGATAGGAGTCAAGGTGGGAGTAGGAGCTTCTGGGAAGAGAGGCATTGGAGGCCTTGGAGCAATCTTCCCAGCCTGTATCAAACAATTTTCTGCCCTTATGGCTATGTCATATGCATTCGGTAGAGAGGTTCCACCCATTGATTGTATCATGACAGCTATATCGTTGTTGAGAGCTCTCAGATAATACAAGAAGGCATGATTTGGAGATGGCTTCACTAGAGTAAGAATTCTATTCAATGTCTTTTGGAATCTGAAATTGAAATCTCCCATGAACTCATGAGGTGCCCTCTTAATTGTAGTCAACTGCTCCACAAGTGATAGGTGATCACTTTTGTCTTCGAAATGGTTGCACAACTTCTCCCCTAATTCATTCCAATTGTGAATGTAGCTAGACGGCAACCCTCTAGGCGACTGCAAAGCTTTTCCTTTCAAAGATGTGGCTAAGAATTTGACAGCAACATCCTAAGTGACATTATGGATGGAGTAGATGTTCGCAATGTCTTGAATATGCTCAATGGGAGTAATACTTGTTTCACTAGTGAAGTATGGTATACTCTTTAACGCAGCCATTGGTATATCATTCCATTGGGTCAAAATAAAAGGACTCCCCCCATTGAAGGTAACAAAAACTTGATTTTTGGCCATGTGATGGTCTTGTAAATGGAGGGGTAGAACGAAACCTGGGAGATGGAGTGTTTACGACCTTGACACCCCTGATTGGTGACAATGAAGGTCTACCTCTTCGCCTTCTAGAACCTGAAGATGAGAGTTCTACAAATCGGAAGCTACCTCTAGAAGACGCCCTTGTATGAATTCTGGGCATCAGCAACAAGTCATGAACAAGAGACTGGACTTGTGAGCAGAGATGCCAAGTGCTTGAAGATGACTGCCTCTAAAGGCTGAGACACTAAGAACAACACTGAATCCTTAGCATGTAAATCGAAAGTTTGTCCCACCGGGCGTGCCAAAAAACTATTATCACAAAACCTTGCACACTTGCGGAGATATCAACTCAACAACCTTGTAAAACATGGAAACAACCCCAAAGTGTGGGACCTTGCACACTTGCGGAGATATCAACTCAACAACCTTGTAAAACATGGAAACAACCCCAAAGTGTGGGACCTTGCACAAGGGCATTGAATCTCCAGAGAAAGTCAACTTTCTTCTCAATCCAAGTGCAGCTGTTGAACCAACTCAGCACTCCAAATCTTACTTCTAAACCTATCCTAACAGCTTTCAAAGGAAAAGGGAGGAGAGAAATGCTAAAAATGAAAGGAGGTGATGCACCAAGATAAGAGATGTTTCTCTCCCCACCCGAAATGGCACAAAGAATCAACTGAAATACCCAAGACATGCACAAACTTCCGTTGCATGAATGACCTTAACGCACGTATGGAGGTTAGGACTTGCTGAATGTCAAGAGGGGAGAAGGTTTCCACAAGTCACATGCAGAAACAGGTTAATATAGTATATATGTGAAAGAAAGCCACAACATACACTTACAATGAAGGTAAGAACACATACGCAACATACATAAGTTGAAGTAAGGCAACAATGATAATTTCAATTCATTATAAGGCCAATGGCCAAACTTACAGTTACAGAAATGCAAGATAAATACAAGGCTTCAAGAGAAGTGAAAGAGCATAGAATAGCTCGAATCAGCAGGGAGAGAACCCTTTACAATGAGGCATAACAGCCTTATATAGAAAACCGCTTGCAAGAGTTGTTGGAGCATTAAGAGCTTTGAGTGTTGATCATGCCATTTGGAAGGGTTGCAAGCCAGAATGAAGCTGGGAAGACTTTGTCTTGGGACTTCGGGACCTCGGGGTTCCGAAGTTCCAGGGAAGAGAAGAGGAAGCTAATGAAGGAACTTCAGAACCTCGAGGTTTCGGAGTTCCGAGGAAGAGAAGAGGAGACTAAGGAAAGGAACTTCGGAACCTCGGGGTTCCGGAGTTTCGGGGAAGAGAAAAGGAGACTAAGGAAAGGAACTTTGAAACCTCGAGGTTCCAAAGTTCCGGGGAAGAGAAAGAGAAGACTTAGCAACCTGTGAACTTCGGGGATCCGGAGTTGAGGACTTAGGAACGTCCTCCTGACAAGACAACACTTCACACTTCATAATTCCATTGCTTTTCTCCTTGATCAACTGGGCCAGTTCTGGTTCATGGATCATATCTCTAATCGGTTCTCACTGATGGACCAAGGGTGTCATAAAATGACAACAGGTACCATCTGCATGATACTTGACCTTATAGACCCATTTGTAGCTAATGGGTTTCTTCCCTTGAGGAAGATCAGAGAGAACCCAGGTGTTGTTCTTCAAAAGACTCTGGTATTCTGCATCCATTGCCCGTTCCCACTCTGGAATCCCTTTTGCCTCTGCAAATGTCTGAGGCTCATTAATACTATGAATGTTGGCCATGAGAGAAAAGTTAATTGTATTTTGCTGGTTGCCCTTATTTTAGGAAGATCTACCCTCAATGAGCTCATCAGGACGAAGATCACCGATGGTCTTAGCCCACCACTTAGGCCGGAGAGTAGAAGTGCCAACATCAGAAGCAGGTGGAAAAATTGGAAGTGGAGGTGGGACAGGAGGTGGAATTGGTACAAGTGGAAGATTAGCATTATCTAGAGGAAATTTAGGTAGTGCACCAACAAAGCCAGAATCTGCTTCATCCCTCCCATCAGGTGAACCAAATGGAAGACAGACACCCAAATCAGAAGCCTTCAAAGGTTGATCCTGAAAATTCTGCTCAAACGAGGAAAGTTGAAATGGTCCTCGATCTTTGTCAAAGACAGCATCACGACTGAAAAATGAGACGATCAGTGTCTACATCAATCACTCGGTAAGCCTTATAGCTGTCACTGTACCTTGTAAACATAAGCTTTTGACTCTTGGAATACAACTTGGAGCACTTAGCATCTGGAATCCAAACATATGCAAGAGAGCCAAAAACTTTCAAATGGCTGATCCTGGGTTTGCGACCAGTCCATGCTTCCTCAAGAGTCTTCCCCTTAACAGCATGAGTGGGAGACCTATTAAGGAGATAGACTGCAATAAACATTGATTTGCCCAGTACTTCTTAGGAACATTTATGTGTTCCAACATAGACCTAGCCATTTCTGTAATGGTGCGGTTGCGACGTTCTACAATGTCGTTCTGCTGAGGGATGTATGGTGTGGTTAGCTAATGTTTTATGCCATGTGTATCACAGAAAGTGGAGAAAGCAGTAGAACAAATATCCCTCCCATTGTCAGACCTAAGAGTAATAATAGAACAACCAGATTCTTTCTCTACCAAGGCCTTAAATTTCTGGTATACAGGAAACACATCTGATTTCTGTCTAAGAAAGTACACCCACATTTTACGACTGTAATCATCAACAAAAAATAAGAAATACCTGCACCCAGTAACAGAAGGAGTATTCATTGGACCACAAACATCAACGTGGGCCAACTGTAGTACCTTAGATGCTCGCCATGAGTCACCATCCTTGAAGGATGTCTTGTGTTGCTTCCCAGCCTGACAAGCTTCACAAACTCGTTGATTCTGAATTTGAATTTTAGGTAGCCCATGTACTAAATCTTCTCGAACAAGCTGAGCAAGATAATGAATATTTAGGTGATCATATCGTTGATGCCATAGACGGGTGATAGAAGAGGATTTTGTTGCGAAGGCATGCTCAAGACAATCACTTGCATCCACAAGTCGATAAAGACCATGATCCTCAATACCAACAACAACAATAGTGCGTGTCACATGATCAACAATCAAACACTTATGTGCACTGAAGATGACATCAAGCTGAGGAAAATGTCGCATAAACATCAAGCTGAGGAAAATGCCACATAATCTAAGAAGGTTTAGTTCCATGCCAGGAACGTAGTATACATTGAGGAATATGAGATTCCTCCCACCAGACTGTATCTTAATGTTGCCCTTGTCGACAACTGTATACTCCTCATCTCCTCCAAATATGACTAAATCAGTATAAGGAGAGAATTTTGTAAACCAATCACGCCTGTGAGTGAAATGCCGAGAAGCACCAGAATCAATATACCAAGCAGAAGATTTCACGTGGTTTGCAGGTTTTTAGCCATGAAGGCATAAAGGGCACTCTTTCTGCTCTGTGTGCTCAGCGACATTGGCTTTAGGCTAAGACCCCCCTGCTTTCGTTGTTCGGAAGCTATGCGATTGCGACAATCCTTGATCATATGACCATATTTGTGACAATAGTTGCACTGAACCTTCTTCTTCTTCAAACCTTCCTGTGACTAATTAGAGCCCTTCTACTCAGATGACTGGGAGGACTGAGATTTGTCTTTATCCTTGTGAAAGGATTTGGCTGCAAATACTTGTTTAAAAGAGGATGAAGTAGCACCGCTACCAAACTGTTGTTTACAACAATCCTGTTGCAGAAGTTTGGTGCACAACTTTGGAAATTTTAGATCAAGATTCGTAGACGTAATGTTGAGAGTCTCTATGAAGTGCTCGTAGGATTTTGCTAGACTCTTCAAGGTTATGACTACCATATCCTCTTCCTCCATTTTCCGACCAATGGCTTCGAGCTGATCTCGAATGTCCTTAATCTTCGTGAGATGCTCCTGTAAGGACATGTGTTCATCCATCATGATGGAACACAACTCGTTCTTCAAAAAGAACGGTCAGCTTTTGTCGAATGTCTCATGCAACTCCTTCAAATGCTTCCAAATTTTTGAGGTTGACTTGTCAGAAGGAATCTGAGGTAACTAGTCATCTGTGACAGAGAGTTTGAGAAGCATGACAGTTTCCTGATTTCGATCATCAAACTTGTCCTGATCGGCTCCGGATGCAGAAGGACGATATTCTTTACCCAAAACTAGATCATCTAGGCAGCGATTTTCGAAGATTGTCAGCATGCGCTACTTCCAGGTGTTATAATTTTTGTCGTTAAATCGCTGACTGCCTTCTAACATCAAGTTGGTCAATGACGCCATTATGCATGTTTCCTAATGCATGAAAAACGAGAAAATGTGAAAGGAGTGAGTCTGAAATAAAGGCAGAATCAGATACAGACTTCGAAAAATTTGAAGTACGACTAACATGAATTTCGAGAAAAATATCCGACTGGCCCAGAAAAATCCGATGAAGACCCAGAAGAGCTCTCAAAAAACCTACAAGAAATCTGAAATCAAAATGCAAATCCGATGGCTCAAAAATTGAGGCATGGAAAACGATGCTCCCAGAAAAATCTAATGACAACCCAGTTGAGGGCTTGAAAAAACCACATCGAATCTGTGATTGAAAAAAATTTCCGACTTGAAACAAAGAGTTAAACCCTAGCCGAAAATGCAGAAACCTTAGGCAAAAACTGCATATTGTAGAAAAAACATCTAGTAGGTCACACAGACCAATCCGAACACGCACGTCACGGAAAGAGGAGGGCACGAAATATTGTGCAAATCACGAATATGAACCAGGTCGTGTGGGGGTTTTGTAAGAGCCGCTAACGAAATCACGTTGCGTGCAGAAAGGAAAAAATCTGTCGTGGGTTGCAGGCAGACGAAGGGTGGTCGCACACATCGACATCGTCACACAAGGAAACAGAATCCGCGATATCGCGTCATGATTTTATAAAAAAATGCACAAAGATTTGCACAAAAAACCATCTAAAAATGAACTTGCAGACGCTGTCGTTAGATAGAAAACAAAAATCACAGAAAACACCCGCCTGCAGAGAGTAACAAGACACGGAAAAACACATCGGACACAAGAATAGGACGATCACGGGAAGTCGCGCGAAGAAAACACGGGTTGCAAGACAAAGAACCCTCGATGCATAGATTGCAGGTCACACGCAGGAAGAAAAAAAAATTATTTTTCAAAATCTAAAAAATTTCATTCGAGGCTCTAATACCATATTACGAAAAGTAATTGGTAAAAAAACTTGAATGAATATTATTTACAGAAGCTAAAAGCTTATAAAGAATTACAATGAGCAAGTTTCTAAAAAGAAACTGTAGAAAGATCAGAAACACGATCTTACCTAAATATTTACAAAAAATACATTATTGACCATTAATAAAAATATATACTAAAGTATTATTCTAATAAGATTGTCTATTTTTCCCTATTCCCAAACACACTTTTTACCCTAATCATTTTTTATCATGCTTTTGTCACTACCAATGCAATCTCCATCATTCCAAATGCCTATGAAATCCTCTCCAACAAATCCAAGGCATTCACATGGACGTTAGAGGTAATGTCAATCTGTCATGTATCCTTTTAATTTGCACTCAATGTATTGGTTTGATTATGTGACTTCTTTGGGTACTCCATCTTTTCAATCTTTTGACCATATGATTTAATCATACCTTCAATTGAATTTTTGCTATTCTAGTTATCATATCTTTCTCCCATCGTTATACAAATGATTTCTCTATTTCCTTTTCTTCAAATACTGTTTCAAATATGAAACCCTCACTATATATAGTTTCAAGAAACTGTATGTGTTGTTGGTTTCATTCACGAAACCCCCATCTAAATTCAAGTCGATATATTCATTATACCATGTATATTCTTAAACCGTCTATATCTAGGATATTATTCTCAGCCCCATTGCCATTTTTTGGGTTATATATTTAATAAATTGTGCATATTCTAAAACCATTTGTATTTAGGGTTTAATTCAAGAAACCTAATTTCTATTCATGAAACTGTGCATACTTTTAGACAACAAGGTAAAGGAATTATATAATCTATTTCAATAGATGATAATATGATAATTCAACGATTAAATGTGGCATGACAATGTATTATGCCTATATTTGTATCCTTTCGCTTACCAACAAATTAGAGCAACATACATAATGACTATCACACACACACATATATACTTGTATATATTCAAGTTAGTTTGTAGGGTTTGAATTTTCACCAGCCTTACAAATTCAAGGTTCTCCTCCTATACAAGCTTCATTATACATATATATAAAGTTACCCGAAGACGCATCTTCGATCCCTTGGGATGCATCTCATGACTAGGACATATCTTTGGTACCAAATAAAAACAATCATTGGAGACGCACCCAAATGGAAGAAACTTGGTGAAAAGAATCCCAACATCTCCTCCCCTTTCCCATGGAAAACGAGATGTCTCTCATTGGAAAAAGAAGAAAAGACAACTTTTTTTGCTAAAACACTATAAAAGGTCGATTGTTGTTTTGATGCAAAAAAAGACCAACTTTTATTTCGATGTGTGATGCATATCATTTTTTTCCTGAGCATTTTATTTTCCTTGCCATCACATGGTCTCCTTCTATAGGTGTGGGAAGCCTTTCAATGCAAGTTGATGAATTTATTAAATTATTTAAAAAAAAAATGGTGCCTCCAAGCACCCTCATCTCCTACATTGAAAAATAGCCCTACTTGTACTGGTACCAATCTCCCTTACCAATACTAGTATCGGTCTCTTGGTAACTATGATATTATATGATATATATGTACCAACATTTATTTATCATTTTATCTTTAATATAGAAATGTGAGTGGTGTGAATTTGGACCTAGACCCGGTGAGAGTTTAGAGGTTTGGTCATATGGGTTATGCAGTGTTTGAAAAATCAAGTACTAGGTATACCCTATCCTTGGCTTGATGCCTTCTTTATTGAATCTATTCCAAGAGAAAAGAACTCAAAAGTAGATTCACTACCTATTTCAAACTCTCTACTCCTTCAACATCTGGAGTTAAAGGATAACACAAAATAGAAGTGTTATATAGACTGCAAAACCGAGTGCTAGGATGATATGTTTGATCAAGAAGCTCACAAGCTCACCACAGTTGCAAATCCAACCATATTCGAGAAACTTGCAAGGAAACCCTAGTTTTTTACTCAAAAACTCAGGCAGACTACAAAACCAAAGGGTTAGAGAGATGATAATATGTATATTGGTTCATGCATATCATGAACTATATAGATATATTATATAAATTGTTGCATCATTATTATAATACATACGTGTGTGTGTGTGTATGATATAGATGCAGCCATATATATATATATATATATATTTGTGTGTGTACTAGTATGGAAGATTGGTACCAATACTTGTTATGACCTTTTCACACATCACCCCATTGCAAATGGAGACCCCTTCTCTTACAAATATTGTCAAAATTGCAAAAGTTGCTCAAAGATGTATCTTGTCAAAATTGTCAAGGTGTTGCAAAACTTGTCGAATGTTACAAATGGTGAAAGGAATGGTAAGTTTGCTTGTAGTCTCGTCAAGAACTGCAAGCACAATGCTTAGGGTCTTAAATTTCAAGTCTACATTATGTAGGACCTAGGATGGGAAAGCAGGCTGGAAATTCAACTAAGGGATTAACCCCCCTTAGGCATGTATGAATTTATGCAGATAATCCCCTCAAATCCACACCTGCATTTCCTCTTCAAATTTCGCATTAAGGTTGCAATTTCAATAAAATGTTGTTGACCCTCTCCAATCTGCCCATGCTTGATGTGATCTTCATAAAAATGTTGTTATACCCCAATCCTTGAAGAGTGCAATTGTAAAGTCACATGCTAAGTCTGCCATTGGGAGATGAGAGAAAAATGATGTAAAAACAAAGAATTGTAGATAACACTGTAAATGATGTTCAATTTACATTCAATATGCAAGTTATATTCTATTAACTAATTTTATTATTTCCTTAATGTATATATCTGACTATCTTCTTGTTTGTGGCAGGTGAGAGGATCATTTAATATTTTCTGTCCTATCTCACAAATGCCACTCAATATAAGTATGTAACAAATGGGGCACGGTCAAGCAATGCCTTGATCGGTCATGACTGATCAAGACATTACTTGATCGTGCCTCTTTGTTTACACTAAACAAATGCAAGTTCAACATTAATGCCAATCGGTGGGAGTAGTATTACAACCGATGTCTATCAGTGTTGGCTTAATGCTAACAGCCGATAGTTATCGGTGTGTTAGCCTTAACAACCGATAACTATCGGTGTAGACTAACACACCGATAACTATCAGTGATCTTCGTTATATTGTCACCCGACATATCATATGCAACCCGATAATATATGCAGTCCGACATATTATATGCAACCCGATAATATATGCAGCCCGATATATTATTTGCAACCCGATATATATTAATCGACGTTTTAACTAAATACATAGTATGATTATCAATGTTAATCGATATATATCTAAATACAAGATTTAATAGATTGATGAACATAACTAAAATACATAGTATGATTATCAATAGGTTGTTTATATGCAAATGTAGAATGGCTATCAAAGAGGAATTAATTGCTTGAAGGTTTTATCATAGTTTTTGATATGATAAATGATTGAATGAGAGACTTCATTTTATCTCTCATTCAATCATTTATCTTACCGAAGCTATCATGCGTTAACAAACCCCTCTATCTCCACTAATGATTTCCCCTCTTTTCAATTTGCATGACAAAAGGTGACAAACAAGAATGTTGCTAGCCCTTTCAAATCCACCAACCAATGTAAACATGTATGGTTTGTGAGGGAAGTAAAAATATAAGGGAATTGTTGAAATGAGTTGCAACAATTTACACTTGCATTGACAATGATGAATTACTCCTTGAGCCTGCCATTGTGCTTTGAAGGAAAATCTTGCACTCATCGAAAATGTTGTCCCCACCTCAAACCAGACAAAAATGCTATCAGATTTGTTTGATAAATTATACGCAAAAGAGAGGTGATTGAGTTCAGGTTGTTGCAAAAATACTTTCAATATCCAAAATGTTGGTATAAAATGTTGTTTGAGCCTTTAACTTTGCCAAAGAGACAAAATTGAAATTAGTTGCAAGATGTTACAAAATTGAGGGAAATGTTGTAAATTATTGTTAAAAACTTGCTGAGTGTTGCAAAAGAAATTGTTGTATCACCTCTCCAATCCGCCAAACATTCTTAAGGAGAAATCTTGCACTTAGCAAAAATGTTAGTCATCCCCTGATTTCCGCCATTGTTCTTTTTTCAATTTTGCACCAAGAGTGGCCGACTCAGCTCAAAACGTTTCAAATACAATAGAGGACAAGGATGGCTAGGAGATGTTTCAAATGACGTTCCAAATCTGGAAATTTCTTGCAAATGGTGAAGGAGAATGCTCACATCTGAACTTGAATGACTTAGTTCTCTTTCACCATTCAGCTTCAATTTGTCTTTATAACATCAATTTATCCTTATTCTTGATTCCTAAACCTGATCTCCCTCTCAAACTCACACTGATCTCTTCTTGAATTTGCCTTTGTTTCTGTTGAATTACCTATGATCTGCTTGTAAATTCACTCTGATCTGCTTGTTTGAATCTGATTTTCTTGCATGGAATTTCCACTTTTCTGCTCCTTATTCGCTTGGGAATGTATTGCTTGGTTTGAAATCTGCCTGGAAAATCGCTCCTATCTGCCTTTGAATTCACCTTCCTCTCTGCTACTTCTGATTTATTCCTTGAGAAAATTCGCTCTCTTTTTTGTTTAACACTTGACTTTGAATTTGATTTCTGGTTCCCACTTGCCTCTTTCTCTGGAATTTGCCTTATGTGTTGTGGATTCACACCTTGTTCTTCTGATTTGCCTTTCATCTTCCACGATCTGATTGCTTTACAAAGTGAGTTTGTAAGCCTTCCTTTATATACCTTTCGTACAACACTTCACACTTGTCCAAGGGGAGGGTAAGCTAGGCTTGTAAATTTTCATTGTTTTTCAATTGCAAATTACCTCATGTCTCAGGTCGGCCTCCTCACTCTCTTGGCGTTTACATTGTAGAGGGACCTTATGCTTTTTCTTAAAATCCAAGTCGGCCTTCTCACTCTGTCTTTCACATTTCATTTTATTTCACCTTGTTTTCACACGTTTTTATAAGGATTTTCTTGTCTCCTTGCTAGGTCGGCCATCCTCATGCTTTCACCTTTGACTTGAATGCCTATAAATGCAAGGTGAGCGCTGACATATTCCCAAGCAGATTTAACTTGTATTCATGCATTCTATGCAAATCCTTTGCCCTTAATCTGCATTTTGTGGTGGGATTTGCACTCTGTCATGCATTGTAGGTCATGAGGAACTGCACTCTTCACTTGAATTCGGAGATTTTGGGTGGTTAGGAACAAAACTTCATACTGATTTCAGAATTTTCAGGTGGTTGAGAACAGAAGTTCATATTGATTTCAGAATTTTCAGGTGGTCAAGAACAGAACTTTTCTTTTCACTCTTAACTTATCCCTTCATGCACCCCTTATTTTGGAATTTTTAGGCAGTTTGGAACTGAACTTTCTTCTTTTTGGTTCAAAATTCTGAGTTGTTCATTTGTTTTGCACAGGAAATTCACATTAAGGGGCTTTGAATCGAATTTTTGGAGTGAAGAACTTTCTCCAATCGAAAATCTGAAATGTTCAAGAGCAAATTACCCCCCCCCCTTCTTGGCAGAAATTTCAAGTGTGAATGCACTACACACCATTTCCTAGATGAAACTGCACTCTTCACTTGATTTCGGAGATTTTGGGTGATAGGCACAGAACTTCATACTGATTTCGGAATTTTCAGGTGGTCAAGAACAGAATTTCATACTGATTTCAGAATTTTCAGGTGGTCAAGAACAGAAATTTTCATTTCACTCTTAACTCATCCCTTCACCCACCCCTTATTTAGGAATGTTTAGGCATTATGGAACTGAATTTTCTTCTTTTTGGTTCAAAATTCTGAGTTGTTCATTTGTTTTGCACAAGAAATTCACATTAAGGGGCTTTGAATCGGAATTTTGGAGTAAAGAACTTTTTCCAAGCGAAGATCTGAAATGTTCAAGAACAAAGTAGCCCCCTCCTTGGCGGAAAATTCAAGTGTGAATGCACTACAAAAGAACAACACACACAATGTAGGACAGACATTTGGCTAGTGCAAGAACCAAAAAACCCTACACTTAGTGGAAAATTGGATTGTGAAAGAACTCAAGAGCGTAAATCCTTGATGGAGATCCATGATGTGCAAAAACAAACTATGCAATGTTGGCCAGAAATTTGAAGTGTTCATGACTAAGGGACCCTATGCTTAGCGGAATTTTCACTTGTGTAGGAACTAGACACCCGATATTTGATGGAGATTTCACTTGTGTAGGAACTTAAGACCCAAAGGCATAGTGGAGATTTGGAGTGTGCAAGAACTCAACACCCAAATGCAAGTGGAAATTCCGTTTGTGCAAGAACTCATGGGTGGTTTGCGTAAGGATTTCCAAGAGGAGATTAGGCCTGTGAAAGAACTCATGAATGGTTTATGCAAAGATTTCAATTCAAAATTCAAGCATAAGAGTCTGTAACTCTTCATCATTCCTTAACATTTTCTTACACCTCTCAACTTCATGTTTGAAAACTCCTCTTGACAACTTTGACAACTTTTCAAACTCCATGCTTTGTCAAGTGAATTCATGGATTGATCAATGGTTGTTCCAGACTGACAAGACATTACTAACTCCTCCCAAATTCTAAAAGATCAAAATTATTGCCAAGCTAAGCAAAACGAGTAACCTAACAAGCGAAAAGTGGGGTCCCCATTTGCAATGGAGCGTGTTGTAGAACATAGATTTACTACTGAGAGGGAGGGTGAATCAATAGTAATTTAATCTCAAAAACTTTATCCAATAATTTTTTTTTGTAAAATAGCTTTTAAACTGAAACTGAAATAGTAAAGCAAAACAATAAAAAAATGGAACAACTGCACAAGATTTGACGTGGAAACCTGTTGACGTGTATTTTGTACACAATCATACACAGAATAAAATACCCAAGGGTACCTTATCCTCTCTTGAATAAAGCCTCTGATTGCTGAAGATGTCGCAAAAAAGGATCAATCAGGGTGACTCCAATGTTCTTTTATGTAGGGTCTCTACGTGTGGATAAGCACCAGTGGTCGTTGTGATTGTTGTTTCATCAAGGGGCCTTACGTATCCGAATTGTAGGAACAAGATTTCCTAATACTAATGAATTCCAAAAAAAAAAATCAAAAGGATAAGGTTTGCAAGGGATAAATTCTAAACTAATCCTAAGAATGACCCAATGTAGGCTAGACTTGGCAAGATTCTACCAACTTCAGTATCGCCAAGAAATTACAACTTTACTGAAACTGATGCGATCTTCTAAGGTGAATAATGATTTTTCAAATCATCAAGAATCATAGGCACTACCATGAAGGTACATATCAATGACTCAATAATGAATGAAGGTTTATGCAATCCAAATATTTCCAGTCAACCACACAAGGCGTCCTTACAATTAGTAAGAAGCTAGTGGTTTGGAATGTGAATCTCACCAAAGATCAAGCCCAACACTTAGTCCTTCAAACTTAAATACTACTTTGACTGAGAATGATTCAAGAAAGTAAACAACCATGAAGATAACCACAAGAATTGCAATAAAACACCATAACTTCAATATTTTATTGATCTCAAAGCCATCATAAACAACAATTGCTTGAAATTCCTTCTTCAAAGCTCAATCTTGCTACAAAATAACTTGCTTCTCAAAAGCTCTAAACTCTAACTGCAAATCCTCTAATCTCTCTATTTCTAATTTCTCTTATTATATCAAAATGAAAAGGAGTGAGGGTATATATAGCATCCTCAATTACAATGAACGGTCCAGATCAAAAAGAAGATCAATGGCCAAGATTATGACACCTAAACCCTAATTAGGGTTTATTACAAATAGCCCCCCTTTTATTGAACAATATTAAATGCATAGCCAAATATTAAATTTGGCACAAAAATCTAGGAGACATAGACCAATGACAATTAAGGTGCCACATCATCTATAACAACCTTTCTTCTAGAACCTTATTTCCTTTCCAATGCTCCTTTTTAGCATATGCAATGAATCTGGACACGATTCCTTCGATCTCAGCAATTGGAATCTCGGGAAGATTCCTCATTCGTTCCTCCAAGTGGATGACCTGATCGAAAGCCTTGAGAAGAGCAGTGTCCCATCCAGGTTCAAGTTCGTTAATTTTCTCAATCAGGAGCATGGTAGCAAACATCTGATCCCGCTGGTCATCTGTAATAACATTCTCATCTTTGCAAAAGATGACCTTGACTCTTTCTTCTAATTCTTGCAAATCCACATCTATCTCAACTTCGATCCTCCTGCCAAGAATAGTACATAATACTTCAAACACCTTGTCCTGGATCGGATGGATAATCTCTTCAACTTGATTGCATTTGCTACTGATGTCCTCAAAAAGAACTTCCTTCATCTGAAGTAAAGTTGACCATTGGAGTAAACTATGAGATCCTCCATCCATTATCTTTTCTTGTGCTAGGATCTTCCTTGATGTTTGTCTGATTACTTGCAGGACAGGAATGATAACATCCTTAGTATGAGCAAAGGCAGCTACTGTTATCATTAGGTTGTGGATGATCTCAAGAACCTGGATAGCTCGGTGAATGGTCTGCATCATCCTTGTTGCAAATTCAATAGCAACTGTATGGGATTTGTCAATCCAAGAGCTCATAAGCTGGACCAAACTCCTGACTCTTTCAACCTCACCAACTGATTCAAGGGGAAGTGCCTATACAGGAGATACTGCTAGATCCTGACACCTCAAAGGCTGATTGAGATGGCTAAAGTAGCCTCTCCAAGAACCGACCTCTCTCTCAAGCTTTCTATTCTTTTCCATTTCTTCCTTAAGCTTGTCCTTAAGTGCCTCAAATGAATCAATGGCCTCATCCAGTGTCTGCTCAGCTGTGAGTGGACCAAGCTCAAATGTTTCTACATCATATTCCTCTGCAAGGATTTCACCTTCATACTTGTCCACTACTAGTGTAGCTATCTGCAATTTCCTGGATCCTGTTTCATCTCTGATCATCTTGGACATCCTAGTGGCTTTCTTCCTTTCTGTCACTTCCTAAGAATTTCCAACAAGGCTTTCTAAATCAATCACATTATCTTCGTCCTCGATCACAATTACCCTTGTTAGTCTCTCCTTCAACCAATCTGGAATGGCAGATCTCGTCTCCCTAACTTGTATCTCCTTAGGCAATGTTTCTTCTACTCGGAGAGGAGATGTCACTTCGTCACCATCCTTGTCTTCATGTAACTCATTAACTTGGAGAGATCGACTTGATGACCGTTGAGGTGCCTGTCCTTCTTCATGCTTATCATTCTGTACCATTGATTCCATAGATTCCTCCATTTCAAGTGTCCTCTTCTCTTGTCGAGAAGATGTGTCGGATGAACAGTCTTGATTGGCCTCTTGCTTCTTCTTGGAGGATTCTCTTTTCTCAGGTCTTTCTTTTCTCTTTGAGCCTCTAGGATGGGGATTGCCTTCACTTGCGCTTCGAAGATTGCCTTCGCTCGTACTTCTGGGATGAGGATTACCTTCACTTACACTTGCTCCTCCTTCTTCTAGTCTTTCCTCCAAAGTAAAAGTCATAGATATGCCCTGCTCTCTCAACTTTTGATGTTGCACATCAACCCATCTGCGAGTACAAGACAAAACTGGAGCCATCAAAGCATCTAAATCCAAAATCTCAGGTTCATTCCAATCTATCCTTACTGCTTTGCTTTCTCGGTCATAAGATGATTGGAGATGTCTGCCACCGTCCTGAGCTTGGTCGGCCACTCTGTAAATTTTGCATTTCCTGATGAAATCTAAAGGCAATCTGGAATGCATCTTTCTTTTTACTTCAAAATCATCTGAGAGATTCATCAAAAAGTCCTCTACCTGAAACTCATGCTTGTACTTTCTACCGACTGTCTCTTCTATATACCCGTAAGGATCAAAACTCTCTCTCAAGGCAAAGAATGAAAATGAATATAAAGCTAACTCTTTCTCTGCATCATCCATGGCTAGAGCATTAGGACATACCTCAACTGAATTCCCTAGTATGATAGGCACAGGAACTCCATTTCCATGCCTGTGTCTGAATGCCTTCGCATAGGCTGCCAACTGTCTAGTCACCTCAAGTAACACTATTCTGTCCGTCGGATATCTCGGCAACATGTAGGGAGGTGAAGGACATCCATGAACTCTAATATATGTAAACTTCTGAAATTGGATGAACCAAGCACCATACCTCTTTACAAGCTCTTGTGCGTCCTGAGATAGCCGATTGTGAATCCCGCCTTGCAATGTCGTGGTGATGTTCATCGTGAAGGTATCATTGACTAACTTGTAGTCACTTCCTGGTGGATGATGCAAATGAACATAGGAATCATAAACTCTGACTTCCCCGAGCCCTCTTCCGATCACTCCTCTGTGAGGTAGTCCTACATATTCAAAACTCCTGATCAAGGCATATATGATGTATGAACTCATGTGGAAAGACTTGGTAGCCTTCAGTCTTCTTAACTGTACGTCCAAGCAATGACTAATCATTCTAGCCCAATGAATTGTTCCTTTTCCTTGAACTATCACTTGGATGAAGTAGAACATCCACTTCTCAAAATAGAAGGCTTGAGGAGCCCCTGTGACTCGGTTGAGTAGTGTTATCAAATCTCTGTACTCCTCCTGGAAGTCAATCCTATGTGGTGTGTTTGGAATCTTGCTCAGGCGAGGACGACTCTTGAGTAACCAACTCTTGTTGATGATGCTCAAGCAAGTATCTGGATCATCTTCGTACATGGATCTGGCTCCTTCTAAACTTTTATAAATCATATCTCTGTGCTCCGGAAGATGGAAAGCCTCACTTATAGCCTCCTCTGAAAGATAAGCCAAAGTGTTTCCTTCCTTGGACACGATCGATCTTGATTGTGGATCATAATGGCGAGCACACTCAATCATCAACTCATGGCACTGGATTGCTGGAGGAAAGTCGGCCGCCTTGATAATGCCACTTTCAATTATTCTCCTGGCGACAGGTGATGGCTTGCCAATGTAAGGGACCTCTCGAAACTTCTTCACACTGAAGTTTCCCAAGTTGGTATCTCCAATGTTGCTCCACTTCGACACGATCTTGGTCTCCAATTCTTCATTCTTTTGATCTTCCTTCATGAGGGCTGGACGACTGGTGGATGCTCCTGCCTTTGGGGTCGCCATCGTGACACCTACACAACATTTCATAATGAGTAGTAGATTTTGCAATGTAGAAATATAGATTAAAAATTAAAGTTTGAATTTTAGGAAACTTCATGATAAATCTTTGAATTATCATTTCCTAATATAACGATGCAATTTGGAATTCAAGATTCAAAATCGAAATTGAGGCTAGGACGATTCAAAATTCAAAATTGGGACAAGGGAGATCTTGCCATACCTTTCTTTGAGAACTAACTCTAAAAAGTGATGCAAAATTAAGGAAGTTCGCTAGGCAAAATGTGGATCGAAGTCTTCTTAGCAAAATGCGCCTTCTTTATTAACTTCACCACCTTTGGGGTCTTCAACGTCTTGAGGGAAACTCGCTCCACCTCCAACAAAATTCGCTCCTCTCCTTGGATCAAAATTCGCTCCCTCTATTGCTTCTCCAAATCGCATTTAAACAATGATTGAATGATGGGTTAAACATGCTCAACATACCTCCATATATAGGCGCTCACCATTACACTCTCCCATAGGCCGACTTTTGGAAATAAGGCAAAAAAAATAAACAAAAATTAAATAAAAAGGAGGCCGACTTTTATAAAAATATAAAAATGAAACCCCAAGCGCTCTCCCTTTTTATTTAATTTAATAATTAATTAATTTAAATGCCTTTGTAATTAACAATTTCGATTTTTTAAAAGGCTAAATTAATTATTAAATGCCTTATGCGCTATTTTTAAATGCCAATTTAATTAAATATTTCAAAGTTTTATCGAAATTAGCATTTTAATGTAATTCGAAGATATTGGCGCTTAAGCATGGGAGGAATTTGGGACATCTATCAATATCGCTCTGGTCCCTGAGAGAGGCACAGGAGCGCCCATTCATTTTGGTCCTCCCTCTTTCATTTTTTACGTTTGAAACTTCATCCTTTACGTCCAAAATGGGGTTCTCGCTTGGCATTTTGAGTTTAATCTATTCCATCTTTGGAATGAATGCTTTTTAAACCATTTTTGCCTTGGTCCTTGACTGAAGGACAGGAGCGAATTCACCCTTTTAACCTTGGCCCTTGTCTTTTAAATCATCAAATCAACTTGCGAGGTAAGGAATGATCATCCTTGTTTGTTCTACACATGTTTAACTCGTCCTTTGCAAAGCAAACTTGATATTCTGGAGATTTTCGCCTTGGTCCCTTGGTGAGGGACAGGAGCGAACTTTACTTCTTACCTTTGGTCTTCACTTTCCAAATTGCCAAATCGAGTTGTGAGGGCAATTGATGATCTTCCTTGTTTGCTTTATGCACGCCAAACTCGTTTCTTTAATGCCAAATGAGTTCTTCTAAGGATATTCGCCCTGGTCCTTGACTGAAGGACAGGAGCAAATTTTACACTTGAGCTCAAAATTATCGACTTTTGACGTTAACTCTTTGTTCATCGTCTTCCTAAAGACATTTTGGACCTTACATGACCTTGCCTTGGCGTGGTTTTGGAAAGGAATGATTGTTTTTATAGAAATCGCCCTGGTCCTCCAGTGAGGGACAAGAGCGATTTTGCATTTATGGCACAAAATCTTAATCATATCAACATCAAATTCTCTTCAAGGCGTAAAACATTGTTTCTTACTCCATCTTGAACGTTTGAAACGAAAGAGGCATTTAAAATTTAGGCATACTTGACTATTTCGCTTTGGTCCCTTAGTGAGGGACAGGAGCGCCTTGGCCATTACTCATCCAGTCTTGCGGTCTTTGCAACTTTGTTTTCCCTTAAAGCATTCCAAACATCATTTTGACTTCATGTCTTGACTTGGACTCAACCAAACTTGGAAGGGAAGTCTTGATAATACATTTTTCGCCCTGGTCCCTGGGAGAGGGACAGGAGCGCCTTGGGCAAAATAGGTTTCACTTGGGCTTTGCAATCTTCAAAATTATCTTCAATGGGGCGATCAAGCCTTCCTTCATTTATCCCAAACTTAAAACTCGCTTTTCCTTTGCCCAAAACTTGTCCTTTGAGAAAATCGCTCTGGTCCCTGGGAGAGGGACAGGAGCTTCATTTGAAAATCGCCCTGGTCCCTGGGAGAGGGACAGGAGCGAACTTGTCTTTTGGGTAGATTTCCTCCTTCGTGGTCCATTCAAATTGTATTCAACGAGCAAAACGCACTTTCCTTGGCCTTCTCAAATCGCGAAATCATTTAAATCTTGCAAGGATAAGGCAAACTTGGAGTTCAAGCTCCGGTCCTTCAGTGAGGGACAGGAGCGATTTTTGTCCTTAAGGTCAAAAACTCAACTTTTCATTGCCAATGACCAAGTCCGAGTGCTCCATCATGTTGATTTCATCTCTTATTGCGTCCTTGATGCTTTAATTTGATCAACTAAGGCCCAAAATGCCCTAAGTAAGCCATTTCGCCCTGGTCCCTGGGTGAGGGACAGGAGCGATTTGACCTTAAACCTTAAAAACTTGCCATTTTTGAGTCTCAAAAATCTTCAAAACCTTCAATTCACGTTCGATTGCATCTCCTGGCGACCCTGCACAAAAAAAATAAAACAAGTCAATAACCAAGATGCATAAAATATCAATTTCGCCCTAGTCCCTAAGTGAGGGACAGGAGCGATTTCACCTCTAAAGGCCAAAGTATCCAAAATTTAGGCTTTCAGTCACTTCACAAGGCATAATTAGGTTATTTCCAAGGCCAGGGATTAATTATCAAACCTTCCAAAATTTTGGTCAAAATTCACCTAGACAAAATTGCACAATTCCATCAACACTTAGGTAAAATTTGAACTTGCCCTCAAAATCCTGACTGGACCTAGACAGACATACCTGACTTCCTGACAGACTCATCCTATTCCAAAATTGCAACCCTCGGGAGGAGGCTTAATAATCCTTCAAAACTTGACTGGACTGAGGCTTGAAAATATCAACAGGAAACTCCTAAGGCTTAACCCTAGTCCAAACGACTCACTCACTTACTCAAAATCCTAAAGGCAGAGAGAAGAACAAGCAAAACCGAGTAAAAAAGAGGGGGTCCCCATTTTAATGGGGCGATGTGTGAAATGGTCACAACAAAACCCAATATGGGAAAAACCACAATGGGTAACGCTGCTAGGATCTACTGTCCTAATCTAGCATCACAATTAAAGTCAATTACAATCTTTAAGGGCACCAACTCTAAGGAGTCACCAAACCACTAACTTAAGAGCACCAAATCTTTCAACACCCTAACTTCACAATCGGAGCATCAACTCAGCACCTTTGCAGCATAAGAAATATACAAACATTTCCTTATACAAAGTATAAAGAAATTTTTCAAAAATAGTTCAATACAACAATTATCAGAATTTTCTGCAACCCTTATCTCTGTAACCTAAATTCTTTGTCAATCGGAAATACCAAAAATATCTCCGAATATTCTAATAAACTGTAACTCCAACCAATTTCTGAAAGTATGGCAGATAGAAAATAGATTAAGATGAAAAGTTAAATCTCTATCTGTTTGATAAATATAGTGAACGTTGAAACTGAGGACTAATCTGAAAAGTATTTGTCTTTAAAAACCTCCAGAGATATTCTTTACCAAATATTTAACAATCTGAATTTCTTGAGATTTTAGACATAATAATGTTCTGAAGAATGTTTGAAGATACAATCTGAAAGCACAAATTGAAGAATCAAGCTTTATACCTGTGTTCACAGGATCAAAGAATCTCACCAATATGTTGCACAAATTTTTGTATCATTCTCCAATCAATAGCTTCAATCACCGTATTATCACCACTACGCTTCGCCCATGCACCGCTCCGCCAAGCAGCTCTGCCCAGGAGCCACCACTCCTTCACCAAGGGGGGTAGATTTTTTTATTTTTTTTTCCAAGTCCTTTTCTATAGGGGGTTGGTTTTTTCGCTCTAACTTGAGCATACGAAGGCGTTTTTTGGCAAACCATATACCGTTGGAAAGCTCTTTCTGAGCCCGATCCAGATATGGAGGTATATTTTTCTGATTTTTTCATTTTGCAAGTTTTTTTGCCAGTTGAAGTAGTTGCAATTTGCACTCTCCGGGGCATATCTTGTGCATCCGGACTCCGTTTTTCGCAAACGAGATATCGTCGGAAAGGTGATTCAGCGCTCTATCTAGATCTCGGGTCATTTTTCGCAAATAGCTTTCCAGCTCACTAACTCTTCTTACCGAAGTAATGAGTGACTTCCTGGCCCTATTTTGTCCTCCTGTGATCGGAGCTCCATCTTTTTGGCACACATCTCTATTTTTTTTAGCATCATGGAGAATAGCATTCAGATTCAATGTCCCTGCCTTAAACTCCCTCGTCAGCATTATGAGGGGTTTTCTACTGTTATTGCTAATGCTTCCTTGGTTTCGCGTTGGAGTGTTCTTTGTATTCAGTACTTGTTCCTATGTACTAGGAGATGTAGGGCCATTTACCCATGCATTGTCTGTGAGATGGATCACTTATGTATTTATTCCTATGTACTATGAGATACATCGCAGCCATTTACCCATGCATTGTCGGTGAGATGGAACACTTACCATATCGACACTCTAGCATTCCTATTTTCGAAGGTTCTTTTTTCAGCATCATATCAGTCTTTCTACGATAGTGTTTGCAGCTTCTTCATGCTTCACATTGCTTCATGCTTGTCTTTTTGTTTCTCTTTTGGAGAAAAGTTTTGTTCCCATTCAGGGTTTTCTCCTTTGCTCTATTTCTAAGAAACTTGCATGTTTGTTCATGGGTACCTCATCAGGCTTTAGGTCGAGACCCATCATGCATTCATCTTAGCAATGCTTTTTTCCTATATCTTTGCCTCTCCCAATTGTGCATTCAGGGGGGGTGTTGGAATAAATAATTTATATATTAATTATTCACTTAATTGCATTAATTCACTAAATAATTTATTATTTAGTTAATTAATTAATTTCGAATAATTAATTAATATTTATCTCCATGCATAATGCAAACTAGGAAAAGCAAACTATGTTTAGAATTCGGAGAGTATCATGCATTAATTAGCCTATTGTGCTTTTTGTGCATACATGACTGTTCCATGCATTCTATTTTAACTCTCAGTCTATCTTGTAGACTCCACCATTTAGGGTTTCTGTCTTTAGAGATGTCTTTATAAGGATGTCATATCCTTATTTGTAATCAAGCAATTTCAAAGCAATACATTCAATTATTGTTAATTGTCTTCAATTCTCTTTGCTGTTCAATTTTCTCTTATTGTGTGACAGGTATTCTTGCAGAAGATAACTGGGTTTTTTGGGATTCAAATTTCACGAAACCTAACAGATAGATTCCCATGCATTTGCTTTCTTACTAAATAGATTTTTCATCGTGCTTATTTTGTGGTGGTTTCAATGACAGAATGGTCTAACAATCAATGACATCAATGACAAATAATAATGCCAACACGTGTTTTTACAACACAACACATAGTTTCTCTTCTTCTCATTCACACACTCCACACCCACTTTCAAACTCCATTTCTAATCTTTAATTCTAATAGACATTCCCGTTCAGATTGGAGAGACATATCTTTCTCTTTATATGAAACCCACCTCTTCAAAAGAATAAACAACAAACCTTTATCTTAATCACTGCCTTTAAAAACATGTATTATGAAGTCACCCATCAATAAGGAAATCGCACCTTTTAACTATTAATCACACCTTCTTGAATAAATTGGCCTTTAACAATTGTTGATTTGTTTTACAAAAAGTGGTAACTAATCTAAATGAGTTGGCCAGATGACTTGTATGATCGCACATTCATTATAATGAGTTGCTTCTTAATAACATATTAAATCAATAGCAAGTAGCTATTAAAATAGTCAGCCATGTTATGAAGTTGGTTGTCCATGAAGTCACACTTTGATGTTAATCACAACTTGCTTATAATATTTATATACAATTTGATAACATTAGCTGGCATGAATTTCCACTACTTTGCCATAGCCTTAAAAGGCTTTCTCTTAAAATGTCCAAGCTTGCTAGATTGAATACATTTCCATTTTGGTCCCTTCGACATATTCCCACCTTTGAAGCATTCTCATGAAGAACTGCTAGTGCTGTTCTTGACTTTGCCCTTAATCCACGCATTGAATGCTCTCTATGGCATCTAAAGTTGATGCCTCCACCTGATCTCATCTCCACTCTATTTGCACGAGAAATGTTGATATCTTCTTGAGTCTTTGCAATGAGATGTAGTGATCTAACAAAAGAATCACTGGATGATGGCAAGAAGCATAAGAATAAAGCTACTTTATCATCATCATCAACTAGTTTCCGAATAGTTGATAGCTAAAAAATGAGATCATTTAACTGCAGTAAATATTCAAAAATTGATCCTGCCTGCTACAAATTAATAGAAAACAAGAGATTTTTCAAAACAATATTCATGGATCTCTTATTGTTTGGTACTTGTTCTTTAGATTTGTTCATAGTGCTGGTACTGAAATAGAATTCTGTAATTTGGTTACTAGTTTGTAAATTGAGCTCTTGCAAAATCCCTCTTTCAACCCCTATTAACATCCCCACAACCTTCTTCCCCATAATGAAACATTTCAATAGAATCTTTCAATCTTTATAGAAATAAATCATGTTCCTAAAATCTCTATGAAATTGGTCCCGCTAAGCATCTATACCTTTTGTAAGAAGAATTCTACCATTTTGTTCAGTTTCAAATTTTGCATGAAGAATAAGACATTGTACAATTGTTTTTATCACTTAGCTTGTTTCTTCTATCACATTATAGACTATATGCAAAAATCAAATGGAGATCTTTAATTTAGAGTACATAAAATGTTCATCCTATAGGTACTCTAAATTAAAGATCTCCATTTGATTTTTGCATATAGTCTATAATGTGATAGAAGAAACAAGCTAAGTGATAAAAACAATCGTACAATGTCTTATTCTTCATGCAAATACATCACATGATGGGAGTCTATCTGCATCTTTCAAGAGTAGAATAAAGAGTGCTTAAAGATAAATTGTGGTTCCATTTTCTATTGTACATAATTCTGAAAAAAAATATACTGCAAATTTATGTTAATCAAGTGGTTAATCCATGTGTGATGCCAATCACTATCAGAAATATGAAGTAAAAGGTACTCAATACTAGTATAATTTTTATAAGTAGCATGAAATATAAGAATTTGTAACTTAAAGACCAATTATGAATAAGCGGACCATGTCTATGACTACTAAATATTGGTGAAAACAAAATATGGTAAGAAATTACTGAAGCAGTGCGCTCAGATTTTAGCCTCTTGTTTACAAAATTAGCCAATCTTTTTGCATACAACTCTCCAGCTTCACTGCCAAAATATCCAGATGAAAAACAATCATGAAATGAACGTTACTAAGAAATTAGAGAAAAATCAATCATAAATGCTGAATGCTTTAAACGTACATTAGTAATGAAGGCTGACTCATAAATACTCTTTGATAGATATTTTTGGATTCAGCTCTAGGCATTTTAGAGCTGACTTTTGAATCACACTGTTAGGCTCATCACTAAGGATAGAAAGATTTAATGACTTCCGATATTTTATTTCCAACTTTCCAAAAGTAAACATTATTGAAAACAATAGCTAATGAAACATAAAATCCTGCGAAATAATTCATTGATGATTCAATAAGAATGAAAAAACCATATTTAGCAGTAAATTATTACATTTTCTTTTCAATGCATAACTCATTTTTTATGTTCCTTTTGCTAGATCATTTCAAAACTGCCACATGTATACAGTCTAAAATCATGCATTCCATATATACTAAGTTGCCAATTCTGGTTCGGGTTCAAGTTTGGGTTCGGGTTCAAGTTTGGGTTCGAAGAACCGTTTCTCTGGGACAGAAAAAATTTGAAATGGGTTTTGGGTTCGTTAGTACAAAAACATATTACACACACACACACACGTGTGTGTGTGTGTGTGTGTATACATGCATGTATATATACATGTATATGTATATATATATATATAGCCTATAAGAATAAATTAAGATTAGAATGCAACATAATATCATATACACAACAAAAACACCATAAAATAGTAATCATAGCATCATGATCATAGTTCATACCGTCATAGCATCATATACTTCAAGTTCAACATCAAAATATTAAAATGATAATATCAAGTTCAAGTATCATTGTTTCAAAATTCAACTTGCAACAATTGGAACTTTATACTAAGTTTAAATCATCTAATGGACTCTTCTTCTTCTTGCAATAGCAGTCCAGAATAACAGAAAAATTCTTTCACGGAAACGACTAATGCCATTGAAGATGATGAAGAAGAAGAAGAATGAGCAGTCAAGAAAGTGAGCTCAAGAAACAAAATATTTTTGTTGCTTTTCATAAGAAGAGGATTGTAAATCAAAATGAGCAAATGAATGGATATTTTGCTGTTGTGATTGAGTATTGCTCTAGTACATTGTATAAGGTAAACAATGTAAGAGGTCAGAACTCAATTGTTTGCTACTTTGTTTTATCTTACTTCAGACAAAAAAAAATTGAACAAATCTATCAATTGTCTGTTGTTGTTGTTAATAATTTTAAGTCTTAAACCTGCATGATAAGTTGCAAAACAATCACACAAATCTGCAAGACTGAACTCGTTGCTATAAATTTTATATAATTTTGCAAAAAAAAATTTAAATTTGGGCACCCAGGTGTTTGGGTTTGCCCTGGACGAACCAGCTTGCCTGGGTACAAAGCCTAGCCGAAGCCAAAGGCGAACCGGACTAGGACCCGAACCCCAAAATGAACTAGACCAGTACCAGGCCCTGAACCCGGCGAACCCTGCAACTTAGCATATATACATGGAAGAGAGGTAGATTCCAAAATATGATCATCTTCTCAAAAATAATGATGGCTAAGCAAATATGATTGTTGGCTCTGAATGACAATTCTAATGAAGCTTTTTTTTCTTTTCATTTTTCTTTTTTTTCTAACTATGGTGTAGTCTCTAAAGAAAAGCTGAAACTTTGACATTCTAATGATACGCTGAATCTGAATTCCCTTCTTTCTGCTGATATTCACACCAGACCCTAGTACAAATATAGAGCTTCTTAAAACATTGTTGTTTGTAGATAAGTGATCAAATTTTCTTTTGAATGTGCAATTATGACTGATATTGTTTTTTCCATTGACTGGACTTTATGTTTGCATACACTAAAACATGACCCTGATCACTATTCACATGATTTTAAACACTTAAAACTCTGTTTTCTGCTCCACAACTCAATGGCATGCATCCCACCATTGACATATGATTTTTTTAATGTGTAGAAATTTCACATAAGTGCACACCATTTAACTGCAACAGCAATTCTGTTTTGAAGAATTTGATTTTTTCCTTTGTGAGGTGTGTGCCCATCTATTACTGCAATTTTAAAATTTGAAGTAAGGTGCATACCGATATATAACTGCAATTTTAAAACCTTGCTCCTCTCTTTACTGATGCATGCCAGTACATTAGGAATGTAAAACTCATTAGAAAAAAGGTTTTTCAACACTATGATGCATGCCTATCGCTCCACCTGCAAGCTCTGACTTGGAAACAATATGTTTATCTGCTTTAATGGTGCATGCCAGTTCATTGAGGTGCAAGTTTGACTTCAAAAAAAAAAATTCTCCAACATGTGAGACAAGCATTGATATATTGCCCCTGCAATCTTCAAATTCAACACCCAAAATCTGCTCTTTAATCTTCACCTGCAAAGTATTTGTTTGCATTGACAATTTCCCATCACTTTTACTGATTCTGAAATCTGTTCTTTTACTTGGTGGATGATTTTGAAAGCTCCATTTATCATCCTTACAAGAGACAGGACAACAAAACAACAAAGACAACTCAAAATCATCCATCAATCAACCCTACAAAAAAATCAACAAGATACGAGACAACAAAAACAGCACAAACAACTGTGAACGCACTATGAAATGTGACACAATACAAAAAAATTGTTTGTGTACAACACATTCAACTACTACATGAAAAGAATCTATTATCTTCTGACAAAAACCATCCACTATTGATTGTGTATAGCTTCCAGGTGACAGATTCAGCATTCTTCAAGAGGTAAGTTCAGTATTTACTGTTTGTTTGACCACTGAAGTCGATTGCACACGAATTTAATGCTTTTTACTACTTTTTCTTTGACCAGAATTTGCTGCATGAGTTGTTCACTATTGTATTGATATTATCTAGAATAGTGATATTTTTAGTGTCTTGAATGCTAAATCTAAGTCACATTAAACCTGCTGTGATTCTTTTAACAAATATTTAATTCTGCAATAGTGGTGAAGGTTAACCAATAAATAAGCATTGATGATTACAATAATTGAGCTCCTCATACAAAGTTCTAAAAGAAGCAGGGCAATTTGAAGAGTACAGACATGGTCACTTGACTCTCTTATTGCTGTTAGACAATTGACTCTCTTCATTGGCATTGTAAATGCTTGGTGACAAAGTCTAGGACCCTTGAATTTATAAATTATCAGAGTTTACGTATGATTAAATATGATTAAGTGAAGATGAATATTTCTATATTTCTATTATTGTCAAGTCACAAAAAACAGATGTAACTTTCCAGAACAATATATACCCTAGCCAACTGGATTGTTCATTTTTGTCATTAAAATCATGTCAAATTTTGGCTTTGCCTATATAAAATAGACAAAACAATCATATAGAGAAAAAAAATGAAAACTCATGTGATTCAATTTGGTTCTGCTCTCAAACTATAACATAAATTATGAAAACATAACAAAATGTGGACGAAAGACTCTCCAAGAAGATAATTTTGTTTCAAATGTAGTAATCCACAAACCTCAAAACAGCATCTCCTCCAATCCGTCCTCGTACATTGTCACGACTCTCCCCATGCCGTGTAAGCAAAATGGGTCGTGGAGTAAGATGTGTATTCACCTAGACAAGTGTCACCACAAAAATGTAAATGAACTATTGATTGTTGACATAATGTAATAATGTGCAAAAATTTATTCAACGTCAATGATTTTAGCAATTCTTAACGTAAATTGAAATCAGAAAACCTTTGGTCACATGTTTACCATATGTAAGACAAGCTATCTGAATTATGTCAGACAGGGCAATGATTCCCTACATCTAGGATAGTTTATAGCCATTAAAAATTATTTAGTCCAGGATAATTTAACTGTTCCATAGAGCTTCGTAATGGGGGGAAGCAGGGACGTGGGGATGGATTCCAAGATGGGGGGACCAAAAGCCTAAGTTTGGGCCACGGGGGGGCAACGGGAGGGTGGTGCTAATACATATAGTACTTGAAAAACTAGTTACACCAAGAATTGTAAATGAAACTTTGCCAAATTATGTAATGTTAAACATGAAAATGATTGCATTGAAAATTTAAAATTTGAACATTAACAATGGTGGGTAGAGTTTTGGAACTTTGGGAGCAAAGTGCAAACCAAGAATAAGTATAAGAATTGCAAATGAAACCTTGGCATGATAAGCTAAGTTTAAAGTTTTAACGTTTAAACTAATAAACATAAAAAACATGCAAATGATTGCATAAACAATAAGAGTGGTGGGTGGAGATTTGGGGTTAATGGGCAATGCCCCTTGCGAGGGTCTTGATTGTGGCTTTGACTATGAATATGTAGAGATTTGCAACAAGGGATATGTATTATGTGATTTTTATGATCATTATTCATCAGTTACAGGTGGCATGATCCTTCAATTACAAGTGTCACACCCACCTTTGGTTAGTTGAGTCTCACACCCTCCCTCTTTTGGATTTATTAGCCACCTCCCATAACCATTTGTTTGCCCTTACTTAAGTAGGTATAGCCATGTATTTGGCATTTACCAAGTAGGTAAAAATTTCGCCTATTTTATTTTGGGCAGCTGGGAGTAGTCACCCCTCTTGAAATTATTTACCTTTATTTTTTTATATAAACAACCCTCACCTCTCCCTGTGCAAAGTTCATGAGTGCTAGCTCAGTGCTAAGGGAGTGTTGAGTTTTTTCATATCTAGATTCTAGTCTTGCTTTCCTTCAATCATTTTGACCTTGGGTGTCTTCACAGCTAAATCTAACATGGTACTAGAGCTAGTTAGAATTGTGGGTTAGAAGCTTTTTAGGAGTCTGGAATGATTGCGTTGATGCGTTGAGAATCAGAAACGCTTGATAGAAATTGTAATTTCTAGAGGGGTTCCTTTCACTTGCTTTTCAATGCAATTGTTTTGGAGCTTCCTGAAGAAAATAAGGTCACCATTGAGTTCAAGGTAGCTAAGAAAATCAGAATCACCTTTAATTTCATCCAGCTCGAACATTGGAGGGGAATTCTTTGAAGGTTTGAAGCAGAGGTTTCAAAGCCAAATCTAGACAATAGCTTCTTTTTTGGGACATTTTGAGGCCAAATAGACCCTACCAACACGTGCAAAGGGCCCAAAAACCTTAAAATTGACTATCGATTCGTCAATTTTGGAGAAAGTCAAATTTGGGAAAAAAAATTGTAGGGAGCCCTACAACCCACCTGCAAAAGGTAGGACACAAGTTTTGAAAAAAAATTATTATCATTTCAATTAAAACCAAGTGCACTTTTTATATTTTGGAAAAGTTGTTTTAAAAAAAGCATAGTTTTTATATTTTGTAATAGTTTATTTTCATTGTAGACTTTTTAAAAGTTTTTGGAAAAATAAAAAATTAGATTTTGGCTACTGTTGTCATTTTATGACACCCTTGGTCCATCAGTGAGAACCGATCAGAGATATGTTTCATGGACCAGCGTTGCCCCAGTTGGTCAAGGAGAGAAGAATCATGAAGTGTGAAGTGTTGCCTTGTCCGGAGGAAGTTCCTCACTTGGCCTTTTCTTCTTCCCCGGAACTCCGGAACCCCAGGTTCCGAAATTCTTTTCTCTTTGCACTTGTCTCTTTCCTTCTTCCTTTTCCAAAACTCCGGAACCTCGAGGTTCCGAAGTTCTTAGCCTTAGCTGCTTTTCTCCCTTCTCCGGAACCCCGAGGTTCCGAAGTTCCCTTCCTTCCCTTAGCTTTTCTCCAATTTCTCCGAAACTCCGAAACCCTAAGGTTCCGAAGTTCCTAGCCTTCCTTTCCTTCACCTCTTCTCTTCAGCATCTCCTTTGCCCGAAACTCCAAAACCCCGAGGTTCCAAAGTTCCCCTTCTCTCTTTAGCCCTTTCCCTTTTCGGAACTCCGGAACCCTGAGGTTCCGAAGTTCCCTTGCCTTTCCTTTCCCGGAACCTCGAGGTTCCGAGGTTCCCTCCTCCCACTTCTTCCTTCTTCTCCCCGGAACTCCGGAACCCTGAGGTTCCGAAGTTCCTTCCCCTTTTGCCTTCTCTCTCTCTAGTTCCTTCGGAACCCCGAGGTTCCGAAGGCTTTTTCCTTCTCTTCTTCTCTATCCCGGAACTCCGAAACCCCAAGGTTCCGAAGTTCTTCCCTTGTCTTCCTCACTTTGGGAGTCCGAGCTTCCGAAGTCTCCAAGCTTCCTTCCGACTGGCGACACTTGTGGATGGCGTGATCAACACTCAAGGCTTTTAATGCTCTGACAACTTGGTGACTTGTACACTTTCTTTTGTGGAGCCACAAGGGTGCATTAAGTGTTTTTGGCAGGATTTCCATCAAGGAAGGTACGGGACCATGCATGACTGACTTTGGAAGGTTAGTCAATCCACCTTCTCAGGATTGCCCTTTGTGGGTATGGCTAGGTTGCTTGCATGTATAAGTCAAGTGCATGTACTTCCTTGCACCTCCAAACTGACATGCAGAGGTCATGATCACCCTTGTAACCATTTTTCTATATAAAGGTTGTTAAGCCTCATTGTAAAAGGTTCTTCTTTCCCTCCTGCCTTGAACTTTCTTATGCTCTTCTCTTCTCTTGAAGACTTGTAATTATTTTTGCATTTTTGCAACTATAAAATTGGCTTTTGGCCTTATGATTAATTGAACATCACCATTCTTGCCTCCTTCTAACCTATGTATGTTGTGTATGCTTTCTTACCTTCATTAAAGGTGTATGTCTTGTGGCTTTTCTGTCCATCTATGTTGTGTTAACTTGTTTTCTGAGTGTGACTTGTGGAAATCCTTCTCCCCTCTTGACACTTAGCAAATTCTAACCTCCATATATGCGTTTGGGTCACTTATGCAATTGATGTTGTGCATTTCTCAGGTTTTTAGTTGGTTCCTTGTGCCATTTCGGTAGGGAGAGAAACAATCTCTTCTTGGTGCATCACCTCCTTTCATTTCAAGCATTCTCTCTTCCCTTTACCACTGTAAATTGTTAGGATAGGCTTAGGAGTTAGTTTTGAAGTGTTGAGTTGGTTCAACACCTGCACCTGGAGTGAGAAGGAAGCCAGCCTTCTCTGGAGATTCAACCCCCTCGCGCAAGGTCCCACACTTCGGGGGGGTTGTTTCCATGTTTCACAAGGTTGCTGAGTTGATAGCTCAGCAAGGGTGCGAGCTTTTGTGATAACAGCTACCAACAAGGTACCCTGAATAAGTCACTCTCAGCCCCTATAACCACAAGCACTGCAGGTACCCAGAGCCTTAAAGGCTACGAGCCCTTATGCCTTGGCTCACGTGCCCAAGCTACACGTGCCCAAGCTACCTACGGACCCTAGCGACATGTTTGATTTTGGCTTCACCCCTAACATTTAATTCAAGCACTTGTCAACAATTTCTTTTATTATTTAAAACTCACTCTTTAAATTGTTGTCCATCCCTACTTTGGCCTTTGCACCAGCCAAAATCTAGCAATTCTATAAATTTTGGCAATCCACTAGATTTAGCAAGGTTCTAAATTTAGTAGGAAGCATCCTAATTTTCGTAAGTTTCAAATTTGACTAGTGGTTCTCCACATTTGGCAAAATCTTCAGATTTAGCAGCAGTTTGCACCGAATTTGGCGTAGCTTGATATTTGAAATTTTAGACCCCTCACCATTGGATTTTTGCATTTTGCACCCAATCTCCAAGCAGCCCATTCTTGGTCACACGAAAGTATGTCAACAATACTTATTTTTTATTTGGGGTAAAATTTTGTGCTCTTCATAGTGAAGTGATTGATTTTTCCTCAAGTGATCCCTTTCTTCGAAAACATCATTTTTCTCATCAGATCTAAAGGATAGTTCTCAACTTCTTCAACTTCAAACGGATATAACTTTCACATATGGCCTCAGATCAAAGTGAAACTATATACATCGGTGCTAGTTTGTGGTTCTCATTTTGAGAATTTTTTTTGTAATTTGAAGTATTTGAGTCCATTTTTTGGACATTATAAAACCCTCGAAAACAACTTCAGCTTTGCAAACGCACTAATTTATAAAGTGCCAAATCATTTTTTGTTGGGATGATTCTTGATTGAGTAAAAAAGGTGGAGGTCTCTCTTGGTGTGTGTGTTTTGTGATCTGTTTGCTAGTGCTCTCCTTTTCCTGCACATATGGATCACTCTAAGGTTCCTTTGCTAATACCATATAATTATGCAATGTGCATCAACATGCATGGAATGCCTTAATGCAACTTGGTATACTACATATGTTGAGCAAAAGGTAGTTGAACCTACAAAATTACAAATGATAAGTAAAAGATAAAATGGATGCTTGAACAAAAAAGACCTCTTAGATGTCTTCATAGTTTTGCTTCCCTTGATCATACGTTTCAAATTGCAGAATGTACATGAAGCATGGAAAAAGTTAAAAACATTGTATAATACAATACATGAAGTTAGATGCTATCAAATTGATAATGATTTGATGAGGCTTTATCCAAACAACTTTGATAACGTCCAGGATTATATAACTAAAGTTAATGATTTGAAAGCATAATGTAAAGAATGTGGCATGGAGAAAAACGACATTCAATCAGTCTATAATGTGCTATACAAACTCGGTTTTACATATGTATCTTTTGTTTCTAGCTTTTGCATTCACGGATTAATTATGGGATCAGCTTACATTAAGCCTTTATTTGCATATTTTTTGGAGAAGTTGATACATGAACAATAAAAGCTTCTTTCTATGGGTCTCATAAAGTCATCAAAGAATCAAGCCTTGTTGGCTAGTTAGCCTAAGGAGCAAAAACAATCAAGACAATCTGTCAAGAAACAAAAGAAATTGAAGAAAAAGTTGCATACAGATCAAGCACAAAACAAATCGTTTCCTAGAGGAGACTCATCTAAGGAGAAACCTACTTGTACATATTGCACAAGGACTGGCCATGAAAAGCATTCATGTTATATGAAGGATATTGATGAACTAAAACATCTTCTTAAGACGAACACCATTGATCTACCTTCTAGGATGTTTGAATCAGCTTCTTCTTCCTCTTCAAAATAATCACGATCTACTAAGGGAAAAGTTCATGCAGGACTTGCTTCTAAATCAGCCTAAAAATAAAGGTAAAGCTCTTTGTGCTTCTATGAGTCTTGAACCAAGGAGATAACTCTTAGATTCTAGAGCTCCTCACCATATGGCTTTTACACAGTCTATGTTCTCTTCTTTTGACACTTGCGTTATTGTTAGTTAATAGATTTGTCTTTTCAAAATAACAATTGAAATAACTCTTAATGCCCAAATGAAAGACAAGTAACTAATAGTTGGAGAAATTGCTTATTGGATTTGCAATTTTCCTCTAAACTTTAGAGGTACAACTCCCTCCTATGATATAATTTGGCATTTTTGGGGGGTATGCTTTTAACCAAAAAGCAAGAAAGGCAAACTAACATCCATATATAATCATGACAAGATGCGATTGTGAATTTATAATCAAAGGGGAACAAAAATAAATGTCACAAAAAGTTCGCTCACTCGGCACCCACTAAGAAGATTGGGAAAATATGTTGCACTTCCTTTTAGATGATACAAATATTTCAAGACTCAAAGTTCTTATAATAAACACACTCATGATCTGATATTACAGATGAAAATATTTGGGAGTAATAAAAAATCACAAAGGATAATGAAAATAGAAAATAAATACAAATGAACACAAAGTTTCATAAGATTTCTTTTATTTTCTAGACGATCAGAGAGTTCAAAGACTATATTTATGTATAAAAGATCATGCTTCCAAAAAGAACAACACTGCTATCTCCCTGTTCCACAGTTTATTAAATAACAAAACTTCTAAAAATTACTTCTGACCGAGTCGCACTGATGTCTCAAAGTACAAGGAGGATCAGAAAATCTGGACCCTTTCTATTATCTGTTAATTGCATATTTAAAGACACTCCAATGAGCCTTTTTTTAGTTTTTCTAAGTGCTTCTTTTTAAAGAATCAAAAATAAAATATATATTCTCTTCACTTTCACGTGAAAGTGCTGCTCTAAAAATGATTTAGAACATTTCAAATGTTTTACATTAGTACAGATAAACTATTGAAAAATTTTAATTTCTCTTGCAACTATTTTAAAGTAATTTCATTGCGGGGTTAACCGGGCATCCTGAGGCCTTGAAAATTTGTGAGCAGTTACGATAATTAAAATAAAACATGGGTTTACTATCCAATTTTGAGCAGCTCCCAAAATTGAAGTACTTCCTTTGTAAACTCCACATAGAAAATCTTAAAATAACATATCATATGAGCTCGTACAACCACCAAATTAAAATTGGAGGCATTTGAGGCCAAACGATCAAGTGGGTTGCCTTCGGATTTATGTAATTCGCAATTTTGGGGGGGCCACATTTTCTGACCTTGAAAACCTTTGAAGTCGGCAAATCGGGGCTTTTTGGAACACTAGAACCTTGAAATCCTTTGAAGTCGACAAATTGAATATTTTGGAACTTTGAAACACTGGAACCTTGAAATCCTTTAAAGTTGGCAAATCGGGGATTTTTGGAACCTTGGAACCTTGAAATCCTTTGAAGTTGGCAAATCAAGGATTTTTGGAACACTACAACCTTGAAATCCTTTGAAGTCCTTTGAAGTCAGCAAAACAGGGATTTTTGGAACACTGGAACTTTGAAATCCTTTCAAGTTGGCAAATCGAGGATTTTTGGAACATTGGAACCCAGAAACTTAAAAAAGGCCGACTTTGAGCTCAAGACTCAACAGAATTTATGTGAAGGATTTTGCAAATATGTTCAAATATTCAATGTTATTTGTGATGTCCCCTTCTAGCTAGACATCTGTATCAAGTAGATTAGCCTATCATTTTGACCCTCGTAGGCCAATGAGTGTGGACAAAAGGTCTTTTAAGGCATAGACTTGGTCAACAAAGGTTCTTATCTTCTCCAGTATTCAGTATGTTCCGTTTTGACGTTCGTTTGGCTTCATTTGGGCTTCATTTGCTATACTTACTATAGTAAGTCAGAGGTTGATCGACAAGAACCCTTTCAATTTTTAGCAAAGCATCTGGTCACATGGTGATTAGCAGTGTTGACTCTCATTTCAGATGGTATACCAAAATAATAAGTATTTTGGGAGATATCGGGCAATTTTGTCATGTATCTAATACCCCCTAGCTGAATAAATTCAGCTAAATATCGAAAGTAAAGAAATCCCGGCTGTTCTCTTTTTTCAAGGCAAGTTAATTAATCCTAAGCTAGAATAAGGAATTCTAGTTGCCCGGAACTATTGCTAAAGGGAGTTGTTGGATTGGTCAAGGGCCTACTAACAGAGTAGAGCCATCCTGAACCCCCTGGGGCACTTTATAGAGTTAATATTTAATTGGCCTAAGTGATAATTATTTAATTAAAAGGTTATATTATTAAGTTATAACTTAATAATTGAGGGTCAAGTGATCATCGAAAGGGGGCCATTATTACAATTAAGTATGGGGTCCAACATTAATGAAAAATTAAAAGTTTTCCTAAGTTTGATGCAATAATATTATAAATTGTTATTAAATGGCTTTTGGGGCAAAATCGAACATTATGAAGAATATAAGGTCTTCTCAAGAGAAAATCGATTCATTGGTGCAATTACCATTTACTTGTTTGACATTGGAGAGCATTGGGATTTGGAGAAGACAAGGGTTTCTGCAAATTTCAGGGCTATTGGGCATTGGAGAGCATTGGGATTTGGAGAAGACAAGGGTTTCTGCAAATTTCAGGGCTATTGGGCATTGGAGAGCATAGCTTCTTCATTGTAGCAGCTATCTGAGGTTGTGTAACATTCAGCTGAAGATTGCTAATCAATTGGCTGCATACCGAGGTCAAGATTGTGCGAATAGAGGGAAGAAATTGTTGGAATTCAGTTGGTTTTTAAGGTGTTGGCTTACGAGGATTTCAGAACTGCTTATACGATCATTGCTGCACCTAATCTGAGGGAGTACGGGCTGTATATTTCCAGCCATAGCTTGCAGCAAGGTGGCACTCTAGAAGTGGTGCAATTTTGGTTAAGAGGCTTCAAAAAAATCATAGGAAAATCACCAAGGAGGTGCTAGAGTTGGTAGAAGGGATTGGTAACGCCAGCAAAGGATGAAGTTGCAGATTTAAAGGGTTTCCAATCAGGTTCTAGTTGCTTTTTCAGTCAGCCTTTGCATTGGAGTAATGATTTCTATTATGTGGTGTATGCATATGATTGTAGATGCTTTATCATTTAATAAATGAAGGAGAAATGACATGTATTGTTTCAGGTGCTCTAATCACATAGCCTATTTAGTATTCAGATTTATTGAGACTTATATGAATGTTGCAATTGCTTTTTATGTTAAACCCTTGCAAAAATACAAAAAAAATATTAAACTTCAAAATCAAAAACAAAACAACACCAGTAACAGCAATTAGAGCCAGTTGGGTTCTTACATTGGTATCAGAACCAATATCCTGCCATTAATCAGTCTACTGTCAGATGAGTGACAGAGATATCAGACATTATAACAAGGATCTAAGAAGACAGCAGTATCAAAATCCACAAGTGCCGGAAGTAGAGACATTTTCAGAGGCTTTGAGGGAAAGAGATAGCGGTAAAGCAGTTCAAAACATGATGTAAAGAGATAGGTGAAAGGAAGTTTGATACCATGCTTGACATGATGTCACGCTTGTTGGCAAAAATGGATCAGCAAGCTAATCAGAATCAAAATCAACTAAACAATGTTGGTGAAAATAGTGGTGTTCGTGGAAATTATGGCAACAATGGCCTGGAGGGTAGTGGAAGAGATAGAACAGTTGATCAGCATGTTATGGCCGCTAGAGGATCAGCCTCTAGACCCCTCTTTCCTACCTTCACTCCAAGAGAAGAACAACCACATGTTGTTGCAGTTGTACCGTTTAGAGGTGAAGCAAGGCAGGCATACTTGGAATATACTACCTTACCTCCGAACCTGAGAGAACAATGGACCTTTGATCAGTTCATGAATCAAAGGAATAGGAGAAAAGGTGGAAGAAATGAATATTATGCCCCAGCAAGAACAGATTATCAGCAAGCTCTTGGCAAGCTTACAATGCCATATTTTGATGGAAGTTAAGTGTACAGCTAGAGCATGGGTACAAAAGCTCGATAACTACCTATCATTGAGACCGATGCCTGAAGAAGACGCCATTAGATTTGCCACACTACATCTAGAAGGCGCTGCTCACGAATGGTGGTATCACGGTTTGGTCACTCTTGGGCATAATCTCATCACCACTTATGAAGAATTCACTAATAGATTGATAGAGAGATTTGATGTCAAGAATCCAGAGGTGAGTTTCCATGAGTTGGCACGGTTGAAGGAATATGTAACTCTTGAAACATATATTGCAGATTTTTAGAGGTTATCAGTTATGGTCCCAAATATTAGCGAAAGGAGATTGGTGGTTCTATTCACTGAAGGTTTGATGGAGCCATTGAAAGGCTGGTTGAAGGCTTTTGATCCACCAACACTGTAGGAAGCAATGAAAAAGGCACGAAGCATGGAACTTGCAGCACCTTCAAGCAAGTTCTCATCAAAGGGATCTTCCTCCTATCGTGACAACAAGAAATTTCCCAAGAAAGAAGACAAAACAAACCAAAAGGGGAAATCAACATTTCCACTAGACCGAGAGACACTTAATGATCTAAGGAAGAAAAAACTGTGCTTTTATTGAAAAGGGCCATATGATGCAAGCCATGATTATCCGTTGAGGCCTAAGAGTAAAGCTAACCAAGCTATGTGGGCTTTTTACGAAGACTCTGAATCTCAAAATTCAGACCAGCAATCTGATCATGAGGAGTCCGAGTCAGAAAAGGGTGGAGATGAGCCTGAAAAAGTTAGAAAAGTTGGCAGCATATGAAGAGGAAGTTAAGCTTAAGGAAGCACGTCTCACTAGCATTTAGCCTGAGGGTTCCCTTAGGATGCATGGAGTCCTTGCTGGTCAAAAGATCATCACTTTGCTTGATACAGGTGCAACACATAACTTCATTGATGCCAGGTTGGTTGAGAGATGTGGTATACGCACTGAGGATTTTGAGGGGATTTGAGTAAGGGTTGTTGATGGTTACACTCTCAAGTGTGACAAGATGATCTCAAAACTTCCCATGTGCTTGAATAACTTTGAGTTTACACATGAAAGCTCAAAGACTTATTTGCTGTAAATTTGACAGAGTTTTTGCTTGCTTTCCAAAAGATAAAGATTACAATAGACCCCTCAAGTATTTATAGGAGAGGAGTCATCAAAAAAAGGTGGGAGGATCCTAACTAACTTGAGAAATTCTCTCAACCACCAAGACTTATTCAATAACTAACTATGACTTATTCCAACTACAGTCCTAATTGAACACAACTTGTAGTTGCTTTACATGTAATTACAAAAGTGCAAGTAATGAGTTAACTTGCAATTACAAAGTTATTTTTTTACATGTAACTTGTCAAAACAAATTTACAAATGCATAACTAGAACTATTCCATGTGTTTAAAGACACGACTCTAACTGCATCTTCCTTTGTCTGTGATGATCTTCATGTCGCTTCAGGATGCTAGAACTTGAAGTATTCTGGATTAGTGAAGGCATCTTGAACCGGAACGAGAATTTGCATCCTTAATGATCTTTGTGTCCTTGGCCAACGAACTTCAACCTTATCTTCTTGCTTGGGGTAGTACTGGATTTTCAGGAGGGAAAGGGTTGCCTTCCTCTTTTCATGTCATGACCATCTTTGTCTTGAAAGCATTTTATGCTCTCAACCATGAATTGTTGTTGTATCTCTTCTTTGTATCATCCTTCATTCTTGAAATCTTAAGGCCCATGCCTTAATCCATTGATTTGGTAGATCATGTGTGCAAACCGAACTGACAAGGGAAGGGATAAATTGATGCAAAAATGGGCTCACAAGTGAATTTCGGGTTTTGGAAGTTGCATTATATGTGTGGGAAAAACAAGAGCATTAACTTGCACTTGTGGAGAACAAACATGCAACTTCATATGTGTAATGGGTAACTACAAGTTTGCACTTGTAATTGGACCTTTAAAACTCATTTTCAAGTGTTTTTTGAGTGCATTTTGGACCAATTTCGGGTTCTAGATGGCTGACTGCAGGTAGACTTTAAATGGGGAAAATGAATGAAGGTGTGAAATGGGTGGATGAAATGGTGGGAAAGGTATTGTTGTGACGTATTCACACATCGCCCCATTGCAAATGGGGACCCCTGCTTTTTGCTTTCTAGGTCTTTTAGGGTTTTGTCTGTTAGCCTTTGCAGGATGTGTTGTCGAGGGGATCGTTGGATTATAGGCTTTGCTTGAGCCAGGGTGAGTCCACAGGGCCCCAGAATTAGGGTTTCTTTGAGAGTCTTCCTTAGGGCCTGGTTTTGCTCTCGTTGCTAATTGTGTCTTGCTTTGTGAGTGGGTATCATTTTTGAGGGTCCGAGCTAGGTCGAGTTGGTGAGTGATGAAGTCTGAAATGTCATCCTAATCTTCAAATGTCCTGAAATTTGGCTAAGTCTGGAATGTCCTGATCCTGAAATTTGACTAAGTTTGGAAAACTAAAGAATACTCCAAAAACTTGATTTTGCAATATAACTCCTGGAGGTCCGAAACCACTCTCAAACATCCTGAAAGTATATATGGAATATAACTTAAAGTATAAGAAAGAAGAAGGATATAAGGAAATGTCACTTATATTCCATAAAATGATCCTGACGGAGAGACCAAAATGTCAAATTTCGCTCCTGACCCTTCCAAAGGGTCCAAAGCGAATTTCGCTCCTGACCCTTCCAAAGGGTCCAGAGCGAAATTCTCCATAAGACATTCTACTTTGACCAAAACCTAGAACTAACGCATTCCTAGGCTTGAAAGAAGGTAAAAGCACTTGTTTGAATGAAGAAATGCGAAAAAATGAAGTCAGGATCATGGCCTAAGGTGAATTTCGCTCCTGACCCTTCCAAAGGGTCCAGAGCGAAATTCTCATTTCCTCTATTTTTCTCCTTAGCTTGACCAAGTTTGTAGACTTTTGAGGCATAATTGAGAAGGTTTGATGCAACTTTGCCTTGGAGAGGAGATTTTAGACCTTGGGATGATGGATTCTAGCCTGGGAGAGGAATTTCGCTCCTGACCCTTCCAAAGGGTCCAGAGCGAAAATCCTTATAACTCTTGTTTTCTTCTTTATTTTGGCTAGGCGTTGGCTTGAGGGGAGATGGATGGGTATGTTTTTGCCTTGAGAGGGAGTTTGATTGATTTTGAAGAACAAAATTTTGGTCTAAAGGAGAATTTCGCTCCTGACCCTTCCAAAGGGTCCAGAGCGAAATTCATCATAAACTTCATTCGCCACCTTGTTTGAGCTTGAAACCTTGTTCCTAACTTGGAAAATGGCCTAACTTTGCCCTGAGAGATGGTTTGAAGCTTGAAAAATGAGCAATTTTGGACAAGAAGGGAAATTTCGCTCCTGACCCTTCCAAAGGGTCCAGAGCGAAATTCCCAAAAGCTCTTACTTTGCAATAAAGGAAGTCAAGTTTTTGATTTGTAATGACATGGATGGAAAGAAAATGACTTGCTTTTACCTCTTGAGGTCGTTTTGAAAGGGAGAAATGAAGGATTTAGCCCAAAAAGTGATTTTCGCTCCTAACCCTTCCAAAGGGTCCAGAGCGAAAATCTCTCTAAGAGACATTTCTTGCCTCATTTGGCCAAAATTTGATGTCCAAGGCATGATGAGATGAAGTATGAACATGGTCTAGCCTTTGGGGATGTTTAGAAGCATTGAAAATGAAGGATTCTAGCCAGGAAAGGAAATTTCGCTCCTGACCCTTCCAGAGGGTCCAGAGCGAAATTCCTTATAAACACATTTTTTAGCCTTTCTTGGACATGAAATCCTATTCCTAGCACAGTGCAAGGTGAAATCCCACTCAGCAAAGAAGTTTCAAGGTGAAAAATAAAGGATTTTGGTCAAGATTGAAAAAATCGCACCTCACCCTTCCAAAGGGTCCAGAGCGAATTTTCTCAAAAAACACTTTTGCTATCAAATTTTGCTAAGTCAAGTATGAGACAAGGAGAAACATAGAAGGAATTGCCCCTAGGATTAAGTTGAGATTGGAAGAAATCATCAAAAGGTGAAGGAATTGAGCCAAATGATGAATTTCGCTCCTGACCCTTCCAGAGGGTCCAGAGCGAAATTCCTAAAAAACACCTATTTCTTGCAAGGTTAGGGCAACTTTCTAGATTCTATGGCTTGAATGGGTGTGAGGAAGTGTGTTTTGCCCTTTGAAGATAGTTGAGATGGTCAAGAGGAAGCAATCAAGCCTAGAAAATGATTTTCATTCCTGACCCTTCCAGAGGGTCCAGAGCAAAAATCCTCAAAACTATCCGTTTTTCCAAAGTTTGGGCAAAGTTAAGCTTAGACGTGGGTGTGAAAAGACATTTGAATTGCCTTGAAGTGGAATTGGATTGCTAAAGATGCAAATTTTGATGCCAATTGGGAAAATCGCTCCTGACCCTTCCAGAGGGTCCAAGGCGAAATTTCCAAATCTTCCTATTTTCCTTGCATTTCAAGATGATATTTTGGTTCTCAAGACTCAAAGGGGAGTAAGGCATGATGTTCTATGCCTTGGAAGTGATTCGAAGTTGGAAAGGATGAAGGAATTGTCCTAAAACCAAAAAATCGCTCCTGACCCTTCCAGAGGGTCCAAGGCGAAAATCATAAAACCAACATGTTCCTTTCAAGTTTGTGCTAAGGCAAGACTATACCAAGGTAGAAAAGACCTTTGAGACCCCTGATGAGAAAATGTTTGTTTCAAAAGTTGATGATTCTAGGTCAAAGAGGAAAAATCGCTCCTGACCCTTCCAGAGGGTCCAGGGCAAAAATCTAAAAATCCCCTATTTTACCTTGCAAGAACAAGCCAAACTTGAATGGAGTGAATGAGGAAAACCATTGCCTAACTTTGAGTGAAGGATTCAAGATAAAATGATGGAGAAGTAAGCCAAAGGAAGAAAAATTGCTCCTGACCCTTCCAAAGGGTCCAAGGCGAAAAACCTTAAAATCACCTTTTTCCTCCTAATTTGAGTGAAACTAAGCCTAGAATTCAATGAAAGAACCTATTTGGAATGCCTTGAAAAGGTTTTGGACCTTCAAAAATGAGAATTTTGAGCTCAGGAGAGAATTTCGCTCCTGACCCTTCCAGAGGGTCCAGGGCGAAATTCACATTTTCACCTAGTTCCTGCATGAAAAATGATATAAATTCGAAATACAAGACCTTGAGCGGGTCAAGGCACACATAAACTCACCTTCCAGGAGATTTTGGAGTCAAGAAATGAGAGATTCAGGACCTAATTGAAAAAATCGCTCGTGACCCTTCCAGAGGGTCCAGGGCGAAATCATCAAGAAGCTTCATTAAGCCTCAATCAAACCTCCATATTCCTAAATTTTCACCAAATTTGCCAAATTCAAGACATTTGGGAGGTTGAATTAAATTCGCATGAATTAAGGCATTTACAATTTAATTAATTAATTTCTAGGCCTTGAAATAATTGAAAAAATCCACCTTTGAGCTTTGGAATTAATTTAAAAATTAAAAAATTATGCTTAAGCGCTCAAAAATCATTATTGTGCCTTTACAAACAAGTCGGCCATCTTTTGAGAGGAGTTTTATTTTATTTTATTCCCTATTTGCCAAGTCGGCCTTGAGGGAAATCAAGGTGAGCGCCCTATATAAGGGAGGTGTATTGTAGCATATTCAAATCATTCTTTCATTATCTCTCATGCGAACTTGAAGAGCATATTTGGAGGTGCGAAATTGAACAAGTTGGAGGATAATTTCCAGATTTTGGAAGGTGTTTGAAGGCGAATTTCCAGATTTTGAAAAGCTAGTGGAAGGTGAAGCTTTTTGAAGGCTAATTCAAGCATAATTCATCCAAAGGAAGACCACAATTCAATCCTTATCCAGCAAAATCTGATCTTCTTCCTTCATTTTTCAAGGTTCATAGTTAGGCTTTCAAAGGAGAAGGTATGCAGAATCCTTTTTGAAGTTCTTATTCAAGACTTGTTTTGATTTCATAGCAATCCTTTAAAGTCTAAAGTCTTGAAAAATCTAATCTCCATTCATAATTAATTTGAAAATTTAGAATTCTGGATTTATCATGTCATTTTCAAATTAATATCTTAAATCATTCTCTTGGAAGGTCCTAAATTCTATGCTTTAAGGTATGATGCTCAAAGACTAACTTTAATCTTTTGTGTAGGCATCAAATGGCGACCCCCGGAGTCGGAGGATCAACTACTTGGCGGACCCTCATCAAAGAAGATCAAGTCAGGACAAGGACGACCTCCTCCAATCCAGTTTCATTAAGGACAACCTTCTCCATCTATCTTCCAGTCCAGCATTTGAAGGAAAGATAGGGTGGCATCCCAGTCATCACTCCTCCAGTCGGATTGGTCCACCTCAGCGTGTCCAGATTCAATGCACCTGACTCATGGGAGATGGCACAAACTTCGATGTACCTACCCCTGCTTCCTATTGGTCCTCACCCTTGGAATGTAATTTTCTAATTGGCTAAAGAAGTTTGTTGTAACAAACCCTAATTAGGGTTTCTATCTTGTAATCCTAGCCATTGATTTTAAATCAATCAGAGCCGTCTATTTGTAAAGGGTTTCTCTATATAAGCTCTGGCTCCTCATTTGTAAAGGCTAATAGTTAGTGAATAGGAGTCGACAATAGTTAGTCAGGAGTTAGAAGGTGAATAGTTAGAATAGTGAATAAGTCAGTTAATAGTATAGCAATTAGAGTAGAATAGAAAGAGAAGGCAAAAGATTGTTGCCAAGATGTTGTTGTAAAAGGCTTGTAAAACTTCATTGAAGAAATGGTGAAATCTCTGGGTCGATTCAACAATTTCCATGGTCTTTATACTTCTCAGTTTTGATTTCATGTTATTAGATGAGTGGAAGAAGTGTGTTTGATTGATGGTGAAATTTGTATATCCATACTACTAGCAGTTTGTTGATTGCAGACTTGCCTTGTGTAGTCAACTGGAATCATTCAGCTTGAGCTTAACTTCAATTGTCGCTTCTTCATTGACATGCATCAGCCTGATGGTGTCTATGCCTGTAGTGATGATTTGAACATCATAAAGCTTTCCTCCGAAGATCGCACTAACCTTGTGGAGATGGTCCTGGGATGTCAAAACAAGACTTAGTTAGAATTTCATCAAAGGTCATTCATTGCTCTTACACTCTTAGTGTTAGAATTAGATCCTTTCCTCGCCCTCGTCCTTTTTTTTCTTTTTTTCAAAATCTAGTCTAGTGAAATCCCGTGTTCCAGTAATATTCAAAGCAAATCAGACGTTTAGGTCGTCAAGTGTAAGTCCCCTTGTGATTCCAGCAAAATCACATCATACCACAGAGAACTTATCCACATGTAGAGATCCTACATACAAAGAACCTTGAAGTCATCCCGATTGATCCTTTTCGCGACATCTTCAGCATTCGAAGACTTTATTCAAGAGAGGATAAGGTACCCTTTAGGTATTTTATTCTGTGTTCGCATGTGCATAAAAACACATCAACAGGTATGTACGGATGATGGCAATGAATATGGATGAAAATGGAAGGATTTTGGGAAGATCAATTATTTTCATTCAACTTGTAATTGGGATTTAAAATCCCGAATACAAGTAAAGAGGGAAAATGGGGAAGATCAATGCAATTCACAAATTGCTTTGCAAACTTGGAACAAAGGGGAAAATCTCTCACAAAAACCAATTTTAGGAAAGAGCAAAACAAAACTAACAACTATCATGAAGAGAAACAATCTCTTATAGAAAAAAGAAGAAGATTCAAACCCTAGCCACTTTTTTGAAAAAATGCCATATGTATCAAATTGCCCATTAAAAGCATGAAGAATCAGTGAAGTAAAGCACCCAACCTCCACGCCTAGGCAAGACAAGCCAAAACGATTTAGGAAAGACAAGATTCGTGGCACTTGAATAAGAAAATCGTGGCATTTTCCAAAAACGTTTTTGCTGTTAAAACACCATAAAACCAGCGATAATGTCTTACAAATGGCATGAAGAGAGTTGGAAAATGCATGAAAATAGCAAGGATTCCAAAACACCTTCCTCCTCCTAAGATTTCTCCACAAAAATCGGTGGAAATTGCCAACAAAATGCACCAATATTGCTGGTCGGGTTTTTGGAAAAGAACAACAAGTTTAAAATTGCATGCAATAAGGAAAATCGGGTTTTTGAGAGCAAACAACAAGTTTAAAATGTTACTTTTCTCTCAACAAGACAAAATCAAGTTTTACAAATCCAATTGCAAGTTTAAAACGTCACTTTTTCCATCTACAAGGCAAAATCGGGTTTTAAAAATGCAATCACAAGTTTAAAATCCTCCAAAATGCACTTTATAGAGAAAATTGGGTTTTTTAAGCAAAATAGCAAGTTTTAAATGTCACTTTATTTCATTTCTAGGCAAAATCGGGTTTTAAAGAGAGATGTGCAAGTTACATTTTACTTGTAAAGGGAAAACAAAATCCCTACAACAAGTTTTAATAACTTGCACATATGTAATAGAGGTTAAAAATCCCTATTACAAGCAAAAGACATTAAAGTAGGGGTTTTTCAAAAGAATTACAAGTAAACCTATAACTTATCCAAAAAATCCCTATTTTAACTTAAATAACCAAAAAGCAACAAGGGGGAAATAAAAAGCAAATTACAAGTTCTTAGTTTTCAGTAAAGTGCACTTGTAATTAGCCTAAAATTTCCCTACAAAGACCAAAACAAAGGAAATCATTAAAACTTGCAATTCAAGGAAAATTTCCCACCTACAGTCAGGGAGAAAAAACCCAAAACTGAAGGAATGACATAGCAAACGAACCCAGGATGCGATGAGATTCGAAACGTGGTTCGAGGATGGACTGAGGATTAAGTCAGTCCAAGGATTAGTCGAAATTATGCTTCGAGAAGTGTGCCATAGAGTAAAATTTTCATTTTTTCATAAAAAATTCATGTAATGGTCCTTCATTTTTTAAAACAAAAATGAGGACAACATGCCTCATCAGTGCTCTTGGTAAAGGAAAATGATGGTACCCTACGGATGTGCATCGACTACAGGGTCCTGAATAAGAGGACCATTAAGAATAGATATCCTATCCCACAAATTCATGAGTTGATAGGCGAGCTTCCTGGTGTCTGTTACTTCTCAAAGATTGATTTGAGATCAAGCTATCATTAGATTAGAGTTAGGGAGCAAGACATTGAAAAAACAGCTTTCAGTTGCCACTGCGGTCATTTCAAGTTTTTGGTTATGCCATTTGGGCTAACCAATGCTCCTGCTACATTTCAGGCTACTATGAATAGGCTATTTTAGCCACAGCTCAAGAAATTTGTACTTGTCTTCTTCGATGACATTCTTGTCTACAGCAAAACGTGGGATGAGCATTTGGCCCATTTGGATACAGTGTTGGGTATTTTGGACAAGGAATCCTTGTATGCCAAGGAATCCAAGTGTGATTTGGGCATGACAGAGTTGTTGTACTTAGGCCATATTATCAACGCAGAGGGTGTGCGGATGGATCTTGAGAAGATTTGTGCTATCACTAAGTGGCCTACTCCAATAAACCTCACTCAGTTGCGAGGATTTTTGGGGTTGTGTGGATTCTACTGCAGGTTTGTCAGTGGTTATTCTCGCCATACAGCTCCTTTGATAGATTTGATGAACAAGGGGGCATTCATTTGGACTCCTAAGGCACAGGAGTGCTTTACGAAGTTCAAGCAGTTGATGACAACTTGCCCAGTTCTTGCTCTGCCAGATTTCAGCAAAGCTTTTGACCTACAATGTGATGCATATGGTGAGGGTATAGGTGCAGTACTTATGCAGGATAAGCACCCCATCGCGTTTGAGAGCAGGAAGCTCAGAGGACCTAAGAGGAGTTTTAGCATATATGACAAGGAAATGTTGGCCATCATGCATGCTTTGGCCAAGTTCAGGCAGTACCTTGTGGGCAGCAAATTCAACATTAAAACGGATCATAATAGCCTGAGACATTTCCTAGGGCAGCGAGACCTTAATAACCATCACCAGAAATGGGTCAGTAAATTGTAGTCATATGACTTTGACATTGTCTATGTCAAAGGAACCCAGAATACTATTCTTGATGCCTTGTCTCGCAAACCACACTTGAGTTCTATAGTTGAGATTGCAGAGGACTGGAGACATTTGATTATTGCAGAGTATGCCAAAGATGAGTGGGTTTCTGGCATTGTTGAGGGATCCATACAAGACAGTAGGTATTCCCTTGTAGATGGTCTTATCATTTACAAAGGGAGGATTTGTTTAACCCCAGGATCGGAGATGAAGAATAGACTATTGAGATTCTTTTATGATGAGCCTATGGCGGAGCATCCCAGGAATTTTAAGACTTACAAGCAGATACGGGAGCGCTTTTCAAGGAAGGGGCTCAAAACAGATGTTCTTAGATATGTCAGAAAGTGCCTTGTCTGCCAACAGAATAAACAGGAGCACACATACCCTGCAGGATTACTCCAGCCACTTCCGATTCCTAATAGGAAGTGGGAATGTTTATCTATGGACTTCATTACGGGCTTGCCGAAAGCCCAGGGCCGAGATTGTATTTATGTGGTTGTTGATTGGCCTACAAAATATGCCCATTTCTTTCCAATTGCAACTACATACATAGCTACACAGGTGGCAGATTTATTCTTCTGGGAGGAGTTCAGGTTACACGGTTTACCTTAGAGCGTTGTCAGTGACAGGGATAGTCAGTTTATGAGTCACTTTTGGTAGGAATTATTCAAACTCTATGGAATTGAGCTAACTTCAAGTACCAGTTACCACCCACGGACAAATGGATAGACATAGATTGTAAATAAATGGGTGGAAGGTTACCTCAGGAACTACATATCTAGACAGCAGAAGGCTTGGGTAAAGTGGATTTATTTATACAAGTATTGTTACAACACTACTTACCACATGTCGATACAAATGACACCGTTCTTGGCATTGTATGGATATGAGGCACCTAGTTTCCTGGATTTGCTGTTGAGTGACAGTCGAATGCCTAGTGCGGGTGATTTGTTGTAGGAGAGTCAGGACATCATGAAGGCTCTCAAGGAAAATATTGCAAAGGCACAAAATCAGCAGAAATAATATGCAGATCAGAAAAGGACTGAGCGATCTTTTGAGGTTGGGGATATGGTATATTTGATGCTACAGCCCTATCTCCAGTCCACTCTTAGGAAGAGTGGTGCAGAAAAACTTAAGCCACGTTATTATGGTCCTTTCAGGATTATCAGGCAAGTAGGTGAGGTGGCTTATGAGCTGGATTTACCAGTAAACAGCAGAGTCCATAATGTATTTCATGTGTCACGTCTCAAAAAGGCGTAAGGATATCGTGTGGTTCCTTCTGCAGTTCTACCACCCCTGGATGATAAGGGGAACTTAATTTTAGCACCTAAGGCCATCTTGGATGTTAGAGAAAGGAATTTGAGGAGGCGGACCATCAAGGAATATTTGATTAAGTGGAAGGACCTACCGGTTGAGGATGCCACTTGGGAGAATGAAGATATATTACAACATCCTGAGTTGAGATTGCTTGGGGACAAGCAATTTCAAGGAGGGCGGATTGTGATGTCCCCTTCTAGCTAGACATTCATCTCAAGTAGATTAGCCTATCATTTTCACCCTCGTAGGCTAATGAGTGTGGACAGAGGGCCTTTTGAGGCAGAGACTTGGTCAACAAAGGTTCTTATCTTCTCCAGTATTCAATATGTTCCGTTTTGACGTTCATTTGGCTTAATTTGGGCTTCACTTGCTATACTTACTATTTATAGTAAGTCAGAGGTTGATCAAGAAGGACCCTTTCTATTTTTAGCATAGCATCTAGTCACATGGTGATTAGCAATGTTCACTCCCATTTCAAACGGTATAGCAAAAAAATAACTATTTTGGGAGATATTAATATTTAATTGGCCTAAGTGATAATTATTTAATTAAAAGGTTATATTATTAAGTTATAACTTATCTTAATAATTGAGGGTCAAGTGATCATCGAAAGGGGGCCATTATTACAATTAAGTATGGGGTCCAACATTAATGAAAAATTAAAAGCTTTCCTAAGTTTGATGCAATAATATTATAAATTGTTATTAAATGGCTTTTTGAGCAAAATCGAACTTCATGAAGAATATGTTCATCAGTGAGAACCGATCAGAGATATGTTCCATGGACCAACGCTGCCCAGTTGATCAAAGAGAAAAGCAGTGAAATCATGGTTGAAGTGTTGCCTAGTCGGAAGTTCCTTGGCCCTCTCTTTCTCAACCCCGGAACTCCAGAAGCCCCAGGTTCCCAAGTTCCTTGTCCCTCAACCCCGGAACCCCCAGGTTCCCAAGTTCCTTGTCCTCCAACCCCGGAACTCCGGAAACGCCAGGTTCCAAGTTCCTTGTCCTTCTACCCTGGAACTCCGGAACCCCCAAGTTCCCAAGTTCCTTAACCTTCAACCCCAGAACTCTGAAACCCCCAGGTTCCCAAGTTCCTTGTCCAACTACGGTGACCCCAGTCTCCAAAGTTCCCCAACTACGGTGACCCCGGTCCCCGAAGTTCCCCAACTACGATGACCCCAGTCTCCGAAGTTCCCCAACTACGGTGACCCCCGTCTCCGAAGTCTTCTAAACTTGCTTCTGGCTTGCAACACTTCCAGATGGTGTGATCGACACTCGAGGCTTTAAATGGTCCAACAGTTTTGGTGACTTATGCACTTTTTTTGTGGAGCCACAAGGGTGCATTTAATGTTTTTGGTAGGATTTCCATCAAGGGAGGTATGGGGCCATGCTGGGTGACTTATGTCATGTCTGACTTTGGAAGGTTAGTCAATCCACCTTCTCAAGATTGCCCTTTGTGGGTATGACTAGGTTGCTTGCATGTACAAGTCAAGTGCATGCACTTCCCTACACTTCCAGACTAACATGCAGGGGTCATGATCACCATTGTAACCCATTTTTCTATATAAGGTTGTTAAGCCTCATTGTAAAGGTTTCTCTCCCTACTGCCTTGAGCTTTCTTATGCTCTTCTCCTCTTGAAGACTTGTACTTATTTTTGCATTTTTGCAACTCTAAGTTTGGCCTTTGGCCTTTGAATGAATTGAAACTACCATTCTTGCCTTACATCAACTTATGCATGCTGTGAATGTGTTCTTACCTCCATTATAAGTGTATGTTTCTGGTTTTCTTCTCTCCATATATGTTGTGTTAACTTGTTTTTCTGAGTGTGACTTGTGGGAATCCTTCTCCCTTCTTGACACTTAGCAAATTCTAACCTCCATACATGCGTTTGGGTCACTCATACAATTGAAGTTTGTGCATCTCTTGGGTATTTCAGTTGATTCCTTGTGTCATTTTGGGTGAGGAGAGAAACCATCTCTTCTTGGTGCATCACCTCCTTTCATTTTAAGCAATTCTCTCTTCCCTTTCCTCTGCAAGTTGTTAGGATAGGTTTAGTAGTAAGTTTTGAAGTGTTGAGTTTGTTCAACACCTGCACCTATTTGAGGAAGGAAGTCAGCCTTCTTCGGAGATTCAACCCCCATGCGCAAGGTCCCACACTTCGGGGTTGTTTCGATGTTTCACAAGGTTGTTGAGTCGATAGCTTAGCAAGGGTGCAAGCTTTTGTGATAACAGTTTTTGGCACGCCCGGTGGGACTTATTCAATTCACATGCTAAGGATTTAGTGCTATTCTTAGTGTTTTGGCCTTTAGAGACAGTCATCTCTCAAGCACTTGGCGACTCTGCTCAAGGACCAGTTCGTGCTCACACAAAGTTCATAACTCTAGGACCCCGGAACCCCCAGGTTCCCAAGTCATCGTAACTCTACTTACTCTGGAACCCCGCAACCCCCAAGTTCCGAAGTCAGTAAAGCCATCTTACCCCGCAACCCCGCAACCCCCAGGTTCCGAGGTGCTAGGCCCAGAAGCCTGGAACTCCCAAGTTCCGAACTCCCGAACTTTCGCCTTCAAGACGTCCGAGCTCCCGAGGTTCCGCAGTGGTCATACTCCGTAGCTCCGGACCTCCGAACTTTTGAGGTCGGTTGCGGATTTCATGCCCAAAATTCATACAAGGGTGTCTTCTAGGGGCAGTTTTCAATTCCTAGAGCTTCCATCTGCACCTTCATTATCACCAATCAGGGGTGATGAGGTTGTAAACACTCCATCTCCCAGGTCTCGTTCTACTCCTCCATTTACAAGACCTTTTCTATCAAGGGCTCCCACCACTCATATCAATAGACCATTGTTTCACATGACAAGAAATCAAGTCTTTGTTACCTTCAATGGAGGGAGTCCCTTGTTTTGACTCAATGGAATGACACACCAGTGGCTGCATTGAAGAGTATACCATACTTCACTGGTGAAACAACTATGACACCCATTGAGCACATTCAAGACATTGCAAACATCTGCTCCGTCCATAACATCACTCAGGACGATGTTGTTGTCAAACTCTTGGCCACATCCTTGAAAGGCAAAGCCTTGCAGTGGTATAGAGGGTTGCCCTCTAGCTCCATTCACAATTGGGACGAATTGGGGGAGAAATTGTGCAACCATTTTGAAGACAAAAGTGATCACCTATCACTTGTGGAACAATTAACTACGATCAAGAGGGCACCCCACGAGTTCATGGGAGACTTCAACTTCAGATTCCATAAGACATGGAATAGGATTCCTGCTCTAGTGAAGCCATCTCCAAATCATGCATTCTTGTATTATCTTAGAGTTCTCAACAGCGATATAGCTGTCATGATCCAATCAATGGGTGGAGCCTCTCTACTGGGTGCGTACGACATAGCTACAAGAGCAGAAAATTGTTTGATTCGGGCTGGGAAGATAGCTCCAAGGCCTCCAATGCCTCTCTTCCCAGAAGCTCCTACTCAACAACCAACCTTGGCTCCTACTCCCATGGACCTGCAAGTCAACCATCCACGCCATCTACGTCCTCTAATGAGCTCCATGAGGTCAAGGCTCTATTACAAACTTTGGCAATGAATTGGTGGCACTAAAAAGACAACAAACTCAGTATAACAGACCTTACCAAGGAGAAGGTCAGAATTATCAGCAAAACAGGCCACCCTTTCAAGGGCAAAACCAATGGAGCAATGCCAGGCCTTTGAATAGTGTGAACCCCACAAACGCAAGCAACTCAAAGGCAATAGTTCCAATGCAAAATAACCTTGCCCAAGAATAAGATTGGTGTCAACCATGTAATCAGCCACACAACCAAGGTTTATGCCAAAATGGAGGGTTTGTCCAAACTTTAGTAGTGCAAGATGAGCCAACCACCTCTGGCCAGCAATATGACCCAAATCAGCCTAGTGTGGGTCCCCAAGCTCACTTACAAGGGGATTCTACCTTTGTCAATTGGCAGGAGGCGGAATTTTGTGGTTTGAACCAAACAAATGGTGAGTCCATGCTGCACTATGTGAGGTCAAAGAAGAGAGCCATGGAGGCTACCTCACCTTCAACATCAATCCAAGCTCCAACACCCAATATAGTTGTCCATGATACAAGTCAAAGTACCATGCAAGGGAACAAGAGGCAGGAAGAGGCCCAAGTCGTCCAAAGAGAAAAAGTAGACCTTGTAGCCTCAAAGGGACCTCTAAAGTCAGTTGGTGTTCCTTTCAACATAGTTGATCAGATGAAGAAGGCCAACCTCAACGTCAATATGTGGGAGGCCCTTTCAATCCCATCCCAAAGGGATTTGCTTAAAGAGGCATTAAAGGATGTCAATCAGTCAGGTGGTGACACAGCAGTCAGCGAAAAAGCAACCTCCACCAGCTTGGTGCAGCCCAAGGAGGAAGAAGATTCAAGCAAGATCAGTAAGCCTCCTCCTTTCTATCTCTCCTTAATCATAGGAGACAATCTGGTTCACAACTGCATGATAGATTCAGGAGCTAGTAGCTCAGTCATGCCTAAGAAGGTAGGTGGTCTTCTTGGCATAGAATATGAGCCCGTGACCAAAGTGGTGGTTCAGTTAGATGGCACTTCTATTAAGATAGTAGGGGTGGTAAAAAATCTGAAGTTAACCTTGCATGCATGCCCTGGTTGCACTGTCTTGCAAGACGTATCCATCATCGACCTCCCTGCCTTCTTCGCCATCTGCCTGTCTAGAGACTTCACAGCCAAGATAGGTGGGTACCTGTCTTCCGACTGGTCCCATATGCTATTTCGAACAAGGTATGGTACCAAGGTCACCATAAGGGCAGAGCCCATTGCCCAAAACCACATTGAGCCCTACACCTCTAGCCCTATAAACATGAATTGCACTTTGCATGAAGAGGGGGAGGAGTGTGCTGTCTATGAGCCTGCTACTCTCTTGCAAGAGGTTCCTGATTGCTTGCTAGACGAATGGGCCAATGCTTTTCATTTTGATCCATTAGCTGAGACTGAAGAAACTGGGCTTGGCACCTATTGTATCCATGAATGAGGATACTCCTATTCCTAACCTCATCAAGACACAAGGAGATTCAAGGGGATTATGGAAGATGTTTTTTAATGGTTCAAGAAACAAGAATGGTGCAGGCATCGGGGTAATGCTTGCTTCTCCTGAGCAGGAGAAATATTTCTTCTCTTTTAGGCTTCAATTTGGTTGCAGTATCAATGTTGCCGAGTATGAAGCCTTGATCCAAGGTCTCCAACTTGCACAAAGCAAAAAAATCAGATCTCTGCAAGTATTTGGAGATAGTGAGTTGGTTGTTAATCACATCCGAGCCCAAAGCGTAGCAAAGAACAACCTACTCAAATCATACAAACACAGGGTTTGGGATTTGATTGAAGGATTTGAGGCCTTCAATATCCAAAGCATTCCTAGAGGTCAGAACAAGCATGTTGATAGGCTTGCAACGGTTGGTGCTCAGTTCGACATACCAGCGCATGTTGCACGAGAGAAAGAGCAACACATCAGACTTGTTGTGAGGCCTGTTGTCCCAGACAATCAAGTGAATTGGCAAGTGTTCGAAAGCGATCAGCAGATCGTCAACTTCTTGCAAAATGAAGCAGAGTTTTCTGCGAAAAATCAATCTAAGCTGCAAGACCAGTATGGAGATCAAATCATGTAGCTCAACTCCAACAAGTTGCCAAAAGGTCTAGTTACCTTGGAGGGCATTTTCAACTCAGATGATCAGTTGAAGAAAAAACTGAACTTGATTGCAAAGAGGGGTGATTACAAGCCAGTTGTTGTTGCTGAGGGTAGGACCTTGAACTTGGGCAAGGTGTGTTCCTCAACCGAGTAGGAGGCCTTTGTTAAGCTCTACCAAGAGTATGATGACATAGTTGCTTGGACCTATGAAGACTTGAAGGGTTTTAACCCTAACTTAGCCCAGCATACCATAGAACTAAACCCAGATGCAAAGCCAGTAAGACAGAAGCAAAGGCCAATAAACCCCAAGATTGAGCCACTAATGAGGAAGGAGTTGACCAAGCTAATAGAAACCAATATCATCTTCCCTATCAAGCACTCCTCCTGGGTGGCCAACCTTGTCCCTTTAAGGAAGAAGAATGGGGAAATCAGACTATGTGACTTTAGGGATCTCAATAGAGCCTCCCTTAAAGATCACTATCGCCTTCCCTCTATGGAGCAGATTCTCCAAAAGGTCAGTGGTTCGGAAAGATTTTCATTCTTGGATGGGTATTCAGGCTACAATCAAATCTTGGTCCACGAATCAGACCAATACAAAACTGCATTTACTACTAAGTGGGGCACCTATGCTTATTGTAAAATGCCCTTTGGGCTAACCAATGCAGGTGCTACCCTCCAAAGAGCAATGGACATGGCCTTCAAGGGTGTATTACCAAGGTTCGTGCTTGTATACCTTGATGACATAACTGTTTATTCAAAGCATGCAGCTGACCATCTTGGTCATCTTGAGCAAGTGTTCATAAAATGCAGGGAGTATGGTGTGTCCTTGAACCCTAGCAAGTGTGTATTTGCTACTGATCAAGGAAGATTGCTAGGACACATCGTATCCAAGGAGGGTTTGGCCATTGATCTAGAGCGAGTGGAGGCTATTCTTTCTCTTCCACTCCCCAGTCACAAGAAAGGATTGCAAAGTTTCCTTGGTAGGATCAACTTTGTGAGAAGGTTCATTCCCAACCTTGCCACCATGGTAAAACCCTTCACTTCCATGTTGAAGAAAAACTTGATTTTTAGTTGGTAGGATCCTCTATACCTTCGGAGGAGAATCGAGCATTTCAGCTGTCCTAACACAGCTAAACGATGACAAGTTGGAGCAACCTATTGCTTTCTTTAGTGAGGGGCTAAAGGACTATGAACTTAGATATAGCTATGTAGAGAAGCAAGTCCTCATTGTTGTAAGGGCATTAAAAAAGTTCAGGCACATGTTGTCCAACAACAGGATCCAGCTCTTAGTTCCGCATGCAAGTGTCAAGGATTTCCTTCTAAACAAGGATATCAATGAGAAGAGGGCTGGGTGGATAACCAAGGTCATGGAGTATGACAACATCAAGATCACCAAGCTTGTAAGAGGCAGGGGCCTATGTGAACAACTCGTCTCATCTTTTGATTCTACTTCAGAGGTCGCCCTTGTGTTACAAGAGGATCAACCAACTGACAACAACACTCAATTCAGTTGGGTAAGTGACATGACCACCTTCTTAATGGAAGGTAGATACCCCCAAGGTTTGGACCGGACCAAAAGAAGACATTTCAGGTTGCAGTCCATTCCCTATGTCTTAGTGAATGGCACTCTTTTTCGAAAAGACTCCAATGGAGTCTTACTAAGATGCATCGAGCAAAACCAAGTCAGCAGATTGTTAGAGGAATTTCATGATGGCTCTTCAGGGGGCCACTTCTCTGCAAGGACTACGGCTATCAAAATAATGAGGGCTGGTTATTACTCGCCATTCTTATTCAGTGACTCACATAGATGGGTGAAGAATTGCAAGAAATGTGCTCTCTTCTTTGGGAAGCAAAGACTAGCTGACCTACCCCTTCATTCCATCCAAGCAGATCAACCATTCACCCAATGGGGTTTAGACTTCATTGGCATGATAAACCCACCTTCTAGTGCTGGCCATAGGTGGATCTTGGCCGCAACAGATTACTTCACTAGGTGGACAGAAGCAGTTGCATTGAGGGATGCTACTGAGGCCTCAATGTTAGAATTCCTTGAGGGAATTGTGACAAGATTTGGTGTCCCCTCCACCATCATATCAGACAATGCCAGGTCATTTGTTGGAACCCAAGTCAGTTCTTGGGCAGTTAAGCATGATGTATACTTGAAGACACCATCCAACTATTACCCTCAGGGTAATGGCTTAGCTGAATCTTCCATCAAGAACCTCATCAAGATAATTAAAAGGACAATTGAAGACAATCAGAGGGCATGGCAAACTAAGATGAGGACAGCCTTATGGGCTGAGAGGATCACACCCAAGCGGACGATTGGTAACTCCCCTTTCATGCTAGTATATGGGAAGGAAGCAAGACTCCCAACTTCCCTAGAGTTACCCTCTCTTGAACTAGTGCATCAGCTGGAATTAATAGAGAATGATGCCATGACAGTAAGACTAGCTGAGCTAATGGAGCTAGAGGAGGTTAGAAGTCAGGCTATGCATACACTTAAGACTCATCAAGAGCAGGTTAAGAAGGTTTTTGACAAAAAGGCTACTAATAGGGTCTTCAAAGAGGGAGATCTAGTTCTCAAGTGGGATGTAGACAGAGCCAAAGTTGGGCGACACTCCGAATTTGATGCTATCCGGAGTGGTCCATATGTCATTACTAGTTGCAAGGAGGCCAATGCATTTCATCTCTCCAAGCTTGATGGCGAAGTTCTTCCAATTCCAGTGAATGGGATTCATCTCAAGCCCTGCTTCTAAAGAGGGTGTTGATGACTATGTAAATATTAGACTAGAGGTTGTTTTGCTTTCATAAGTGCTTATGCACATACCGTATTCTCCTTAAGAGGGTGTATGCTCTGGTTTTCAGTTTTCCTCCAAGTGATGGCACACACATGTTTGGGTCTTCCATGACTCAGTGCCCAATGGATGCTTAAGGCTTCTGAACTTCATGCTTAGCAGGCAAGCATCCTGCAGAAATCGCCAAAAATATTGTCATTTTATGACACCCTTGATCCATCAGTGAGAAACGATCAGAGATATGTTCCATGAACCAGTGTTGCCCAGTTGATCAAGGAGAAAAGCAGTGAAATCATGGTTGAAGTGTTGCCTTGTCGGAAGTTCCTTGGCCCTCTCTTTCTCTTCGCCAGAACTCCGAAACCCCCAGGTTCCGAAGTTGTCCTTCAACCCCGGAACTCCGGAACCCCCGGGTTTCGAAGTTCCTAGTCCTCAACCTCGGAACTATGGAACACCTAGGTTCCCAAGTTCCTTGTCCCTCAACCCCGGAACTCCGGAACCCCCAGAACTCCGGAACCCCCAAGAACTTGGAACCCCCAGGTTCCCAAGTTCCTTGTCCCTCAACCCCGGAAGTCCGGAAGCCCCAGGTTCCCAAGTTCCTGGTCCTTCAACCCCGAAACTCTGGAACGCCCAGGTTCCCAAGTTCCTTGTCCTTCAACCCCGGAACTCCGGAACCCCCAGGTTCCCAAGTTCCTTAACCTTCAACCCCAGAACTTCGAAACCCCCAAGTTCCCAGGTTCCTTGTCCAACTACGGTGACCCTGGTTTCCGAAGTTCCCCAACTACGGTGACCACGGTCTCCAAAGTTCCCCAACTACGATGACCCCAGTCCCCGAAGTTCCACAACTATGGTGACCCCGGTCCCCGAAGTTCCCCAACTACGGTGACCCCGATCTCCGAAGTCTTCTAAACTTGCTTCTGGCTAGCAACACTTCCTGATGGTGTGATCAACACTCAAGGCTTTAAATGCTCCGACAATTTTGGTGACTTATGCACTTTTTTTGTGAAGTCACAAGGGTGCATTTAATGTTTTTGGCAGGATTTCCATCAAGGGAGGTACGGGGCCATGCTGGGTGACTTATGTCATGTCTGACTTTGGAAGTGTTGTGACCTAATCACACATCACCCCATCCCCGATAGGGGCCCCCCTTTGCTTTTTGGCCCTTTTGGTCGTTTGGCTTTCGTTTTCGTGTGTGTTAGCGGCAATCTCTTCAATCTCTCCGCGTTGCAGGTGTTTGGGAGTCAGTTGGGGTTAATCTGCTTCTTTGTCCAGCAAATTTTGTGAGGTCTAGGGCCCGTTTTGTCCTTTTTCTAAGGTTTTGCCTTTTGTCCTAGATTTTAGGGGTCCCTGTTAGGGTTTTTGAAAAACTAAACATACGAATGGAGTCGGGACCCTTCAGGGGACCTCCCAGCAAAATTTGAGCCCAAACGGAGTTACTTTCTATTTTTAGAAAGTCCCTATTTTTTAGGGATTTTTCCAAGTCCCAGAATGTCGCCATTTCGCCAAAAATCAAACTTACTATTTTTAGTAATTTCTATTTTTAGTAAGTTTCAATTTATAGTAAGTCATTCCTGCGTCCTGTTTTAGGCTCTAACTCTGACATTTTGGAAAGTTTCTATTTCGGGAAAGTCTATTTGTGGTAGGATCAGGCCAGCAGACAGCGAAGAATCAACATGCACAATCACTTCTAAATCTGGAAAGTTGAAAGCAGACAGGCAGGGGTCTAAAATGGCTAAGTATGAGAATCATCCCTGAAGTGGAAGGCACAAAATTGTTCTAAGTCTAGAAAATCCACCTTCAAAATCCCAAAGTGGCATCTCAGTACAGACAGTGGTCAAAATTTGGCTAAGTTTGGATCTCCTATTCCAGAAGAGGAAAGCAAGCATGATCATCCAAGTCTAGAAATTCACATCAATCCACCAATGTCATCCTGATCCGAAAATGGCCTGAAATTTGACTAAGTCTGGAAATTTGGAAGATCTTCCAAAATCCAGAATTTGCATTATGATTCCTATGGATCTGAAACCACTCTCAAACATCCTGAAAGTATATATGAAATATAACTTAAAGTATAAGAAAGGAAAAGGACATATTGAAGATGCCCTTTGGAAAAGGACATATTGAAGATGCCACTTATACTTAAATGTTATATTTCATATATATATCCTGATGAAGAGCCTGAAATAGTGGAAAAATCCACCTATCCATGGACATCTCACAAATGCGCCCAGGTCAGGCATGGGGTGCTAAAACCAAGAAAGCTTTCACAAGTGCAATTTTCCATCATTCCTTGGACATGGCAAAAATGCGCCCAGGTCAAGCATGGGGCACTAAAACCAAGAAAGCTTTCACAAGTGCAATTTTCCATCATTCCTTGGACATGGCAAAAATGCGCCCAGGTCAGGCGTAGGGCGCTAAAACCAAGAAAGCTTTCACAAGTGCAATTTTTCATCATTCCTTGGACATGGCAAAAATGCGCCCAGGTCAGGCATGGGGCGCTAAAACCAAGAAAGCTTTCACAAGTGCAATTTTCCATCATTCCATGGACAGGGCCAAAATGTGCCCGGGCATAGGCTGGGGCGCTGAATCCAAGAAGCCATTCACAGAAAGAAAATTCATGAATCCTTGGCGTGGTAAAATTTCACCCAAGCAGAAAATTTGAAATTTTGCCTAAGGCACGGAATCCAAGGAGTCAAGGAAAGTTTAAAAAAACAGAAATTCCCCTCGGGCGAATTTTCAATTTTGCTATTTTTAGACATCAAATCTTGGCCAAATATGGAAATTTTTATAGATTCCGAATCAGGACGAAATTCCTCATCCAATGAACCTGACTCCTAAAATTTAGGAAGATCCCTAAAAAATAGGGATATGGAGAAAAGCTGGGAAAGTTCCTTCGACGGCACGAGATGACAAGTCGGAGTGGAATTGAGTAAATCACGAGAGAGATCCTGCAGTCTCCCTCCAAAATTGGAAAGAACAGAATCAACGAGTTAGCGGGAGGAATCTTCCAAAATATGACGCATGACTGGGAGCTTTTAAGGAAGGTTCTAGATTCGAACTCACATGCATGGGAAACCACCTCGCATGTCATCATAATTAAAGAAAGTATGACGCACCATAAATGCAGTTACTTATTTGGTACCTCTTGGGAATTGTATATAAGTTGGAAATAACACTTCATTTTTCACGTGCGAGATCCAAGAAAGAAAGAGTAGTGAAGTGAAAAGTTTTCTATACTTAGTCTCTATTTCATCATTTTGAAATATTCCCAGGATGGCAGAACCTAGCAGGACAGCTAACATTTCCAGGCAAGCAATGATTAAAGCAGAGACGAAGGGTTTTCTTCCCCATTCTCGGTTGAATTCGAGATGGGAAGAGATCAGTGATATCAATTTCGGCACGTTCAACTGGGCTGCATTCAAGATAAGAATGTTCGGAACTGCAGGACACAATCCATCTCCAACAGCTGTCAAGATTGTGAGAAGCGGAATAGTTGCAGCAGCTGGCTTTCCTCCCGCCATTCAATGCCCAGATCTAGTCTTGGAATGTGCAGCGCGTTACAATCTGGAGCGGAAGACGATCTCAACGCCAGACGGCAAGTTACTGGCAACATTGACTCCAGAGGCGATTGGTGAAGCCTTCGAAATCCCTTCACATTACTCCATGACATATAGGACCAGCAATGGAGCCCAAGCAGTCTATGAAGCAGGCCCCACCAGGTGCGCTGATTTGATCAACAAGCAATGGTTGCTGAAACCTAGAGTGCACGTTTCCAAGATGCCCAAGACTCTCACGATCTTCGAGTTCAAGCAGGAGTATGTGGACATGATAAAAATGTTGAGCAGAGTAATGGGATGCTCGCACACGGTAAACTTCGAGCCTTGGATGTTCTTCTACATTGGCGAGATCATGAATTCTAATACATTGATCGACTGGGCCAGATTGATCAGCCATTACTTGCACGAACAACTGAAGAACTTGCAGGAGAAAAAGTCTCAGTCCTTCTTCATGAGTTCCTATCTGTTCTATATGCGGGCACGAAGGGGTGGATTCGATGGGCTACCAGCAAGAGGAATCATGGGCTGCGGGCCAGCTCAGCTAAAAGTGCATGAATGTTATCCTCAGCTACATCTCCACAACGTGAATTCCTACAAGTTGGCGAATGACACCTTCACCATGTACCTGACATGACTTACGCAAAATAAGCTGCACATGAGGTTGTCTCCGCAAGCAAGTGCTTTGGTCCAGAAATATGGTGCCGTGTTCCTGCAATTCCCCAAGTTCACCTACATCAGGACACAGGGTTTCTCCTTCCAATCTTACAAATTGCCTAGATATCCGTCAGATAAGCTTATATTGCTCGAGCTCATGAGGTAGTTCACTGCCTACGACCAGCTACAGAAGAAGAAGAAGAAGCAGTCTATTGAATTTCCAGTTGTCTTGGGGGATTTGATGGAGATATGCCCAGGATTGGAGGCCGCTGAAAGTGCAGCAGGCGAGTTGGCATTCTACCGACTATCATTCTACACTTCCAGGGCCCAATATGATCCCTACAGCCAATTCAGGAAAGTTGCCGGTGTCAAATTCATACATAGATTTCACTTGGAGGATTACTGGGCCGGTGCCGAGGACGACTTTGAGGTCCGGAGAAGAATGCACTCCAGATTGCCCCTCGACATCATCAGAATAAGTGAGATCCATCAGGTGCTCGACCAGGTAAAGGAAGACTCAGATTTGATGCAACTCGAATTCGAGAGGATAAAAGATCAACCTATCCTGTTGCCAGATTGGTCGGAGCCGGAGGTAGATGATTTGAACACTTTGGCTAGGCCAGTGCTAAAATTCACTAAGCACTGGATTGACAGGCAGACGAGAAAGTTGGTTGAAAACCATGTCCCTCTGACATATCAGCTAATGGGAAATCTGGATTCTCACAGCGAGGCAACTGAGGATGCTTCACAAGGTCAGGCAGGAAGAGAGGCCCGGATAGACAAGGGAAAAAGTGCCCCAAAGAGGCCAAGGATAGCAAAGACGAAGGACGTTCAGCAGGAAGCCCAGCAGGAGGAGCCTCCACAAAAGAGGATGAGGACAGGAAGGGAACATTCACCAGTCAGCTCCGCAAGCGTACAAGAAGTAGAAATGTTCCCACATCCCGCAGGCCCACTTCCAGGAAATGTTCCAGCACCTAATATACTTAAGCATCAATGCTTCACAGGGCCATCATCAGCTGAAGAGTCAAAGGCAAGAGGTTTCCCCGCACCTGGAAGAGGTTCGCCACGATAATTTCGTAGAGACTATCCCTAGTGAAATGGAAGAGGAATCTCAAGAGCAGGTGCATGCAGGGGAGTATAGCCATTCCATCCCTGCGCCGGATTGGTTGGTAGGCAGATTGGGAAATGAAGCAAGAGGGGAGCCCAATCCTGCTCAGGAATTAGAAGAATTATTGAAAAGGATGGATCAGCCACCTGAAAGGAAGGCCCCCCGGAAGTTTTCCAAGGTAGTCAGGGAAGAATCTGGAGCCCGAACCTTGCACATTGCTGAACCTGCTGTGGATAGGGATAGGAGTGAGATCAGGCAGGAGGATTACGTCATCAGACAGGTGGATCTCGGCCATGCTTCCACTGGTCAAGTAATGGGAGATTTCGACGATTCCTCCTTTGCCATGAAGGAGAAATTGTTGAAAGCGAAAGCAAAGTGCAAGCGGCTGAAGGAGGAAAACGAACTTCTATGCGAGTATGTCAGGAGTTTCAAGAAGCCCCTCAGGGAAGCAGGTCCTTCAGCCACTCCCCCTCCCTTCCTTCCTAAGGAAGTAATTGACGATGCGGAGCTTACAAAGGAAATGGCACAAAATTCCCGAGAATGGATAGATGATGTTTATATTGAAGCAGGGAGATTTGTAGAAGATCTAGCTCAGCTCCATTCAAGGTTCGTGGCCCTTCTAAGTAGATTGGAAACGACGGAAGGACTATGGGAAGACGTTGATGTCTACCAAGACTTAACCATTTCCCGACTTAGGGCTCTGATGAGGACTCCAAGGCAAACACTGGTAGACGGGAAGGTAATCCAAGAAAATGAAGCCTACGACTTTCCTCGATGGTTCTACGCCATCTGTTCAGGGAAAAACACCCTTGATAAATTCAGCATTGATTCCGTCACCTTGAAGGAATCCATTAGAGGGATACAGGAAGAAATCCTCAGTGCCATGGAAGCTTTATTTTCAAGAAAACTTAGCGACGGGGGAATAACAGTGAATTCTTTGAAATCCCAGTTGCATGATTTCTTCTTCGTCAGTTCGTTTCCCAAGGAACATTTTGCAAATGTTTCTTCATTCTCCGGTATGATGAAGAAAACACAAGAAGCCATGACAGATTGGGAAAGTTTCTTTTCCAGAAGTGAAGAGGAGATTGCCTTGATGGAATTCAACATCGAGAATGTGCCAAGTGTCTCCATTGGAGAATTGGAGGCCGTCGTCGGTAGGTTCATTACTTACGCCATTAATGAGCGAGATAACGGTCGTCCGTTTTTAGACGAGAGTCTTTTGACTGAACCATGATGGCGTATTTATGGCTAAAGGGAACAAGTGACTAAGCACGGGACCGGTCAACGCATGCCACCGCAGGATAAGGGAATCTTTTTGCATGTCGTCCCCTCATAATGGTTTTATGACGGATTCTTTTTGCATGTCACCGTCGCTTGAAGGATGATGGGTATTTATGACGACGTTAGTTATATTCCGGGCATGATCATCATCATGGGCGCTATTTTAGGCCCTTTTAAATTTATTGTAAATGGGGCATAATGGGTTAGTTAATGCAGATTCCCACCTTGTTGCATCATGTGTGGGGAATCTTTTGGGCAAACCCTAATTAGGGTTTTGCATGTAATCTGAGCTTGAGGCCTATATAAGAAGGTGACTCCCTCATTTGTAAGGGAGGGGAGACTATAGTCAGAGATTGTTGCTAGGAGTTTTTGAAGCAAACACTTAATACATTGTTCAATTGTTGGTGTGTTCTTGTGTTGTTTCATAACTTGCATGGTCTCGTTCTCTTCATAGATTAGATTTGTTTTCATGCAATTAGATGAACTGGATTTGATAGGATCGCTTGTTGCCAAGTCCCTGCTCATACTTTTGGTGTGTAGCTGATTGTTGCATACCGTGCAAAGTTAGTCTGAGCCTCGTTATAAGTGTATGTCTAACTTCGATTGTTAGGAGAGATTGTTCTATCTGATGGTTTCTTTCGACAATTTGAAAATCTTTAGCACTCCCCCTGAAGATTGCACCGCCTTCGTGTAAGTTGTGCTTTGCTGGCGAAGTGAAGCGCGGTTGGATTTTGCACAAGTTATCCCGTCTCCTTGTTCCTAGGATTAGATTACCTTTAGTTTAGCTTCCCTCTACCCTATTCCCATTTACTTTCTGCATATTTCATAGTCCGAAAATCTAAAACTTAGAGCTTCATTGCAAATCATCCGTCGATAAATTCTCGAGCTTGCATAGATTTCTTCAACATACGTAAGGCCCCTTGGATTACCAGCAATCACATCAGCCAACTGAGTCACATCCGCAGCATAAAAGGAACCTTGGAGTCGGTTGTCTGATTCTTCTACTATATCAGCATGCAATCGTACTTTGATCAAGAGAGAGTGAAGTGACTGTTTGGCAACTTTATTCTGTGCTGGACGCCGTCATAAAAAACGCGTCAACAGGAAGGTTAGTCAATCCACCTTCTCAGGATTGCCCTTTGTGGGTATGGCTAGGTTGCTTGCATGTACAAGTCAAGTGCATGCACTTCCCTACACTTCCAGATTGACATGCAGGGGTTGTGATCACCATTGTAACCCATTTTTCTATATAAGGTTGTTAAGCCTCATTGTAAAGGGTTCTCTCCCTGCTGCCTTGAGCTTTCTTATGCTCTTCTCTTCTCTTGAAGACTTGTAATTATTTTTGCATTTATGCAACTGTAAGTTTGGCCTTTGACCTTTGAATGAATTGAAACTATCATTCTTGCCTTACTTCAACTTATGCATGTTGTGTATGTGTTCTTACCTCCATTATAAGTGTATGTTTGTGGTTTTCTTCTCTCCATATATGCTGTGTCAACTTGTTTTTCTGAGTGTGACTTGTGGGAATCCTTCTCCCCTCTTGACACTTAGCAAATTCTAGCCTCCATACATGCGTTTGGGTCACTCATACAACTAAAGTTTGTGCATCTCTTGGGTATTTCAGTTGATTCCTTGTGTCATTTCAGGTGAGGAGAGAAACCATCTCTTCTTGGTGCATCACCTCCTTTCATTTTAAGCAATTCTCTCTTCCCTTTCCTCTGCAAGTTGTTAGGATAGGTTTAGTAGTAAGTTTTGAAGTGTTGAGTTTGTTCAACACCTGCACCTATTTGAGGAAGGAAGTTGGCCTTCTCCGAAGATTCAACCCCCATGCGCAAGGTCCCACACTTCGGGGTTGTTTCCATGTTTCACTAGGTTGCTGAGTCAATAGCTTAGCAAGGGTGCAAGCTTTTGTGATTACAGGCTTCTCAAGAGAAAATCGATTCATTGGTGTGATTACCATTTACTTGTTGACATTGGAGAGCATTGGGATTTGGAGGAGATAAGGGTTTCTACAAATTTCGGGGCTATTGGGCATTGGAGAGCATAGCTTCTTCATTGTAGCAGCTAACTGATGTTGTGTAACATTCAGGTGAAGATTGCTAATCAATTGGCTTCATACAGAGGTCAAAATTGTGCGAATAGAGGGAAGAAATCTCAATTAGTGACTTTGGAGAAGAAGTCAATGAAAGTGAAGGCAGATCAACTATCTTTGAACAAGAATAAGGAACCTCTAAAACAACCTCACCTAAAGTGTCAAAAAACTCCAAACAATCACAACCATGCGGTATCTTCGTTGAAGACTGAAGATGCACAATAGGATCATCCGGGAAGGGCTGAGTATCAAGATCTCCATATAACTCCCAAAGTTTAGTCCAAAGAGCATGAGGATGTAATGTTCCCCAAATAAATAAATAAACCATGAAAATAAATATGACATAATATTAATTATTTTTTATATTAATATTCTAATTGGGATTAATATAAATAATCAATATTGTTAACTTATTTTGTTAACGCATTATGAATAAAGGTAGTTCATAAAACTACTTCGGGGGTGAATAAAGTGGCATGGCGTAAGTGTTTGAGGTAGGCCTGGAGAAGAATGTGAGTGTGAAGTCTGCGTGTAAGGTTACACGATTAAACTTTCTTCCTTTCGTCAGTCAGTGGACTGGCCGATTGGTTGTATATTTCTGGAGCGGAATTATTGTCCATGGGATCATCATGAATTCTTCCTCGAAGTGGCTTTCAACGCCAACGCGGAATGGTGCAGTTGCTTCCTTCGTGATGATTGGGTATGCTGCTGCCAACGAACTTGGTGCCTGAAACGAACCTAGCCTTCAACAAAAACGTTTTCACGAGCCTCTTTACCCGATATCGGGAGTATGATATTCAAATATTACGGTGGTTCTATCTGGTGATGCCGTGAAGGAGCGTGGAGGTTCCGGTGGGAATGCTGGCCAGAGATACGCATTCCGTGGAGATTTGTTACTGTTTGGTTCGAAAACAAAGGTTGAGTGGCCCAAGTCCGAGCCTCTGTCAACTACCGTGAGTTCTTCTCCGTGAGTATTTTTGCTGTTTGATAGGGAAGAAGATATGACGTCCATATGGTAGAACTCGACAACCTGATTGGCACCACATAACTCGACAACCTGATCGGCATTACATCTACTGCAACGTGGGCAACCACAGTTTAATTATCAGGTGCATGAAACCTTCTTTAACAAATGATTGAATGCTTAATTGAAGTGAACAGATTCTGAATGTACAATGTATGTAGAAACTATGTATGCTTACTGCGGAGATTACACAGAATTAAATGTAGGAACTGAACAGATGTTGTTTCAGAATTGTGGAAATTAGATGTCTGAGTGCAGTAAGATAATTGTTATTTCAACACTTCTTTACAAACCCTGAGAAAGTCATTATCAGAGGTATTTTACAGAGGACACTCAAAATCAACAATAGACTCCAAAATGTCATCATCAACTTGCATAACAATGACTTTGAAGACAAGATTTTTTGACGAGATGTGTCTGGTAGGGGAAGAAATTTATACAAATATGGTAATAAATGAAGCCACTAAGATGGGCAATGATGCAATCGCTCCATTACATATAGTTCTCCCTCTTCAAGATAATCAAACAAGAATGAAATGTAGAACTCATAGAAAACTAGGACAATTCTTCAAAATCTCAAATATAGAACCAAAACCTCCAAATATGATGTGAAACTGAAAATTATCACAAGTCAAAAAATAGCCAATGGGGCAAAAATGGCAGCCTGATTAGGTGATAATGGTGGCAAGAAGGTCGTCTAGGCCAATATGTCTAGGAGATGTTGAGACAATATGTCGACGTTGAGAAGCACCAACCAAAGCAAAGTAGATATTGATGCCTCAATCAAAAATGATATGCCTCCTTTGAACACAATAAACAATGATGCCTGGCAAGAAATCACAGGTCCAAAGACATAACAGCTCCAATATACTCAATTCAAATATAGAGGCTTGAAATGTGAATATATATATGCACCAAAGATAAAACAACTAGAATATCAATTAGTGATATCACATGACCACAATAGCATTAAATTGATTAAATTATGCCGTAGCCAATGAAGTCGGCTCGGCTCTAAAATATTATTGCTCTATCCAAAGATATTGGGGAAAGATATATCGCTGCCAGTGTAAGTAGGACCCGAAATGAAGAGAGGTTGAGCTCAAAAAAGGCAGTTCCCAACTTGAACAATGTCACTCTACAATGATATTGAGCAAGTAAATTTATCGTTACTTGGTGAAAGGCTTGAGCTCAAAAACTAAATAATGTCGCCCTAGAGAGATATAAAGTCAGCTCGAATTGAGGCAATTTCTGAAAATTCAAAGAATTTGAAACACCAAAATGAGGTTGGGTCTGCGAACTGGAGGTCAATTCTCTGGAACAGGAAGGAAATCTGCTTGGACAAAGCTTTGATACCATGTTATAAAGATTAAGAACCCATCATGAAGCTGGCCACACTTCAAGGGATCGACCAAGAAACAAACCAACCACAGGAGAATGTTGCAACATGAGCAAGAATGAACAATGCAGATCAAAATGAATTGATATGATAGAATGTACAAATGAGCCTTGCTTATATAGACAAGAGATGATGAGGCCGTTACAACTACCCTCGATACAAAATTAAATGCATGACACATCTAATATTAAGTAATGAGCTATGACTCATCTCTATCTAGAATGACACCTAAGATAACTAAAATGTACAATATTAAATTAGAGTTCCATGTGACAACTAAGCCATCCTAAGTAAATTTAACATTTGGGAATAAGTGCTAGCTAAGAACTAGTTAGGATATGTCCTTGCTTACACCAACAGCTCCTTCCTCAAGCTTAACCACATCATGAAAGCCCCTATTTGGTGGTAAACTAGGAGGAATTTCGCCAAACACCTTACTATGTTTATCCAAGATGGATTGAATGTCAACATGGTAGGATCTCCAATCCTTCAATGGACCTCCATCCTTTTGGCCGAAACCACCATAGGATCCCCATAGGAAAGGGCATAGAAAATTAGTTTCTTCCCATTGGATTTGATCTTCAATACTAAGGTCTAGTAATTTTGTGTATATTTGCTAAGTGCAACCATTGCACTTCCAAAACCAACTCCATCTCACCAATGCCAATCACATAGAAATCATCTCACATCTTGTGTCCTAGAGTCAACTCCAACTACTAAATCCTTTGGTCGCATGGAACAGTACCCATCAGCCAATATAACGTTAAACCCTTCAAAGTCTTCTATCCTCAAACCCATCTTAGCCACTAACCCTTCATCAACAAAATTGCGAGTGGCCCCACTATTGATCAAAACAATCACCCTTTACCCTTGTAAAACTCCTCTAACATGGAAAGAGTGATAACTAGGTTCCCTTTATAAAGCTACAAGCATGCCAATTGGATGCTCTCCTCCTTGGTCTTCTTGCTCAACCTGATACACAACATCCTTAGGCTCAGGCTCATCTACCTCTAAATCCTCTTCGAAAGATACTTCTATGTAATGTATTTGATGGTGACCCTTCCTCAAACTCCTGTGACCTAGTTACCATGGACCTCTATCGGTGAAGCATAACTTTTTTCCTTTGAAGCTCATTCTTGGATCCCTCGACTTTGTTTGGTTTTAGGGGTAGTGTCTTTAGTTGAGGAATAATATTTTGAGGCTTCCTATGTTGAGTCGGATGTGCATTCTTGGAGTAGAATTTTCTTTTCGCCACTAAATCCTCCAAATTTAGGGCTCTCCTAATGGTTTCCTACAAGCAATTTGGATCAAATCCCCTCACAAAACCCTTGAGTGGTTTGGAGAGGCCCACAACAAAGAGAACTATGAGCCTACTTGTTAAATTTGTGCCCTAGTTCAGTAATCAGATTTGTAACATTTAATTATTTGTTGTCATTTAGTAAACCATAATCAACTAAATTCAAGAATGAACCAAGAAAGCAAGAGACAAACACAAATACCCTGGGAAAACCTCCAAGGAGGAAAAACCCAGCATCTGATCCCTTTTTCTATATCAGATCTGCCTTTCTAAATACTTCAAGTCTGCACCAAAATGCCTTATATCCTCTTGGACAATTTTGCACAATCCTCTTTAGTAATTTCGCACCTTTAGTTGCAGAGCTAGTTCGCTGATTGCATGAGAGATGAAGTGATTAATTGTTTTTGCAATTTACCTTTATTTATATGAGACTTTAACCCATATATCCTAGGTCGGCCTTAATCCTTTTTGGCGCCAATTTACTTTATTGAGGCGTGGTGCTTTTAGTGTGGCGTGGAGGATGGGGCCAGACTTGTCTTGGGGGCACGCTACCCCTTTAAGATAGGACCCAGTCCTATATGGGTTCGGATGTTGCCTTAAGGCAATCCGAACCCATCTTACCTAGTTATAAACAACACTATTCTCTAGTAAGTCCTAGAATTGTCCCCATTTCCTTGTTTTTAGCTTTATATTTCTCATGACATTCCTAATATGTTTAAGACATTATCCAAACTTTCCTATCTATCTTAAGTATTTAAGCACTAAGGTCGTATATATTATATTGATAAATGAATGTGCGATTTTGTGAATGTTTATGGAATCTGTTGGAGTTTTATGTTAATTATGATGATTAATGTTGATGAGATGCTTTTCAAGAAAACTAGCCTATGGTAAAGGAAAACTATCAACCTGCAAACGAAGGATGATCACCTACAACGCATTCAAACTTCCTCAATTGATGGAGGCAATGGCCGAGGAATGTGGGAATGGTTTATTTATGAATCTTTCCACCTTTATTGATGTTGTCATTAGGAATAAATACAATCATGAGAATAAGGAGAATTTGTGAGAACTATAGAACATGGCTCATAAATTGTTGTGCGTGTTTTTTGCATATTTTTGGTTATAACTGCTTCCTTTTTGATCCAGAGTTCTAAGAGGATTGTGATACTCGCACCTCTACATAATTACGTTTCCATTGTTTTTTAGGATAGAATAAGTCTTCTCCCTACGTTTTTGGGGGAATCGACATTTGTTTACAAGTTGCTTTGAGTCCAAAAATAATGTGACTCTCATGATTCTATATATATGTTGCATCCTACCAAAGTCGATAGTTAGTCGATAGTTAGTCAATAGATTTGGTTATCGATACGTTTATTGAATCAATATTCTGTTATCAGTTTATGTACTCTTTTTGAATTGCAATAAAGAACAGATTTAGGCAATGGAGCTTTTAGTTGATATTTTTATACAGATAATTTGGGATTACAGCTACTCAAGCAAGGGCCACTTGAGGTAACTGCAATACTCCTAGTAGCTTAGAATGTTGTTAATAGTAGCTTAGATTGCTGATAATGTTAGAATAATTTGTTGAATAAATTTAAAGATAAATACCCAAACACTATTCATCCATACCATACCATTCATTATTCATATGTACCATACCATATTATTTATTCATCGTAACATAACATACAGATTCTAAAACTTTTGGATTTCTTCCTTTTTTTTGTGGGGTGGGGATTTGGACAGATATTTGTCCCCATGTGCAGAAGATCTGACAGCCTTTGACAGCAGATTTTGTGTTCTTTTCTCCCTTCTATCTTCTTCTCCATTAGATTGGATTAGCATACCCTTTCTTAGGGCTTTCTTGCTTTGAATCAACACACCTTTCTAGGGTATCCATAGTCATCATTTCTACTTGAAACTGGATCCATAATGAGACCTATGAAATAACAGCCATAGCGTCATGAGAAGTGAAAGTTGTACTACCAATTCCTTTGAAAAAAAAGCCCTTTGGCTTTCTATATTCCATAAAGAAACCCTTTTCTGATTAACTACCATGCAAAAAATAAAATCCATTGCCTACAGAGACAACTTACACAATAGGCAATATTATACCTGTTATGACATTTTACTCCTGAAGAATAGTATGGATGGTCAGGATGAGCAGAGACATTCATCAATTCACATCATTTTTCTTCATTGATCCTAAATCATGATAGCTGATCTGGATCTGATGTACATTTATTCACTGTCTTTTGATCTCTCAAGTTGCTATTAATTTGGTGAACTAGACCATTGATTGTTTCTAATTCCTCTCTCTTTCTTCATGTATTTTACCCTTTTCTTTGTTGAGGTAAATGGAGTAAAAATCAGCTTCAAGCTGTGTCAGATCAGGTTGTAATTTAACCTAAAAGGTCCATGTGATTCTCTTATCGTTGCACTGCTTTACAAAAGATGGTTTATGGAATATTTCATGATTATTGAGTGCTGAATATGAATAAGATAGCCATCAAGAACAAGTACCCTCTTCTATGGAATTTATACTTGTTGGATAAGCTCCAACATACCAAGTGCCCTGATTTATGTTTCAGTCCTTTTGATCTATTTTGGTAAATAGAGGACATTAATAGAATTTATTTCTTTCTTTTCTTTCTTTCTTCACAGAGCTAGACCCGAAATCCAAATATCAGTTTAGTTGAAACTAAGATAATTGAGCTTACTTCATAGGTTGTAAGACTCTCATGAAGAGTTTCTGGACAGATTTCTACTTATTCAATTTAGAAAATTGCACAAACCAAAGATGAAAAGAAAAATAAGATGTAATATAAGTACCAAAAAGATTATGGATTATCCAAATGATGTGGGACTCACAGAAGTAAAAATAGTGTATGATGACATATTCTATATCTTGTCCCAAATGTGCAAGCATATTCAGCACCTGCGAATTTCCCTTATGCAAGAAGAAAAACACAAGGATTTGCCACTGTCAAAGACTAAACTGCCGCCAAATAAGACAAAAACCAAACTTCAATTTTCCAGAATAGAATCTAAGATGTTTCCTATTCTGCCTTTCCATAGAAGTTGGCCTTTTGGAGCATGGACGTTTCAGTTGTTCACTTGCTTGTACATCTATACTCTTAGAGATCATATATTGATCTTCTAGAGTGACAATTGTTTCAGCAAGTTTTATAAGGATAAACTGTAAAGCATTCTTATAAATGCTTTAAAAGCTCTAGTGTTCTTGAAAGCTCAACTAAAGCAACTGGCTTCTTAACCTTGCATGATGATCGTGGATATAAGGAGGCACAAAACCACTCTAAAGAGTTTATCAACACTACGTTTTTCCAAGATAAATTCATGTGTTCATTCTCTCCTTCTATACATGTTCCAGTTTTTAACTTTCTTAGTTTGAAATTTCATTTTATGTTTACGTAAAATTCAAAACTTGCATCACAATTCTAAAAATGATTTCATTCTTAAAAGGATAATTTATAAAGGACAGCAATCTAATTCAGTTATATCAAAATTATACCATGGTATGATCTGCGTTGGTAAATTAGGAATGAAATATCTATCCTAATCATGGATCTTAGTGTTACCCAATGAATCTTCAAATATTCATGGCCTTTTCAAAGATTTACATGATCAAGGAAAAAAATAAAAAGGAATTAAAGGAAAAACAATTATGTGAACGAAAAATCAATTCTTGATGATAATACAAATGAGTAGTTTGAATTTGATCATACCAGGAAAAAGACTATTCGCCCAGGAAGATATCCACTTATATTATTTACCTGCGAGGCAAAAGATATCTTTAATTAAATTATAGGGAAAAAAAAGCAAAAATAATGAATTGTATCAATTTCTATGGATGAACAATAGCCTTTGTGGGATTGAACATCTTAAAAGCAATCATACAAAAGTCAAATTCAAAATGTTATTTTTTATAATTACAAATTTTCCCATTAACTGGGGTTTTATTTTGTGAATTCTTTGCACAAATATTGGTTATCGAATGAACAAAATAAATGGATGCATTTTGATTAAGGTTCCAATGTTGCATATACCATCTAGTCATCTAGTTGAAACACAGATATCCATACATAGCTTTGATAATAGGACATTTACCACCAGTCTCATCCCTTTAACCATCAATTCAAGGTAGACTAACCATACGAGTAGAATTATTTCCCCCCATGGTCATTTGCATTTTGATACAACATCAAATTTTTAAATTTAATAACAAAAAGAAATGCAATTTTTCCCAAGGTTCATAGTTAGATAGCATCTCCAAACAAAATTCCCCACTACAACACTTTGATATTGGATATATAATTGAAAGAGCAAAAATGGAAACCCTAAGTGTATTTAGTATTGTACAAGTTAAACAATCTACAACCTAGGATTACACTTTCTTCCTTTGACCTAATCTAGTTTAAATCTGATCATAAACTAAAATTTAACCAGTAATTACAACTGAGAACTAAATCTCCTATCATAAACTATTAGATTTTCACACTCAAATAGATAAAATCAAGAGTTAGGAAATGGAAAATAGAACTAGATTATGATATGAAAATAAAACTGAGATTAGGGGTAGAAAAACATCTTTGATGTGGAATCTGATGCTAGAAATGGACTCTGGGCGAGAGGTGAATGGTTCCCAGATATATTCACTTGATTCTAATTTACCAAGACACTAAAGTAGGTGATAAAAGCTCCTATTAGTCAACTGTGAAGTCTAAACTCGCTTTGTATGTCACTAGCGCTAAAGTTGCATATTCTTGTCCTTCTTAGACAACTGTAAAGGAAACTAATATTGGGTATGGGTGTTCTTGTCCTCTATAGACATCAAATTAGGAAAAAAGCATTAGTAATGAATGCTCCTGTAAATCTAGTGCAAATCAAGGGCAGAAACAACTTTGAACTATTCAATAGGTCAATTTCAGAGTTCCAATGCTAGTGTCTGTCTGTCTTGCTGCTTCTCTGTCAGTACACCTCTCTATCTTGCTGCTTCTGTCACTGTCACCTTTCAAAATGCTCTTAATCTCTTGTTATTGATCTTTGAATATCTGCATGTAAAAAGGGGGAAAAAGGAAATGATGTGGTTGTTTATGAGAATGCCTCAGTCAATCCCCTCGGCTGAATCTTCTGTAATATGCAGCCCTGTTTTAGGTAAAAAAAATTGCTCCTTTCCCTTTACCTTTCCACAGGTTTAGTGTTCAGTAATTATGTCAAACAGTTTTCTTTGCCACTGATTGTTTTTTATACTAATCATTCTTCACATTCAACTTACAGTTTGCAAGTAAGTGTCAGAGATAAGGTTTGATTTGCAGTCATGTATGTATCAGTTTTTAAGATTTTCAAGCCTCATTGATCATATCACATTGCAAGTGATAATGAACCACAGAACAGAGAGAAAGATAAATGATATTTGATATTCATTGTGCAGAACCAAGTATATTCATTTGCCAAACTGAGATGTAATTAAGATTACAACTTACATGTTTAACCAAGACTTCCATTCATTGACAAATTCTGGAAGGATGCATGACTGAGATTACATTGCAAATTATAATGTGCTGTTGTGCAGCTCAGTGCATGAACAGCTGCATACAAACTCTATGAAACACCTCTCCAACTTCTCACAACTTCAGAGCATAGGCTGTGTATTGATTACAAACACGTCCAAGATCATCAAGCCTCTTTCCACAACATCGTATAGCTTCAGCAACAATGGTCATTAATGTTCCCTTGATCCCTGCAAACTAATCAATCTTCCACACACATAGCAAAAGATACAACAGCAACCAAATACTAATTCACAATTCACGAATCTTCTCAGACTCTCCTTACTGCCCAGCTACAAATTGCTTCAGCAACACCCTTAAGGTTTAGCTCACGTTGTCTTGATCTCTCACCAATCTGAAACCTCACACCAATCACAACAAACAACAATATTAGACTCAGAAAGTCATCCCACACAGATTTTATATGACAAACTTCACGTAGGCAACCCAAGAAGAATTTTTGTGCACCACAACAGCCCTAATCGACCACGAACTCCTCCTGAAGCTTATGCAAGAACAAGGAATGTTCAGACTGGAAGGATCAACTTCAATAATGGCTGCTCTGAACTTCACATGTCTGGAAGAAATTCCCAATAGCCCGAATTGCTTCATTCAAACGCCCAGCCAAAAAATCACTTCCGCAACCTTCTTACAAGCCTCACACAACAGATGGGTAAGAATCGACCAACGTATAATAATATCCATGCCTTACCAAGGACTTGGTCAGACTATTTCCAAGGTAATATTAAGCATCCAATGCTCTTACAAAGTTCAATCAAATATTAAAATATTATTTTATTTAAAAAGAGCCGGCCTAGCAAGCAAGCACCTCCCGAACAATCCTTCTTACTTCAGATTGGAGAAGCAAATAATAAATAAATCAACCCTCACTATACAAACAAAATGTAAAATATTTGCCCAACAAATTAAACTTCAATCCCACAATCCCTCTCGTGAAACTCCAAAGCACCAAAACACCAAAGGCAATGATAAGCCATGCCACTATTGTGTTCTTCTATGCCTTCTATCCCTCGATTTACGCCATCCTTATGCCAGAACTTAAATCTTATTAGACCTCAGGTAAATGATAGCAACCATGACTTATTTCAAATAAATTATTTCCAAATGCTAGTAATATTAAAACTCTATTTCCAGCAATCAAACTCTATTCTTAAAATAAAGCTAAATACACCAAAAAAAGGCAATCAAACCACTATTTTGTAGAACAAAATTCTACTACTGAGAGGGGGAGGGGGGATGAATCAGAAGCAGATTAAACTTTCAGATCCTTTAATCAATTAAATACTCTTGATAAATTGAAAAACTTAAATTCAGAACTAAAAGATTGCAACCACATGTAGAGATCAGTACACAAGAAATATGTGGAAAAACCGCAGCAAGAAGAGCTGCTAGGATTTACTATCCTAATCCAGCCTCACAAAACATTAACTTACACAGAAATTAAGGGCACCAAACTTGTTTCTTGAGAGCACCAACTCAGCACCCTTGAGGCACCAACCATAAGGATGTGACAGATAATTTATCACTAATTTCAAAACTAAAACATTGCACTTTATATCAAAGTAATCTACCTCTGACTTCAAATCTATAATCAGATTTTCACAAACAATGCTGCGTCTGTAATCTTCAGGAATCCTGTTCACAAACTTAGAAAAGCCTCATCAAATGGATTGCAAAATACTATTTCTTATTCAAACTTTGAATCACTGTATTGTTTAAATCACAAAATCTCGCATCACCAAGTTAATTATATATGCTCAGCACTTTGTAATCTGCCCTTATTAACTGCATACTTACAGCACTCTGTAATCTGTCATTATTAAATGCACACATACAGCACTTTGTAAAATCTGCACACTCAAAGCTTTTTCATGATGAGTCCTCTTCTTTCCAGCCACTATACACATGTTCAGATTCTTCTCAGTTGCAGAGATATTCTATTATAATGATTAAATAATAGAAATAATTAACATATTCAACGCTGGCTATAATGTCTCTACTTCTTAACCCTCCAATCGAAATACATACACACATTTATAAGGGTCCTTTGTCCTTGAAATGGCTATCGGTTAAGTAGTTGAAGGATGGTTTAAAAACTGTCAATTACTTATGCAGTTAGTAACTGAAATCTTCCTTAACTGCCTAACATTCTTGTACATCACTGGGAAAGAATACAAGCAATCTTGTCTAGTTTCAACCATAAAAAAGAAATAGTTTTAAGTTTGTAACCAAATACAAGTGATAAAAATCAGTTGTAACTGAACCAACCCGATATTCTTGAAAAACCTCATGCAAATCATCAACAAATTTCTTTCTACATGATGCAACCATAAGTAATAAACAATACTAAAATTCTGTTACTAGTCCTCTCCTTCTTCGTAAGTATATTCTAGTATTAATCAAGGAGAAAGAATAATGTACAGATGGCATTAATATTCTGGCATTAGTCTTCATCATGATTGACCTACTTCTCAGAGAGAACAAAGATATCACAATGATCATCCAACAACTACAGCATCGATTCCAGCAGATCAAAATACTATCATTCCTTTGTTGTCTGATGATTGTTATTTCACCATTCAAGACAACCAGATATGTGCTCTCTACATTTGTCAATCTAGGGTTACATATAACAGAAGATCTGCATATTTTATTGACATTAATGCATTTGTTTAGGGTTGACATCAATGACAAATTCTTCTAACATATTTCCCTCTCAAATATTAATCGCCTCAAATAACCCTTATCATAGTATGGGCCAAATAACGCTCAAATATGAATGTACAGTAAATGCTCTGGGTCAAATAGTTTTCTGATATAATTATTCATCAAATAATATCCATAGCTTTAGTTGCCAGCCAAATAATATATTCTATTTGCTCTATTTTTTTCTCCAGTATCTCAAAGTTCAGGTTCCTGTAAATAAAATTTGTCTTTAATTAAAGACTACACAAATTTTGTACAATAGAGTCCACATGTGTATTCAGAAGTAAATCCACCCAGATTGAGATTGCGTTTTAGTCCAATCCAACAAAACCCAAGGGTTTTCGTCCTAGTGCACTGAAAACCCAAAAGCTCTCAGAGCTCTTCGAAAAGAAATAACAAACCAAGCATCCCACAACTGAGTCCAAAACTGCCTTTTTATAAATTTCTCAAGAAGCTTCCAAAAACCCTTTCAAATTTACCTCACTTTTTTATATGAGGAAAAGAATAATAAAGTGACTTATTCATTTTTCACTTACTCCACCATTAAAGTCACTTTAATTACTTTATTAAATAATTAAATTATCATTAAATTGTTTTTCTTTCAACAACTTAAATTTTAATTATTTATTAATTTCTAATGTCCAAATAAAGAGGGCATTATTGTCCTCCGTCCCCAAAATTGCTTGTCGTCATGCAATTCTGAAGTAGTCCCAAGATCACTATGTTGAACCAAACTGAAACTGAGTGTGATCCCAGGGTCCCAAGTCAACCAAAGAGATTTGTTATACCTTCTACTCCAAGCACTATCCTTCTGAACACCTGTACAAGAGACCTCTCGAAACCCACCTGAAAGAAGAGCAATCCAAAACTGCAAAAATTCAGTCAACTCCTTAGTGAATTTCCCTTCAAAGATCCCAATTCGAGGCACCAAAGGAAGAAGCTTAAGAAAGACATCATAAACTATCTCATTCCCAACATTTTGCACTCCTTCAAAACAACTGACACTGGATACAAATTCGTTGTTCCAAACATGAGTACACTCCGAATTCAAGCAATAATAATGATATGGTGCCAAAACATTCAAACAACACTCAAACTGATTAGCCAAGTCAGTCATCATCTTCACTTGAGACTCAAAAATAGCTCTTCCATTACGCTGATTCAACCGAAAGTGCTCAATTCTTTAGCTGTACAAGCCTGAATTTACAAGTTGCACCATTTGCAAAGAAAAACGGTCACTGGTGAACTGGAAAGTCTTGGCCAAATTTAGGTTTCTGCTTACACCCTTGGCTACAAATGTAATGTCCCCTTCTTAAAAAAGGATTTATTAATAAATAATAATAATAAATTAAAATATAAAAGAACAAAATAATATTTAATTAAGTTTAATGAATGGTCAAAAGGCATGAAATGAAAAGTTGTGACAACATCAAACATGAGATATAAAAGGGAGAGAACAGAACTTCATTTGGGGAGAAAAAGGAAGGAAGAAAGAAGGGAGCAAAGAAATTAAGGAAGCATTAATGGGAAGAAGATAAGGAAGTCACTCTTCCAAAGGGGCAGCAATGATGAAGGGTTGTGACCCTTTCGAAGGGTGGTAATTGTGAAAGGTCGTGACCATTATGAAGATGTGCGACTCTCCCTCACATTGGAGGATATAAAGAGAAGAAGTTTTCATTTGAGGAGGAGATAAAAAAGGGGAGATCAACTTGAGGAATAATATATTATTCTCAAGGGCAACAATGAATTGTGGTGACTCAATTCTTATGAAAGGTGGTGACCCTTCCACCAATAAAGTATAAAGGTGAATTCATTCCAACCATGGAAGAGGACTTACAAATCAATGGAGGAAATCAATATAATTAACATCAATTCTCCTAAGAGAGCAAAGAACCTTCAGCAATCAACTTCAGATCGAACCATTCAGCAATAGCACTCATCCAAGAGAGCAACGTTCAGCTTTCAAAGAGGGAAGTAACATCGAATTGAATCTGTCCAAATTAGCACAACAGACTGAAAATACATAACCTACAATAATTCTACAAGTATAGTGGGCAAGATTTAGTGTCCTCCCAAAAGGGGACATTACAACAAATGTCTTTCCAAAAGTCACCAATTTGGTAGAAGACCAATTCCTACTCATAATCTCCCTGCAGCCCACCTGCAGTAACTGAAATGGACTTATATGAATTTTGAAAAAAGAGGTAACAATAGAAACAATATCACTTTTAGTCCATAACCTCCCATGGAACATTTCTCCCATCATTAATCATTGGTAACCCCTGATAAAAACTTGGTGTGTAGTTACTAACACAAAGAGTAACTCCACCATGTTGGCGCTGCACCACTCTGATTTTCATGTGGCATCCACTAAGAGGGCAGTCAATGGTGTTCACTCTATCACTCTCATTAGCACATACTACAACTGGATCATCAGAAATTCTCAAAGTGAAAAGATGTGTCACACAATAAATCATCAACATCAACAATCATAATCCAAAAGTAAAATCCAAAACTCACAAGCCCATGCAATCAGCTGCCAATATCAATCCAAGGTCTGAAATTTTCAAAACCAGCATCATAGGGCAACCATTAAACATTGAAATGTGAGATGGAGGCAATTCCTCATATATATCTGCACATATTCTTCATAAATGTCTGCACATAAATCCTTCAAAAATCTGCTAATTAGTCCTCTCCAATGTGCTTGATTTCTGTACTAGATATGCTCAAGTACTAATATTCTTCATTGCATTACTTCTCTCCTTGAATGATCTGCCTTTAATATGATATACACTCAATCTCTCTTTTTAACTCCACAACACCTTCGGCAGGTGTATCTCAGATTTCTTATCTTGCACAAAAACACACTTCCACTTATCTCCACAAATCTCACTCACATCTTATATCTTTATGTCTTCATTAAATGATGCATCTTTATGAAAGGAGACAACCATTTGAATGGATGTGTCTTTTAGTTAACAAATCTGTCTTGATCATGTATATATTTACCTTAAAAATCTGCCTTGTCTATATATTTCCTTCTTTATAATATTCTCTTCTCCTCCAAATCTGCTATAAGTCTGTTCACAAATTTGCTACAATATTGCTCACAAATTTGCTACAATATTGCTCATAAATCTGCCATAATGTCTGCCTTTAAATTCATTCTAGCACTCCTCACAATCCCTTCATGACATCTGCAAATATACTCCTTAAGATCTGCTCTTCACATGCTTGAATCTGCTGGTGTATTAATGATATATTTCTATTTGCCTTCCACATATGCCTCTAACTTATTCCACATCAAATTCTCCACATGCTGCAAACTTGATTTATATCTTAATCCCTCCATGAAGAGAGGCATCTCTTAGAAAAGAGAAAACTCTTTGAAAAGATATAACCCTTTGTTAATAATCTTACCTTTTATAAACTAACCGCTGCTCTTTCAACATTTAATTTATCTTCAAATATTTCTTGTGATCATTTTATATATTTTATTTTCATCACACTTCTTCACAAACTTGATGAAATTATTTCCATAAATTTTCTTTCTCAAATCTGCATGCTATCCATGGATCTGCTGTTGTGTATTTTAAATTACATGTTTTACACCCACTCACACCACCTCCTTAATTCAAAAACATCGTTTATATCTTCATATCCTAGTGAAACAATGAATCTCTTGTAAGAGAGATAACAGTTATCACAAAAGCTTGCACCCTTGCTGAGCTATCAACTCAGCAACCTTGTGAAACATGGAAACAATCCCGAAGTGTGGGACCTTGCGCAAGGGGGTTGAATCTCCAGAGAAAGCCAGCTTCCTTCTCAATCCACGTGCAGGTGTTGAACCAGCTCGACACTCCAAATCTTACTTTTAAACCTATCCTAACAGCTTGTAGAGGAAAAGGGAGGAGAGAAATGCTAAAAATGAAGGGAGGTGATGCACCAAGATAAGAGATGTTTATCTCCCCATCCGAAATGGCACAAAGAATCAACTGAAATACCCAAGCGCTGCACAAACTTCGGTTGCATGAATGACCTTAATGCAAGCGTTGCACAAACTTCGGTTGCATGAATGACCTTAACGCATGTATGGAGGTTAGGACTTGCTAAATGTCAAGAGGGGAGAAGGTTTCCCACAAGTCACACCCAGAAACATGTTAACACAGCATATATGTGGAAGAGAGCCACAAACATACACTTACAATGAAGGTAAGAACACATACACAGCATGCATAAGTTGAAGTAAGGTAAGAATGATGATTTCAATTCATTATAAGGCAAATGGCCAAACTTACAGTTGCAGAAATGCAAGATAAATACTAGTCTTTAAGAGAAGTGAAAGAGCATAGAGTAGCTCAAGCCAACAGGGAGAGAACCCTTTACAATGAGGCATAACAACCTTATATAGAAAACTGGTCGAAAGAGTTTCTGGAGCATTAAAAGCCTTGAGTGTTGATCACGCCATCTGGAAGTGTTGCAAGTCGAAAGGAAGTTGGGAAAACTTCGGAAACACGGGCTCCCAAAGTTGGGAAGACTTAGGCTTGGGATTTCGGAAATTCGGGATTCTGGAGTTCCGGGGTTGAGGACTTAGGAACTTCAGGACCTCAGGGTTTCTGAGTTCCGGAGAAGAGAAGAGGAGACAAAGGAAAGGAACTTCAGAACTTGGGAATTCCAAGGAAGAGAAGAGGAGACTAAGGAAAGGAACTTCGGAACTTGGGAGTTCCAAGGAAAAGAAGAGGAGACTAAGGAAAGGAACTTCGGAACCTCGTGGTTCCGAAGTTCTGGGGAAGAGAAGAAGAGGCTAAGGAAGGAGCTTCAAAACCTCGGGGTTCCGAGGAAGAGAAGAAGAGGCTAAGGAAGGAACTTCAGAACCTCGAGGTTCCAGAGTTTTGGGGAAGAGAAGAAGAGGCTAAGGAAGGAACTTTGGAACCTCGGGGTTCAGGAGTTCCAGCAAGAGAAGAAGAGGCTAAGGAAGGAACTTCGGAACCACGAGGTTCCGGAGTTCCGAGGAAGAGAAGAAGAGGCTAAGGAAGGAACTTCAGAACCTCGGCATTCTGGAGTTCTGGCAAGAGAAGAAGAGGCTAAGGAAGGAACTTCAGAACCTGGGGGTTCTAAAGTTCCGGCAAGACAACACTTCACACCTCATAATTCCATTGCTTTCTTCTTGATCCAACTAGGGCAGCACTGGTCCATGGAACATATCTTTGATCGGTTCTCATTGATGGACAAAGAGTATCATAAAATGACAACATTTTTGGCGACCTCTGCAGGATGCTTGCCTGCTAAGCATAAAGTCCAAAAGCCTTGAGCATCCATTGGGCATAGAGTTACAACTGCAACAAAGAAGAAAACTCTCTCCTCTGAACCTGTAAAGGATCGAGATCAGCCATTTTGAAGGGAAACAACCTATACTCGTGCAGTTCTTGGAAAACAAGAAACCTAACTGATATTTAAATTGTTACAGTAAGAGGCAACTGATGCTTTTGCCTCTATCAAAGAGGAACCTTTTGAAGGAGTTGATCCCCCTCGTACCATTGTTACATTCACCATCTAGCTGCAATGGTTGAAATCTCTTGTATGCATGCATTAGATCACACATACTACTCGTGGTGAAAGAACACTTCGCCATTCACCTTGCCATCATAGGGAAGCCATAGAAAATATTTAAATTGTTACAGTAAGAGGCAACTGATGCTTTTGCCTCTATCAAAGAGGAACCTTTTGAAGGAGTTGATCCCCCTCGTACCATTGTTGCATTCACCATCTAGCTGCAATGGTTGAAATCTCTTGTATGCATGCATTAGATCACACATACTACTCGTGGTGAAAGAACACTTCGCCATTCACCTTGCCATCATAGGGAAGCCATAGAAAATAGCCACCTAAGACATCCGAGGATGCATGAAGCATACACATAGTAGCAAGGGGGGAGTTTTTTACGAGTCAGCTAGCATCAAAAGATCTACTCCTTGCAAAAGAGAAGGCATCTCTTTTATACAAGGGGGCATCATTTTTTCCACAATAGCCAACCTCCTCTTGGCATGAGTCGAAACCAAAGGAAAAGACCTCGAACTCACATGGTGATGAAAAGTATACCATATCTTTGTCTTGGCCTGCACAAGGGGGCTTTTCAGACACATAAAATTGGAAACTTTGAATCTCGGGTATACTGTCAAGTTGAGCAACCAAAAGACTGTTGGCCTGACCAACATGTTGTCGCCCAACATTATCAAACTTGGTATGTTGGTCCCAAGTGAATCATTCAAGCTCAGGCACATCATCCCTAATGCCGAAAGAAACATCTTCACCTTGAATGAAGACTTCATATTCAACATCGTCACTTTCAGGGACAGGGGAGAACCAACATACATCATAATCACGTGTTGATGTCCAACTCATCAGCACAAATCTTAGGTTTATGAGACACCTCACAAGAAGATCTAAAATCTTCAGATTGTCTCTTTGATTTTGTTTCCTCCTCCAGGAAACATAATGCAACAACCTCAAGTTCATGGCATGATCCATCCGCCATGCAATCTGCAGCAAAAACATTACCCCCTGTGCTCTCCTCAACACTAGCTTGTTGCTCCAGAGCTACCACCGGGGGAGGTGTAGACATATCCTTCTCCTCATGATCAAAAAAGAAAGGAAGATTGTCAAATGAGAGGACAATGTCTTCCTCTTTACCTTCACACTCCTCTTCAATGACCTGCTGCTACAACTGATTATTCTCAATATCCTCCTACAGCATCACCGATTCTTCCTCCTTTAGAGCATATCAAGACTCACCAATGATTGCTTGAACCCCTTCCTCATGATGAGGATGGGACCCATCCATCCTCCATACAACAAGTCTACCCTTAAAAAGGGAGATAGCATCAGGAAAGGGCCTAGGTGGTGGGGCGTTTTGCAAAAGGCACCGAGGAGAAGGCTCTTGTATGACAACAGTTGGAGCTCCCTTGAAACTTGGAATTTTAAAACTAGGGGGGTTAGTTGAAGGCTTGGGAGGTCTCCCCTGCCTGAAGCTTGGGATTTCAAACTTAGGAACCCTAGGGGCATAAACCTCCTCCTGTATGAGTTGCATCTTTATGGCTGCTAGTTGCTTAATTTCTTTCTTCCTAGCAGAGGCAAGCTGCCTTGCAAGAAACTTCTCATGTTGTCTTTGGGCTCCCATCTGTTGTTGAAGTTGAGCCTGATAAGCAAGTTGGCCTTGCTGCAAATCCCACTCCTGTTGCCTCTTGAACTCAACCAGCTGCTTGGTGAAATCAAGCAGCACACTTTCGAGTTCTGCAATTTGCATTTTTTCATCATCTTGGGGCTGGTTGGGCTGCCAAGAAGGTTGCGCAAGGGTGGGTGGGTGGCAAGCATTAGGAGAGTACCCACCTACTGCTGAAGTGAATTTATTTGGGTTGAAACAAGGAGTAGTCCTAGTTCGGTCATGTTGGTAAGGAGGGGGAAAATGGTTGGCATTCTCATAGAATGGGGGTGAATAAAAGTTACACCCATGATATGAACTCATTTTAAAGCATTTGAAAGAGATGGAGCTTTTTTAACAAAATGCTGAAAAGAGCAAACGGACCCTCTCAACCAGAGACTAATAACATACCACAGATTCACCAAATGATTGCAGAGTCGCCAGGTGTGTGAAATGTTGGCTTGAGCTTAGGACTGCTTGACCAGTAGATTTCCTCTTAGAGACGCATGGTGTGTGAAATGTTGCCTCCAAGCCTGAATACACTGAAGAACATACCAAATCTTCAGCTTGATGAAGGATGAGTCCCACCGGGCATGCCAAAAATTGTTATCACAAAAGCTTGCACCCTTGCTGAGCTATCAACTCAGCAACTTTGTGAAACATGGAAATAACCCCGAAGTGTGGGACCTTACACAAGGGGGTTGAATCTCCAGAGAAGGTCAGCTTTCTTCTCAATCCAAGTGCAGGTGTTGAATCAACTCAACACTCCAAATCTTACTTCTAAACCTATCCTAACTGCTTGTAGAGGAAAAGGGAGGAGAGAAATGCTAAAAATGAAAGGAGGTGATGCACCAAGATAAGAGATGTTTCTCTCCCCACTCGAAATGGCACAAACTTCCGTTGCATGAATGACCTTAACGCATGTATGGAGGTTAGGACTTGCTAAAAGTCAAGAGGGGAAAAGGCTTCCCACAATTCACACCCAAAAACAGGTTAACACAACATATATGTGAAAGAAAGCCACAAACATACACTTACAATGAAGGTAAGAACACATACACAACATGCATAAGTTGAAGTGAGGCAAGAATGATGATTTCAATTCATAATAAGGCCAATGGCCAAACTTACAGTTGCAAAAAAGCAAGATAAATACAAGTCTTTATGAGAAGTGAAAGAGCATAGAGTAGCTCAAACCAACAGGGAGAGAACCCTTTACAATGACGAATAACAACCTTATATAGAAAACTAGTCACAAGAGTTGTTGGAGCATTAAAAGCCTTGAGTTTTGATCACGCCATCTGGAAGCATTGCAAGCCGGAAGGAAGTTGGGAAGACTTCAAAAACACGAGCTCCCGAAGTTCGGAAGACTAGGCTTGGGATTTCGAAACTTCGGGATTCTAGAGTTCTAGGGATGAGGACTTAGGAACTTCGGAACCTTGGGATTCCGGAGTTCTAGGGAAGAGAAGAGGAGACTAAGGAAAGGAACTTCAGAACCTAGGAGTTCTGGGGAAGAGAAGAGGAGACCAAGGAAAGGAAGTTGGGAACTTGGGAGTTCCGGGGAAGAGAAGAGGAGACTAAGGAAAGGAACTTCGAAACCTTGGGGTTCTGGAGTTCTGGGGAAGAGAAGAAGAGGCTAAGGAAGGAACTTCGGAACCTCAGGGTTCCGAAGTTCCGGCAAGAGAAGAAGAGGCTAGGGAAGGAAGTTCCGAAGTTCCAGGGAAGACAAGAAGAGGCTAAAGAAGGAACTTCGGAACCTCGGGGATCCGTAGTTCGCGTAATAGAAGAAGAGGCTAAGGAAGGAACTCCAGAACCTCGGGTTCCGAAGTTCCGATAAGAAAAGAAGAGGCTAAGGAACTTCGGAACCTTGGGGTTCTGGAGTTCCGGCAAGAGAAGAAGAGGCTAAGGAAGGAACTTCGGAACCTCGGGGTTCCAGAGTTCCGGCAAGACAACACTTCACACCTCATAATTCCATTGCTTTCTCCTTGATCCAACTGGGGCAGCACTGGTCAATGGAACATATCTCTGATCGGTTCTCACTGATGGACCAAGGGTGTCATAAAATGACAACAATAACCATTATAAAAGTCACCAACTTTTCATTATTCATTCTTTATGTTAATTGATGCCTTCTAAAATGTTGTTTATTATTTTCAACAAATCTTCAAACTATACTCCTGCCTTTGTGCCCCTTCATAGGGTCTGTCCCTTTGTGGAGGATAACTGCTGCCTTTTATAACAAATGATTACCTTCTAATAAACATTAAACACAGCCTTTAATAATATATATTCTCTATAATTCGCTGCATCTTAAATACACATGCTGGATCTTATATATTTGCTGCACCTTATTTAATGTTAATCACTGCTCCTTCATCCATCTCACCTTAATTTAAATCAGTCTTGCATATATTCCAATATGACAAAGGGGTCAACTTGCATTCTTGAACAACCATTAGCTTGTCTTTTTGGCCCCTTGATTTCATTCTTTATCTAAGATACTTTGGATAGCGATTAGTGACCTTTGGCCTTTAAACAAATTCATTCATATGCTTTTGACACTAATGACAATATTGCCAACAAGTAATAATAACGAAGCCCTATTATTCTTGAGAATGTATTGCAGAAACTCTTGGGTACTAGTGCACTGCCAAAATTAGACTTTTTCACGTGCCTATGAGAATGTTGCACTGCAACTCAAATGTGGCATGGTTGCACGTGCCTAGTCCTTCTAAATTAGAAGGCCTAACCACAATTGCGTGACTAAGGGATTTAGTCCATATGACTTAATGTGTGCTTCAGTTTGATGCACATGTCTATTGGATAAGTTGCGGAGTCTCATTATTGTCAAACAAACCCTTTGCGTAGGTGCAATATTGCAAGGCATGTGCTCACTTATCTTGATTGACCCAGCTGGTTTGTGCCATGGTAACACAGCAAGGCACGAATTGCACCATACATGTGACCATCAATGTGTCGTGAGCATCTGCAAGACTGCAACATTTCTGTTGCAACACTACATTTGATATTGTGTGCAGTGCCTATGAGAATGTTGCATGCCCGTGAAAGTCAACATTTTTTTAGACCTTATGCTTTCAAAAGCTACGTTTCAAACTGTGCACTATGAAAGGATATCTAAACAATGATGTTGGACAATAGAATACTTTATTAGTTGACAGATCTCTAAATCAATATTCTCGTTTATTAACTTCCGGATGGTTAACATTTTTCACCACATTATTGACTGGTTATAAATTAAATGTAGGGACCTGAATGCTCAAACAGATCATCTTTTATGAGTGTTAATGCAAAAAGCATAATATCACAGTATTCTGCCTCACCCTTACCATTGTGACTACAACAACTCACCTGATAACCATTGACCATACTGTTGGAACAAAAAGCATGATACCATACCATTTTGTTTCACACTTGACTTTGGTATGAAGCATAATATCACAAGTCTAAAGGTTAATGCAAGAAGCATAATATCACTGTATTTTGTTTCATATGACTGGAAGTACAATGTGCATGGAAATAGTTGCCCACACTGTCGGAATATGACCTCATTTAATATATTTTAGTCAAGTTAGATACAAATATCCCAAGTTATCAAAATGTGTTAAAATTCATTGGTTACAAACTCAGTGATGTATATATGTTATAACCAAATCTAAAAGATTTTTTTAGAATCAAGCACATCTCAACACAAGCATTTTGTTATCAGCAAAAGGGAATGTCTAAAATAAGGCAGGGCCCATATACTGATAACCTCAAAATTATGTCCAGGGAATAGTTATGGGCAGGAAGTATCTTCGTCAAGCCAGATACCAATTGACCTAAGGTACTTGAGGAATTTATAAATTCCTCCCTTTTGTACTTGTACAATTTATACCAAGCATGGTTACTGTTGATGTGTTTTTTATGCACATGCGAACATAGAATAAAATACCTAAAGGTACCTTATCCTCTCTTGAATAAAGTCTCTGAATGTTGAAGATGTCGCGAAAAGGATCAATCGGGATGACTTCAAGGTTCTTTGTATGTAGGATCTCTACGTGTGGATAAGCTCTCTGTGGTATGATGTGATTTGCTGGAATCACAAGGGGACTTACACTCCATGACCTGAACGTCTGATTTGCTAGAATCACAAGTCCTACTAACTAACTGGAAGACAAATAAATGGCAAAAGATACAAGGTTCAGGAAGTCTACTCTACTACCTAGAATGCGAGAAGATGGATGAATGACTAGGTGGATTCCTACTGGGCTGGGTCTCACCATCAGGCTGAACAATTCAACACCAACTCAGTGCGATCTTCTAAGGGATGCTTCTAATATGTTTAAATCGTACACCATCTGACAATGATCACCATTCAAGAAAATGCATGAAACAATAGGCGTGTAACGACTTATGATTAAGCTCATTTGTTCCAGTTGACCACGCAAGGCACACTTACCATCAGCAAGAGGCTAGTGGTTTGGATTAGACGGATCCCACACAGGTGCATTCAACTATTTCCTTCATTAGATCTAATCATCTACCATCTAGAATTGAAGATTCAACAAGAAACGATGCATATTGCAAGAAACGACACACTTCACCATTACTTCAATGAAAATAGAGTTTGTTTACAATCAATGGCAACAATTTCTTGCCTTGTCCTCCTATTCTACTCTAATTGCTACTCTATCAACTGACTATTCACCTTCTAACTACTCTCTATCTATCTCTATTATTAGCCTTTCACAAATGAAGAGTCGGGGCTTATATAGTGCCTACAATACAATTCGATGGCTAAGATCAATTTGAGATCAATGGCCAAGATTCAATAATGAAAACCCTAATTAGGGTTTTTTACAACCATTACATAACATTTAATGCTTGACCAATGATAAAATTACATCTTTAGGACACATGTCTTCTCTGGAAAAATCGACCAATGGATAGCTGGGGTAGGTACATCGAAGTTTGTGCCACCTCCCATGAGTTAGATACATTGAATCTGGACACGCTGAGGTGGACCAATCCGACTGGAGGAGTGATGACTAGGATGCCACCTCGTCTAACACTTGCAACTTGGTAGATATCCAATTCGATGACGCTGAGAAGCTAGTCTTTAATTAACTCTTCTGAAACTATCTACTTCTTCAACGAACACTTGCTCTAACTTCTTTTGTCTTTGATGTGCAGGATGATGATGTACCTTGCCTTGGAATGCTGGATTGGAAGAGGTCTCCCCTGTCCTTGCTTGATCTTCTTTGATGATACTGAGCTGGAGGAGATCATCTTTGTCCTGGACCGGATCTTCTTTGATGAGAGCCTGCCAACTTGCAGATCCTCCTGGCTTGGGCTCGCCATTTGATGCCTCCTCTTGAGTATTAAACTCTAAGAAATGATGTAAAAATAGATGAATTTCGCTAGGCAAAGTTTAAATCATAGCCTCCTCTTGGATGAATCACGCCTCCATTAACCTCCAACACTTAGCAAACTTCGCCTCCAATCTTCTGGATTTCGCTCCTCAAATTGCTCCTCAATTAGTAGAATTTCGCCTCCAACATGCTATATCTCCTCCAATTCGCACTTCAACTTTGCACTTGAAAAAGGATGAATGAATGATTAAAACTTGAACAAAGCATCTCCTATCATATAGAGCGCTCACCCCTTTGCTTCCTCTAGGCCGACTTGGCAAAAAAGGAGGTAAAAAATAAGTAAAATCTCAAAAAAAGGGGGCCGACTTGGCTAATAAAAACAAAATAAGGCCTTGAGCGCTTTATTAAAAATTAATTTTAAATGCCTCCAAAATAAATTTCGATTTTCTAAGGCTTAAAATCAATTTATTAAATGCCAAAATGCTTTAATTTAATGCTAATTTAATTTTAATTTTCCAAATGCCTCAAAATTAGCAATTCTGGAGATCAAATGCAATTTGGAGAATATTAATTTTCAAAACAAGGCTTGATTAAACTCCATGATGATTTTGCCCTAGACCCTCTCTGAGGGTCAGGAGCGATTTTCTAATTTTAGCCTTGAATACTTCACTCACATCTTGACTTGAAAATCTCCTAGAGGGTAAATTGATATCCAGTTAATGTGTTGCACTTCAAATTTGACATTTTGTGTGAGGAAAAATAGGTGAAAATGTCAATTTCACCCTGGACCCTCAGCAAGGGTCAGGAGCGATTTTTTGCAAATTGGGCTTAATTCTCCATCATTTTTCATTAAAACTTTGTTCGCCACTAAGAAATGATCTTCCTTTAACCACTCCATCCAAATTTGCTTCGTTGTTGCAAGGTAAAATGAGGATTTCCAAAATTTTCGCTCTGGACCCTCTCTGAGGGTCAGGAGTGATTTTTCATTTTGTGACCAAAATCATCAATTTTCAAAGGCAAAGCATCCTTCATCATGCACTTGGAGGTCTCTTCGCCCTAGCCTAACCTTGCCTTGGCACAATTTTGAAGAAAACATGCAGTTTTTGTGATTCTTGCCCTGGGCCTTCAGAGAGGGTCAGGAGCGACTTTTTGGTTTTAGGCATATTTCTTCATCTTTTGGACTCCAAATTGCCTCTAAGGCATAAAACATCACATCCTCTTCCTATCCACACAAGATTTTGTCTCAATTTCACAAACAAAGGAGAGAATCATGAAAATTCGCTCTGGACCCTTGGCAAGGGTTAGGAGCGATTTTTGCAATTGCCTTCAAAATCCTGACTCTCAACAATCTCTTTTCACTTCAAGGCAATTCAAACATTATTTCGAACCCATGCCTAGCCTTGGCTTTTCTCAAACTTGGATGAAAAGATCCTATATTAGGTTTTTCGCCCTGGGCCCTCTCCGAGGGTTAGGAGCGATTTTTCATTTTTGGCCTGATTGCCTCTTTTGTTGATCATCCAAATTATATTCAATGGGTAAAACATGCTTTCCTTCATCCATTCCAATTATAAAAATCACTTTGACCTTGTAAGAAAAATGCACATTTGAAAATTTCGCTCTGGACCCTCTCTGAGGGTCAGGAGCGATTTTTGCTACCTGGACCAAAATGCTTCACTTTTCATCTCAAAATTTCTTTGCTAAAGGAAGATGTCATCTTGTTTCATGCTATGAATAAGTTCTCATGCCCAAGAAAAGTCAAAAAAATGTGCATACAAAGAATTTCGCTCTAGACCCTCAGCAAGGGTCAGGAGCGATTTTACCTTTCCTGGGCAAGACTCCTTCATCTCATCATCTTTAATCAAGTCTGGATACTTTATCATGCTCATTTCATCCTCCACCATGCCTTTGACATCTCGAATCGACCAAATAAGGCTAGCAATGACCTCTATAAGATTTTTCGCCATGGGCCCTCTCTGAGGGTCAGGAGCGATTTTTGTGTTTTCAACAAGGTCCATCATTTCAAGTCAAAACTCCTTCAGGTGGGTGGAGAAAGTCATTCGTTTCCCCTTCATACTCAAAACTTGGTCTCTTTTCACTGCAAAATGAAGGAAATCAAAATTTCGCCCTGGGCCCTCTCTGAGGGTCAGGAGCGATTTTTCCTTTAGTCTCCAAAATTCATCCTTTTTTTGTCTTCAACCTTCAAAAAGCATCAAGTCACGTCCAATCATCCTTCCGGGCGACCCTGCACAAAACAAATTAGAAAAGTCAGTGACAAATATGACTTAAACAACATTTTCGCCCTGGACATTCAACAAGGGTCAGGAGCGATTTTACCCTTTTAGGCCAAACTGCTTCAAATTTAAGTCGCAAACCACTTCACAAGGCAAAGTCAGGTCATTTGCAAGGCCAGGAACAAGGTTTCAAATTCAAGCGAGTTGGCATATGATGTCTACAATGAATTTCGCTCTGGACCCTCAGCAAGGGTCAGGAGCGAAATTTCTAATCTTGGATAAAATCCATCATCTCAAAGTTTTCAAACATTTCCAATTTTCGCTTCAAAATGCCTCGCAAATCAAAATTTGGTCAAATAAGGCAAGAAATGAGTCCTAGATTGATTTTCGCCTTGGACCCTCAGCAAGGGTCAGGAGCGAGATTTGCTTTGGACCTCCTGAGAGGGTCAGGAGCGAAATTCGCTTTGGACCTTCAGGAAGGGTCAGGAGCGAAATTTGACTTTTTGAACTCTCCGTCAGGATAATTTTATGGAATATAACATTTAAGTATAAGAAAGATCTTATACTTTAAGTTATATTCCATATATACTTTCAGGATGTTTGAGAGTGGTTTCAGACCTCCAGGAGCTATATTGCAAAATCTAGTTTTTGGAGGTTTTTCAGTTTTCCAAACTTAGTCAATTTTCAGGATCAGGACATTCCAGACTTAGCCAAATTTCAGGATCAGGACTTTCAGACTTGGCCACTCACCAACTTGACCTAACCCAAGCGGAACCTGCTATCCAGGTGATCCCCTTGGCGACACTCAAAATGCAAAGGCTAACAGACAAAACCCTAAAAGACCTAAAAAGACAAACCCTAGAAAGCAAAAAGCAGGGGTCCCCATTTGCAATGGGGTGATGTGTGAAATGGTCACAACAATTACCAAACTCGCACTCAACATAGACGCAGCAGACTAATGTTGGACTTGGACACAAACTTAGAATCCTAACTCAGTAAAATGGATAACCATGAAATTTAGAGAATTTTTAAGGAATGACATGTTTTATATATGCTCTTTTATAAATCAGCTTTAATGACAAAAAAACTAATCATTTACAAGCTACTTCAATCATATACAAAAGTATATATTTTTCTAATGAACACAAAAGCAAATTTGAGCTTTAGGAAACAAGATTTTTAAATATACAAAATTCATGGATTTACAATACCCATGATATCAATAACAAGAATCATAACACGGAATCATGAACTATGGTTGAGACTGAGAGGATCCGTAACACTCAGCCTAGCATCACCAGCTCTATGGTGTCCTACACTCATATCTCAAATAGGTCCTCCCTATTGTTGCAGGCTTGCAGCCATAAGAGCATTACTTGAGTTCAGGATTGAATTGGCAAATCAAAAGTATAATTGTAATTCAAATACTTGGGAATTAATCAGTTAAAACTTGAAAATTTTGAAAATGCTTAAAGACTGGTTTAAATTATTGTTTTATTTCTAGCCAACCAAAGGTAAAAACATCGTTTTTCCATCTGTTGCAGCACCAAGCAATTTTTATCTTTAGGTTGATAAAATGAGAATGAGAATCTGCAGATGTCACAAGGGACAGCACCCATCACAGGATTTAGAAATAGTGCAGCTAAAGCACTCCCTATGGCAATATGGGGCAGGGTCAAGAGGCCCCCACCACCAAGCCCAAATCAATGCCTTTGCCATAGAGATTGCATAGCACATTCCAATTTTCATAATTTTGTCACAATGATTTAAGCTTCAAATCCTTAAAAAAAAGGAGTCATCAAGTCAACAAAGCGGTATTAATCCCTAACTGAATGAGAATGATATTAGAATAATATCTTTCTCTTTGTGTTATTGATGGTCATTTAAGTTGTTTCTAATTTCGCCTCTAGTTAACGATTGTTTCTTTTAGAAACATCGTCTTTGTAACTCTATTTAAAGGAGCTTTGTCTCCTTGATTAATTGAACAACATCGATTCTTTGAAATCCATATGCTTTTGCATCTGTATTATGGTATCAGAGCCTGAATAAAGAATTTGTGAATTCTTTTCCGAGATTTTTCGGGCCTCTTAGTTTTGCTGCAGATTTTCGAAAAAATTGTGTTCAAAAGTCCATTTTGGATTGTGTTTATGCCGTGTAACGGGATTCTTCCTGTTCGAGTCTGTCTAGCGAGGGTTTTCGGCATTTTTTGGCGCGGTACAAACCCGCCATTTTTTCTGCAACCCGCAACTTGGTCAAACCCGCATTTTTTGACTTTCGTCTAGGGTTTTGACCCTCCAGATTCAGTTGAAATTTTTTTCTGAGTACAGATTCGTGGTGGGTTTTTCGAGATCTCAACTGGGTCGTCGTCAGAATTTTCTGGGTGCCTCGATTTTCGTGCCTCAATTTTCGAGCCAGCGGATCCAGATTCCGATAGCAGATTCGTTCTGGGTTTTTCGCAAGGATTTCTGGGTTGTCTTCATATTTTTCTGGGTCAGCGAGAATTTTTTTCTTGAAATTCGTGCCCATCGTACTTCATTTTTTTGAAGTCTGTACCTGCATATGCCTCTGTTTCTGCATTGGGATTCGAATTTTTTGAATTCTGTGCCAACACCTCTTCTCAGATTTTCGTTTTCCATGCATTGGGAAACGTGCAAGATGGTGTCATTGACCAACTTGATGTTGGAAGGCAGTCAGGTTTTGTGCACTTAGCATCTTCTCAGTACCTCGTTTTTTGTGCCTCAAAAAATGTGAAGATGGCTTATGGGCATCGATGTTTGTTTCGGTTTTTAATAGTTTTTTACCTAAAAAAAATTCTGATGGGTTTTAATATTTTTTTCCCTTGAAAAAATCTGTGGGTTTTAATAATTTTGTCCTAAAAATTATCTGTGGGTTTTTAAATATTTTTTGTCCCTGTAAAAAAAAAATCATGAGGGTTTATGATTTTTTCCTCAAAAATTGTACTTTGCTGCAGTCTGTTTTTAGTCGCACCTGGAGTTGTTGTGCGAACATCTGCACTAGTCTCTTGTTTGCAGTCTATTTTTCGGGCATCTTTCTCATCTGCAATAGTTTGGAGGGTTTGCCGATTTTTTCCTCAAAATCGTGACAACTGTTCTTGGTGTGTCTCTAGTTACAGGGAGGAACAGTTCTCCAACATCAGGTTGGACGGTTGGTGTTGTTTTGGGTATCTCTAGAAGCTTTGCAATTTCTGGGAGGGTTGGTGGCAGACTCATCTCAAGTGGCAGAGTTAGTGGCAGGCTCTTGTCTTCTGTTGCAGCATGTTCTGAGAAGAAGGGGGCAACCTTCTCTGTTATTTCTCTTGGTAATTAGAACGATGACCATTAAGGGAGGGTATTAGAATAATATCTTTCTCTTTGTGTTATTAATGGTCATTTAAGTTGTTTCTAATTTCGCCTCTAGTTAACGATTGTTTCTTTTAGAAACATCGTCTTTGTAACTCTATTTAAAGGAGCTTTGTCTCCTTGATTAATTGAACAACATCGATTCTTTGAAATCCATATGCTTTTGCATCTGTATTAAATGAAACAGTTATTTAGTTATTAGCTTAAAAGAGAGTACCCTTGAGTGCCCTAAAAATATTTCATCATTTAGTTACTTCTAAAATCCAAATCTGGTCACTTGTTTTTTCAGGAAGATTTTTTTGGGTATATTGGCCAGCAAAGTCTGACCATTAGGACTCACGAGTCCTGACAAGTCTGCCAGACTCAGCAAGGTTGTCAGAAACTGACTGAGATTCATGAGCAAGTCTGCGGCCTCATTTGGATTCAACAAGTCCCATAGGTTGTAACTATGGTACCAAGAAATTTTGATGCTAAATATGGTAGAACTAGTGATATTCTTTGCATGGAGATTTGCTCACCTCATTTGGCCTGCGCCACCTTAGGACTCAGCGAAACCTATAACCATGGGACCAAAAAAAATTTGATGCTAAATATCATATTTCTTGTCCTATTCTTGGTATAGCACTTACTTTTCTTCCTATCAAAGTAGAATATCTTAGAAAAAGACGACATCACCTACTTTTCTTCCCATCAAAGTACAATATCTTAAAACAAGGCCACAGCTCTATACGGTACCCACCCATTTATCTGACTTCTTATGTATCAGTCTTGTCTTATTAAAGGCTACACGTTGCAATCAATATAGGTTTTAAGATCTACAAAGAGATCTGTGAAGTTATGAGGTGTGTGTACCTGTATCTGTCCTCCTTGGCCACTGACCATATCAATCATTTTTATGTAAGAGCCCTCTTCAACTGGTTCGTAAACCTGATATTCAGAGGGAAAGAAATACTTCTTTGAGAGTTTTAGTAGGTGCTAGTACCATATAGACATTAACACTTGTAAAACAAATCTGATTTAAAATGTTCAGAAGTAAACCTTCTCATAATTAGCTAGCCGGGTTTTAAAGTCTCGTACACCTGCTTCAAAGTCTGTCCTGCAAGGAATGCCTTACCAAATTTCAAAATTATAATAATTTAATGACAATGGAAGAAGATGTGCATAAAGAAGATTTAAATGCAACATACCTCACTGTAAGGCTCTAGAAAAACAGCCAAAAAAATGGGATTCCAACTTACACATCTGCATAGTCAGGGCTTTGTTGGATTTTAAGAAGAATGTTACGCTCAAGAATAGCCTCATCATTGCAGATTGTCTCCAAAAAGATTATCTAGAACAGCCACATGTAACAGGATGATTTTATTATTGACAACATTTATTGCCCACTAAAACACCTGAGTCAAAATCCATTCACAATAAAACAACACCGAGAGGAAATACTTGCACAATTCACACCATACAATTTACATCTTACCAATATACACAAATAATTATGATCATTTGACCCAACATAATAAATGATGAGACTTTAATGTTGTGGTCAGGTTATGCATATAGGAAGCACTCATAAAGCCTAGATAGAATAAAGAATCAGATATTGAAAAAACAGCAAAAATGAAAGTAACCTATCAAATTGACAGTCTTGCACTATGGTGTTTATGGTGTTCACAATATCTTATGCTAGCATGAATAGGCGAAAAATGGTGGATTTGGTTAGTGATAAGCTGTTAACAATAAACAGTACCCACATTCAAGTACTCAATACAGGTTTTTAATGCTATTGATAAGAGAGATGTATTTATAGTCTTTGATGGGCTCCTATTTTATAGGATGCACATTTCAACAAGCCCCATATAATATATTTAAGCTTTATCTCCCCAAACTTTGCACTTGCATTCTATCTACGTACAACCATTTCATAGTTATAGTCTTACAATTAATTGAATCAACATAGTAATTCCTAACAAAAAATAAGCCACTATCACCAAGATTCCCATAGAAAGGTGAACAGTAATCTAATAGACCTTATCAACCACTCAGGCTGTGAAGACATGGTCTCAAACAATAAGGCCTAACTTAAAAACCACTCCCTCGCCAACCCTCTGTATATAAAGGTTGAAATCTCTCCCTCTCTCTCGCTATATATATATATATATATATATATATATATGGAGATACAAATATGGTATTCAATAGAAATTTTGCTGGATATGACATTACAAAAAAAAAACACACATATTCAATTTTCCAAGTTATTAGAGGACGTCTCCATTACTTTATAATCAATGTAGACACGAAATTGCCAAATAAATGATAAATGGCTGATTTAACATTTTACAATATACAAACCACGACCCAAAATTCAAATTAAAAAATGTCAATTAAATCTAAATTTAAAATAAAGTAACTCTTAATAATAAATTAAAAAATAAATATATAAATATATTAAAATTTTAAAATTTAGATATAGAGAACTAAATAAATAACAATAATTTAAACCTAAATATAAAAAAATTCACTTTAACATTTAATTTTGAAATCTTAATTAAAATATAAAAACCATAATAAAATAAATAAATATAAATTATAATTATATTAAAATTTATACCAATAACAATTTTGTAAAGAATAAATGATTAAGTATATATATTAATAAACTTCATTCATATTTAAAGAGCAAACTTTAATTTATTTTTAAATTTCTAAAAATTAAACAACATTATATTAAATATAAACATAAAATTATAGACAATTAATTTTTTTTAATTTATAAAAATTAAAAACGCCAAAAAAAATAGTAGAGTTGAGTTGGAACCAAACAAATGGGTTGCTAGAACAAAAAAAAAATGTTTCATTTAATGACTTGAAGTAGGTTTTGTTTATACCAGAAAATAAATAAATAAATAAAAATTAGAAATGTACTTTAGGAAGATTTGTCAGATTTTTTTAAAATCAAATCACACAGTATCCACCATGGCTGGAAAATCAGAACTTTTTGGGTACGTGTGGGTATGGTATCTGTTGTGTATCAATGTCATATTATACCCATATCTGTCTGTATTTCTCTGTATTCTTACCAACTACCCTATCAGAAGTTCAATCATGTACAGAAATTTCAAATCAAGTTTGGCAAGCTTGAAGGGTGATATACCTATGTATTTCCAATATGGAGAGGTGACAATAAAAAGAATTTTCCTTAGACCAGGGTAAGTAGAAATTGAAGCAGATCTTGTGGGAGAGTGTCTCTTACAAGTACCATATGCACACAAGCAGATAGAGAAGTAGACAAAACCTCATTAAAGTAGTTTACTACCTGAAACAAGGCATACGAGGCACAAATGAAAAGTATCCCTCCCTTTCTCTACAAGTATCTCTTCCAAACAAAGAGAAGTAGAGTTGAAACAAGGCATACAAGGCAGAAATGAAAAAGCTCTTGCACATCGCATGACAGACCATGTGGCTTGATTTGTCCATGTTGTTGTTCTAGCTAGTATCCCTCCCTTTCTCTACAAGTATCTCTTCCAAACAAAGAGAAGTAGAGTTGAAACAAGGCATACAAGGCAGAAATGAAAAAGCTCTTGCACATCGCATGACAGACCATGTGGCTTGATTTGTCCATGGTGTTGTTGTAGCTACAGTCATCATCTTGTTGGGTCCAGATTGTATTGGATTTTTATAAAGCAATACATACATACTATATATATATATATATATATATGTACGTAAATATGTATACATACATGTATACATGTATATATGCATACATATATACATGTATGTATGTCTCTATGTATGTATGTATGTGTGTGTGTGTCTATATATATATATATATATAATATATATGTGTGTGTGTGTGTGTGTGTGTGTGTGTGTATAATGTATATATGTGTGTATGTATCTATATGTATATATAATGTATATATGCATCTATGTATGTACGTATGTACGTACACGGTACATATACATGCATACATACATACATATGTGTGTGTAGATGTGTGTATGTGTGTCTGTGTGTATATATATACACATACAGATGTATATACATACACATACATATATACATATACATATACATATACATATATTTTAGGGTGAGTATTTATTGGCTTTGCAAGCTATATGGTTAGGTAAGTCTGCAGTCTTGCCTCAAAACCATAATTCTAAAGTCTTGAGTCACATGTCTTGCTGCTGAAATTCAGGAGTCACAACAGTCTCACTCACAAGTCTGAAAAACTAAAAAATAAATAAAATTAGACACATGAAAAACAATCGATTAGAAAAACAAAAGGCATTGGTGACTTAGGTCTTTAACGACCTAAGTAGTCATTTGACCCTCATTTAACTCGCTCATAATTCATATGCACTCACTCTCACTCTCATTTAAAGGCAAACTTGCTAGTTCACAAGGGATTTTTTCTGAATTTGGTAGGAAGGAGATATATCCTATTTAATTCTCAACATTCAAGCAGAGGAACACACATTTTAATGAGGTGGCATTCAAGTCATAATGCATTGAAGGGTAACAAGAGGTCAATAAAGTGTTCGACCCTTTCTCTTTCTACCTCCATTCTTTCTCCCTTCTTTGTTCTTCTCTTTTTTTCCTCTTCTTTTTTAAATCCAAGTTCAAAACTTGAACAAGCCCTAGTTTTTCCCTTTTTATTCTTTAAATTTTTAATTTATTTATAAGCAATTCTTTGTTTCTCAAAAATTATTTCCAAGCTGTAGCATTTTTTTCTAATCTCTACCATCTAGGCTCTAAAAATTTCTTAAAATTGGCACAACCTGTAATAACCACCCTAGATTTTGTTTTGGAGCTTTTTGCCAATATGAAGCATTAACATAAACAACCCAATAAATGACAAATGGCTGCCGTAAAGAGCTGATATGATTATATAACAATGCTGATTATATAAATTAATGATACAGTGGCACATGCATACCAAATCGCTGCGACACTAACAAATAAACAACGAAGTCAATATTCAACTAGGAATACCTTGGATAACATTTGCAAATAAATTGCAGGTTTGATGTAGACATTCTTGCTGATAAGAAGTGCCAATTATGGAGTATAACTGCTGCAATACCCGAGACAATGCCAAACCACAATGGTAATCACTACAAACTGGTACTCTACAGGATAATACATTGAAAATAAGCAACTGGATTACTGATAGGATAGCTGATACAAGTCTGCACACTGAGTTGCTTCTTGGAACGGGGCCTATTAGGGATTGAATGACTGTATAAGTGCACCTTTTTCACTCAAATGTTACTGTCCTTCCTTCCAGAGGCATACCAATTGAAGTAGACTCCACCAAATACCCCAAAATGCTGCTGCAATATCACTCAGAAAGCAATGACACTAAATTTCCAGCATCTGAAACGTTTAACAAAGCTATGGCATGCCTAAAATATGACTGTTGTAGGTTAGAACAGCCTTGAAAATTCACCAAATCACTGAAGAACACCTCCCGACAAAGACCAGCAATGGTATATACCCCCAGTGCCACCAAACGACAACAAAGAATCAAGAAATGATAAGCAATCACTCCCAGCAACTCATGCCAGGGCCTGTAGGTCTGTAATTTTTCAAACAGCAGGTACAAAACTAGGAAATACCATCATATTTTTGGTAGCATACATCTTTCCCACACCCTAAACACATGGAAACAAGTTAGCTAATATAGGCATCCCCTTTCAACCATAGAAACTTCTTGAGCAGATAGTTTCAGAAGAGTTAATCAAAGCTAGAAACTCATCCGACAGAGATATGAAGGATGAGACTCCTCTATGATGATATAGAAGTGGAGTTGAAAAAAAGATGAAGGAAGAAGAAAGATATGCAAGCTGAGGTGGCATCTACTCATCTCCAACCAACCAAACAAGTCAAGGTCAACATGTCCAGATTCATCGAATCTAACCCATCAAAAGGAGAACAAGTAGACAAGTGGATGCATTGAATGAAATATCATCATCTACTCCTTGTAAATTGTTCCATTGAGGGTTAATTTTCATTGGTCCTTTTCCTCAAAAGGATGTGGTAGTTGTAACTACCCTCACTTATGGTTTCATTGAATTACTTGGCCATTGATTTAGAATCAATCTAGGCCCTTCATTTTGTAATCCAAAGTCTACATAAGGCTTGTTCTTCTCATTTGTAAAGGTTAGTAGTTAGAAGTTAGTGGTAGGAGGAAGAGGAGGAGGAGATCAAAAATTGTTGCCAAGACTATGCTGAATAAATACATAATTTTCATTGAAGATATGATGGATCTTTGTGTGTTGTTTCAACATTTTGCATGGTTTCTACTTCTCAAGTTCTAGTTGACGTTCATTGATTGTGATGGAGAAATGTAAAGATATTTAATGAATTCCTTGGTCCACACCATTTGTAGTTTGTTGATTGCAAATTGTAGTGTATGGTTAGTCTGAACCAGAGATGCAAAACTCGGCGAGCCATTAGAAAACTCGGGAGTAATTGCGAGCCCTAATGGCGCGTGAGTTACTCACGGAAAAACTCGGCACGATTTTTTCATATAATCGCCGCAATTTTTTTGGCAAATACTCACCGTTAATCACCAAAACCCGCCCGAAAACGCGGCACAAAACGCGAGAAAAATGTGACTCAAGTCGCAGGCAAAAAAAATACCTAAGTCTTTATTCCATTTTGTGCGACTCCAAAAGGCAAAAAACGCCACGTGATTTCCAGTAGGGTTTGCATTTGCACGCGCAACCAGGTTTTTATTCATGATTTTTCTTAGATCTTTTTGCATTTGCAGCAAGATTCGAAGTTGTATTTGTTTTTAATTTTTGTATGATTTGTGTTTTGTAAAAAACTATTGTGATTTTGTATTTGTCTTTTCATTTTTGTATTACTGTATTACACTTACTATTAATTTTAATTGATTATATTGTTTTATTTTGAATTCATAGTCATTTTAAATTTTAATCGACTATGCATTCACAGTCAATTAAAATGACTGTTTTAAAATTTTAAATGACTGTGAATACATAGTCAATTAAAATGATTGTGTAATACACAGTCATTTCAAATGACTGATGACTGTGTGATACACAGTCATTTCAAATTATTGTGTAATACACAGACATTTCAAATGACTGATGACTATGTAAGACACAGTCATTTCAAATGACTGTGTAATACAAGGTCATTTCAAATGACTGTGTATTAATGTACATTGTAATTAATGACTGTGTAATACAGTCATTTGAAATGAATGTCAACTGTGTAGTGTCAATGTGTATTAAAGTATTTCATTTAAATTTAAATTTGAAGTTAAAAACTTAAAAAAATACACAACCAATTAAAAATTTTAATTTTAGATAGTCATCTATTAATAGATGATTGTAAATAAAATACAGTTATACAATCATTGTAATTTTTGGATGTTCGTGATTTTTTTTGTTAACAATGTTATTGATATCTAAATGTTGTCTCTCTTTTGCTAGGTTCTTTTCCACATCTTTTTGAAAGAAAATGGATTCAGCTTCTACAGTTAAAGTTGGTGGCAAAAAGAGAGACCCTTGTTGGAAACATGTGAGACCAGGTCCAAAAGAAGGAGAGATGTTTTTTGCAACCATTGCAAAAAAATTGTAAAAGGTGGCATTAATAGGTTCAAATATCACCTTGCAAAAATTGAATGCCGAGATACCACAAGCTGTACGGAATGTACTGAAGAGGTTACGAGAGATGCAATAGCAATGCTTGAAGCATATGATCAAAGGAAGGCAACAAAAAAAAGAACAGCAGAGGCAATGGCAGCCCCAAGGGCAGATTTGAGTTCCATAGGGTCACATACAGATGTGGGGACATCTAGTTCTTCCCTTGGGCCACAAATACGAGCAAAGGGAACTTTGGACAACAATATGGAAAACTTCTTTATTCCACGTAACACTCTTGGTGCACAACCTGGATTGCTCGGCACTACATGGAATAAAGAGGCTCACCAACAAGCCAAGGTGGCGTGTGCTAGATTTTTTATCTACAAAGATATTTTGTTCAATGCTATTTCTAGTCCATCTTGGGACCAATTGGTCACCGCGTTGATTGTGGCAGGTAAGGGGTTCAAGTCCCCAAGCCGTTACGAGGTAAGTGGACCATTATTGCAGGATGAGGTCCAAAACACTCATGCATTAGTGGAAGAGCAAATGACTATTTGGGAAAAGAATGGCTGCACCATTCTTTTTGATGGATGGACAGATGGTAGAAATAGGACACTCATCAACTTTCTGGTTGCTTCAGGGGGACAGTTAGTATTTTTAAAATCAATTGATGCCTCCAATGAAGTGAAGAATGCGGAGTCCTTGTGCAACATGTTGGATGAGGTGGTGATGGATGTGGGAGTGCAGAATGTCATCCAGGTTGTGACTGATAATGCAGCTGCATATGTGGCAGCCAACAGACTTCTAATGGCTAGACATCCGACATTATTTTGGAGCACTTGTGCTGCCCATTGTCTTGACTTGCTCCTTGAGGACATAGGGAAACTAAGTTGGGTAAATAAAGTGGTTGAAGATGGAAGGAATATCACCAAATACATCTACAATGACACATGCGTCATAAATCTTATGAGAGAGCACATTGAAGGTAAGGATCTTGTGCGATCGGGGGTCACACACTTTGCTACCAATTTGCTCACCTTGCAAAGCATACTTGCTACATTGCCCAACCTGAAGCGGATGTTTGTGAGTGAAGATGGTTGGGGAGTCCTTATGCTACAAATCCTGAAGCAGAGAAGGTTGTGATTGCCATTTTATATACTAATTTTGCCAAGATAGTGGAGGAGATCATCAATATAAGTTTTGAAACTTTAATTGATGATTTATTATTTAATTTTCTAATATTTCAATCTGCTGATTTTGTTAGATTTTTTATATCTAGGTGTTGGAACCGTTGGTGAGGGTGCTACGAATGGTGGATGGGGATCATAACTCCATGGGGTATCTACACGAGGCCATGGATAAGGCCAAAGAGGCAATTCAACACTTGTATGGGTCAAACAAGACCAAGTATGAACCCATATGGCACATAATTGATCGGAGGTGGAACCATCAACTTCACCAACATATTCATGTTGCTGCCTACTTCTTGAATCCCAAGTTTTTTTACTCTCCGAGTTTCAAAAAAGATGCAGAGGTTAAAATTGGCCTTGACACATGCATTCGGAGATTAGTTGATGATGAGATCCTTCGAGACCTGATACTTGATGAGTTGCAGAGCTATAAGAAGGCCTTAGAGGACTTGTTTTCTTCACCTGATTGCAAACGTAGGAGTGCCACCTTACGACCAGGTAAAAAAAAACATATGTTTAATTTTTACCATTTATTTCTCTCTTTAAGATTATTGAAATCTTTACAAGTTATAAATGACATTTTGTATCCTTGCAGATTTGTGGTGGGAAGATTATGGTGCCACAACACCTAATCTTCAAAAGCTTGCCATCCGCATATTATCACAGCCTTGTAGTGCTTTTGGTTGTGAGCGCAACTGGAGTGTTTTTGAGAACATCCACACAAAAAAGCACAATAGGTTGACTCAACAACGCTTGAATGATATTGTCTGTGCGGTACAACATTCGATTACATGAGAAGAAGGTGCTAGGGCAAGATTCACATGAAGCACTTGACTTGGATGACATTGATCCATATGCAGCAGAATGGGTTGCTTCTCCTGATGATGTTAATAATGATTTGGATCCATTCCTTACTAATGAGCAGTTGAGTGAGTTGGAGAGGGCAGGAGAGGAATGGGATGCGGAAGTGGTAGCACGTGAGGAGGAGGAGCAAGAGGTTGATCATGCAGCAGAGGCACCTATTAGTGTTGAGGATGTTGCCACTACTTCAGCACCACCCACACAACGGCCACAATCTGTTTTGAGCTTTAGTCGTAGACGCAATTTATGATTTCTTATTTTCATTGATACCAAACTTTGAACTTGATATGTAATCAGAATTTCAGAGGTTTTTGTTTTGTGGTCTATGACTCTATGAGTCTATGTCACTATGATACATTGATATGTATTGAACTCTTATTCATATGTTGCACTTGGTTTTTGCCTTTTGGTTTATGCTATGATACTTGCATTGGTTGCTATGTATTACCAAAAAAATTTGATTTATATATCATGGAAATCATATATGTTATACAAATTTGGTGTAAATGTGTGTTTTTGAATTATATATAAAAAAAAATGTATTTTCAAATGTTCGATAAAGTTGCCGAGTTTTTCGCTGAGTTTTGGCGAGTCCCGAGTGTAATATCCCTTGGCTAATCTGACCTTGTTTCGCTTATTTGAACCCCAAGGAATATTGTCAAACACTTGGCATACAATGTTTGAAGCCGCTGTAGTGAATTCTTTATTTGTCTTCTTTGGGTTTGTAGGCTGCAAATGAAGTTATGGAAAGCTTCTAACAATGCAAAGTTGTTATAGAAATGATATACTAGCTGTTTTAGACCTTTACACACACATGTAATGACTGAAATTAACTAGTACAGCTAGTTGACATTAAGACAAACACTTGTCATGCATCCCAATGTATACCTACAGCCATTAGGCATTTAAGCAAACAATTGGCATGAAAGCTAAGTGGCTGATCAATGTTGAATGTTACCATGAATGTGGAATATGCAACTTATATCTCCATTAAACATATGCAACCTCCAAGTATTTCATGATATAATCATAATAGAAAATGATGCAATGAAGTAATGATTTTTTAATACAATGGCCATAGATAGAAAACCTGGAATTTCAATGGCTGCCTTGATATATTGGTTTGATTCTCCTCATACGCAAAGCCCTTGTCAAATATATATAGCTGTTCACCTTTCTAAATCCCCTTCTATAGAATTCAAACTACTGTAGCGCACTGTTCATGCACACTGTTCACGGCACTGTAGCGCACTGTTCACAGCACTGTAGCGCACTGTAGTCTCTTTCAATCTACAAACAAACTCTGAAATAAACCCTCCAATCAGCTCAATATTGACTTTTGAATGAAGCCAGCTCTCACAAGCATAATCAAATGATATTGCACACCCTCTATATGCTGTTACAATGAAGAAGCCACGCTCTCCAATGCCGACAAGCCTTGAATCCTGCAGAAACCCTTGGTATTCTACACTTCAATGCTCCAAAGAAACTTCAATCAAAAACTCCAATCACATCATTTGAAGTTCGATTCCTTTTGCACCCTTATATTTCCTCAAGAAGTTCGAACTTCTTCAAAAAGCTCTTAATTAACATTAAAATGTTATAATATTTCATTGGCATCAATAATGTAATTAAACCTTGGGTTATGTGCTCATAAATTATTAATAAATTTGGCCCCCTTATCATGATAAATAGACCCTCATTTAAGTGCTTTATAATATAAAGTCATTTTATAACTTAATAATATAATCTCCAAATAATTAATGTTTAATTGAGCCAATTAAACATTAATATCTCCATGAATACTTTGTATTTTCAAATGTCGTCTGAACTGGGAGCTAACATGAGGAGACTGCATATGACCATACCCCCTTTACTAAAAATAGCAGGGGTCCATCTCTAACATCCCAAGACTTACTAAAAATAGGAAGTAGAGCAAATGATGTCCGAATGATGCCAAACGAAGACCAAACTGAAGCACTCTGAACACTGAAGATGATACCAATCCTCAAAAGACCCTCTATCCAACACATTAGCCTACGAGGGTCAGGATAATAGGCTAATCTTATAAAATCCAAGTCTGCTAAAATGGGACATTACAGTTCGCCCCTCCTGAAATTGCTTGTCCCCAAGCAATATCGACTGCAAAGAAACTCCTCCACCTGGATCCCAAATGAAGACCTGTGTAATGTCCCTGGTGTTACCAACCAACTCCTGTAATGCCCACACCAAGGGCACAACTAACAAGACCTGCCAAACTAAATCAACCTCAACAGCAAGTGTCACAAGAACATGAACATCAAGTGGAAGCAACTCTGAAAACTGACAATGTTTGCTTCCCAAAACAGGGAACATTAACCGGAACTTGGATGCACACAAAGGATCCCTCAACATACTCGCTAGTGTCCCACATAGTATACCTGGATTCCAAATCCAGGGTAGAAATCTGCTATGTAAACCTCCCTCAGACTTTCGCTGCTCAACATTGATTGCCACTTCACCATGCGAGATGTGGTGAAGCCAACCCATGAGACCTATCCAAACTGCAACACTAACTCTGTCATCACCTAGATCCCAGTGCAATCTATACACACATCCATCTGTACTGTGAAGATAGGAGTACCTGGAAACATCTGCTACGCAACATCTCTCCACAACCTCTGCTAAACCCTCATGGATGTGATATCCAACTAAACCATCATGCCCATTGTCACCATAGTCTCTCTGAAGCCATGTATCCAAAGATAGCCTCTGTGTCATAGGAGTAACAATCTCCACCGGATACACATCAACATGATGGGAAACTGAACACTGCTCAAGCAAGTAGCCACCAACAATCAACTGAGTCAAGTACTTGCAACTGCTAGTTCCATCTACTGAAAATGGTAACTCTCCATCCCACAATGGATGGTATAATCCTGAAGCCAATCCACATTGATGCATCATCAAGTCCACGTGTGGATCAAAAGAAAAGTGATGAGCACTCCTCACTGTGTAGTTGCGATAAAACGCTCCAACCTCAGTCAAGGGCTCATCTCTAACAATGCCGGAATCATGAGATGGCTCCAATCTCTGACCCCAAACAGTTGATTGGGTAGGGGCTCTGGTAACCCTCTCTGCAAACCCAATCACAAAATCTCTATTAGGAAGCATTGTAGTCAGAGTATCAATAATTACTCCCACACCACGCCTGATGGCGAGAGAACCTCAGATGAGAGTATCCTTGGTGGCTCCAAACGGACCTTCTCGAAACTCAGGACTCTCAAGAAGGTACTCAATAAATGAATCTGTGCAGTAAAAACAATATAAGGCTAAGTCAACCTTATCCTCTAAGACCTGCAGCTGATCACTCTGACTATGAGAAACAACAAGCTGGCGTCCAAAATCAGCTGCATGGGATGATGTAATAGATTTGCTTCCAGGAGAGGGAAACAAATCTACATGAGAGCCATACTCCCAACCAGATGACACTATGCGAGTTCCATGTGAAGTGGATGGAGTAACATCGTGTACTAATACACAACTCTCTGGAGAGTCCACCATTGCCACACGAGCTATCAACAATCTGACCTGTATCATCTGTCATAGCACTAACCTCGGGAGAACCTGATGCAACGAGTGGTTCTCTGCTACTCTCAACCCAAATACTCATCCCAGCTAAGTCACCTGTACCTGCATCAGTGACGGATGTAACCACATCGTCAACATACCCATCACTACAACCTGTGGTTGTAAACTCATCACCAAGTGATGCTATAGGAAACTCAACTGTATCCACAGATGGTGAAGACTGTGCTAAACTCAATGCCACGGTAAGTTCCTCAACCTGTGACTGTGACTCACGAAGGGCTGACTGAGCGCTCTCCAACGAGTCCATAGTCACCTCAAGCTCATGGGTGAGCTCATCAACCTCCTCCTTTCCCTTTAGTGCATCGTAGCAAGTGCAATCCCACTCAAGAAGATAATCCCTATCAGCAAGTAACTGCAAGTAATTCTGTTTCATTATCCCAATAGCTGCTCGGAGTGCATGGAACTCTTATAGGGAAAGGCTACTATCACCGTGCTCATATGTCTCAGGAGTACTCCAACCAAAGGTCGCCAACATTTGTCGAGCGACATCAAAATGCTCCAAAGCTGTAGCAATCATATCATCATTAACCTTCAACTGCCCAGCCAAATGATGATACCCCTATGACTCATTCTTTCCACCCAAATCTGCACTATGGTATGAAACCGAATCAACATCACTCACCAAGTGATCAACAACATCATGTGTGCAATCAATTGTACACACATCAATATCTAAGGTATTACTGTTATGTACCTCGTAGGATGGCTCAACTGGCAAGGTAGAAGTTGTTGTTATGACAATATCTTCACACACTTCCACTTCCAATGTAACTACATGGCCATCCAACTTATGATTCTTGGATCCTATGACAAAGCATGAATCTTCAAACTTGTTTTCTAAGGTCTAATCTGAAAAATCAGACTCTAAATGACATGAATCCACATCACACATTACCCCATTAGTACCCAAATCTCGAGTACCTTCATGCGGCAACTTAATAGAAGCATCTTGCACATGTGTAGTCACTGCTCTCTCATGCTGATGCAAAATTTCATCACTGCTGTCATGTAGATCAAAACTCTTATGAGCCAAAATTCCCATGCAATCCTCATTCTTGACACTTGTATCACGAGTGCCAATACTCAAGGTCACTCCCACAACACTTTCTGAACTTTCCATGACTTTCAAATCATCATTACGCTCAAGTGCAAGGCTGCTGTCATGAAAATCAGACTTGTTATCATGACTGTTAGCAACTTCTTGAGTGCCAATAATCACCACATTCTCTTCAAGTTTCACCTTTTTATCCTTAAAAATAGATGTCATATACCGAGCAATTCTATCAAGTTTTGCAGGGTGTGAAATCAATTCATCCAGCTTCTTCTGGTTTTGTTTTAACTTTTCCAATGAGGAATACACTTGCTTCCTATTCTGGTCCCACTAATTCTGGGTACCCGAAGTAACCATGATTAACTACCTGAATCAATTTACCCAACAAGTTGGCAAGAAACCGCTCTGATACCACTGTAATATCCCTTGGCTAATCTGACCCTGTTTCGCTTCTTTGAACCCCAAGGAATATTGTCAAACACTTGGCATACAATGTTTGAAGCCGCTGTAGTGAATTCTTTATTTGTCTTCTTTGGGTTTGTAGGCTGCAAATGAAGTTATGGAAAGCTTCTAACAATGCAAAGTTGTTATAGAAATGATATACTAGCTGTTTTAGACCTTTACACACACATGTAATGACTGAAATTAACTAGTACAGCTAGTTGACATTAAGACAAACACTTGTCATGCATCCCAATGTATACCTACAGCCACTTATATCTCCATTAAACATATGCAACCTCCAAGTATTTCATGATATAATCATAATAGAAAATGATGCAATGAAGTAATGATTTTCTAATACAATGACCATAGATAGAAAACCTGGAATTTCAATGGCTGCCTTGATATATTGGTTTGATTCTCCTCATACGCAAAGCCCTTGTCAAATATATATAGCTGTTCACCTTTCTAAATCCCCTTCTATAAAATTCAAACTACTGTAGCGCACTGTTCATGCGCACTGTTCACGGCATTGTAGCGCACTGTTCACAGCACTGTAGCGCACTGTAGTCTCTTTCAATCTGCAAACAAACTCTGAAATAAACCCTCCAATCAGCTCAATATTGACTTCTGAATGAAGCCAGCTCTCACAAGCATAATCAGATGATATTGCACACCCTCTATATGCTGTTACAATGAAGAAGCCACGCTCTCCAATGCCGACAAGCCTTGAATCCTGCAGAAACCCTTGGTATTCTACACTTCAATGCTCCAAAGAAACTTCAATCAAAAACTCCAATCACATCATTTGAAGTTCGATTCCTTTTGCACCCTTATATTTCCTCAAGAAGTTCGAACTTCTTCAAAAAGCTCTTAATTAACATTAAAATGTTATAATATTTCATTGGCATCAATAATGTAATTAAACCTTGGGTTATGTGCTCATAAATTATTAATAAACTTGGCCCCCTTATCATGATAAATAGACCCTCATTTAAGTGCTTTATAATATAAAGTCATTTTATAACTTAATAATATAATCTCCAAATAATTAATGTTTAATTGAGCCAATTAAACATTAATATCTCCATGAATACTTTGTATTTTCAAATGTCGTCTAAATTGGGAGCTAACATGAGGAGACTACATATGACCATACCCCCTTTACTAAAAAATAGCAGGGGTTCATCTCTAACATCCCAAGACTTACTAAAAATAGGAAGTAGAGCAAATGATGTCCGAATGATGCCAAACGAAGACCAAACTGAAGCACTCTGAACACTGGAGATGATACCAATCCTCAAAAGACCCTCTACCCAACACATTAGCCTACGAGGGTCAGGATAATAGGCTAATCTCAAAAAATCCAAGTCTGCTTAAATGGGGACATTACACCGAGTTTTTAAAATTTTTTGGCCTTGCCAAGTTATTGCAAAATCCGAGTTTTTCAAGCTTGGTCTCAACCTCATTTTGGCAACAGTTCAATTGTGGATATGCATTTGGATTGCACCAGCATTGGGTATTTGGATGGATGTTTGCAATATGAAAATCTTTCACTACCTTAGAAAATTGCACTCTTTCTATGGCATTGTGAGCTATCTCTGGTTAAGTAGACAATAGTTCCATAAGGAATTTGTCTATCTAAGCACTATCCATTATTGTCATTCCTTAGCATTTTAGGTATTAGATCCTCTAACCCTTATCCTTTTTGTCTTTTATTTGAAGTTCAAGTCAGTTTAGTATTCAATTTCCAGCAGCATTGTAGAACAATTGCGTAAGTCCCTTTGTGTAAACAGCAAAACCACATCATTCACTAAGTCTATCCATTGCATTGTCTAGACATAACATTTGTAAACCTTGGGTTACCTTAATTGATCACATTGTTTAGCATTTGAGGTTTCCTTGTTCAAGAGAGCATACAATACTTGGTATTTTATTCTATGTTGTAGGGTGTCACAAAACACGCATCAAAAAACAACAAACAATAATCTTTGAACAAGAAATGTCTACCACAGGAGGATGAACAATATTTCTTATTAACAGAATCAATAGAGACAGAAAATGAAATAACAGAATCAATAGAGACAGAAAATGAAATAACATAACTTTGTGGTTGCAATAGTTTATTGAATGATGGAAAGAGTATGAAAACAAATTTTAGAAAAATAAAGTTTATAAGAGAATAAAAACTGCTTCTAAGGGAAGGAATAGCATACGAAGGGTGGATGCAGAGAAAATAAACAATTAGTTGAGGACAAATGAAGTGGACATAGGAAAGAATGGATTTAGAGTGGTTACTAGTAAGGTCACTAAGTGACAAATGTAAAAATTTGAAAAATAAACTAGACAAGAATTCTAAATAATCATATAAGAAAATGTCAACTTGCCAGACATAATACGATAAATATAATTATTCTAAGAAATCATTCATTCCTAAAACATTTTAGTGTGCTTCTAAAATGGTTGGTGAACAGTCATATACCAAATATAACTGATTACTACAGTTAATTCAATTTTCCAGATTTATTGTTAGATAACACCTCTTGTTTGCTGCAATTAGCTGTTGTACTTATGTCATCAACATATAACATCATATACAAAGCTATTGACAAGTGCTCTACTGTTTCTGGAAATACCTTGCACCTTCCTTCTGCCATTTTCATGAGCATGTTGCGGCGCTTTCTGGTGCTATTTGTTGCGTCAAAGATGCCCACCTATGAACAGAAAAAAAAGAAAACAGGGATGAAATTTCAAATCACAGATATAAAGATCATTCATGATGACTTTTTACAATATTGTAACATGGATACCTGACCACCTTCTTGCATCCAGGCGATCATATCTTCCATTGCTAATGCTGCCACCTGATATATAAAGCTAAGAATGGTAAGTTTAGCCACAAGAGTCTTCTCTAGTCACCAATTGGTAATATAAATTGGTTTTTCAAGGGTTGACGTTGCAAAATTAGCTCTTCTCATAACATATATTTCACAACGGATTGTAATTCACTTAAATTGTCATAGAGAAGAACATGCAATTAAGACAACAGTTAGTAATAGAACAGAAAGAAGGCTTAACTTCCATTATAAGAACCACAACAAGAAAATAGGAAAACATAATAAGTACCTCATTTCGTGCATCTACACCTTCCTGGTTGTCAGGTCGAAAAAATTCTGCAGACTAGAGTTTCTAAATCCAACCAGTGAGTATGCCATCACAGAGTTTTAAAAGGAAAAAAAAACAGATTGAAATAAATTTATATTTATAGAGGATTGACATCTGCACATAGCTTCCAGATCAAATTCAGATCATTAAAAATCAAATGGAGCATATAACATCAATATAGCCGATTGAAAGAGAATTTGTTTTCATAAAGGATTATTGTCTGTTACTAGCTTCCATGTCAAATTTAAATAATGAAAAATGAAAGGACCATATAACTTATGACATTGTATTCCTTGAAAAGAGTGTCTCAACTCTCAACTATTTAAATTTTATATACGATATGATAAAAGCAGATCCCTCCTAGATTTTATTAAGTTTTAGCACATCAAAGTATGGATAGTATTAAGAACTATTTGCAAGATCTCTATATCCTATTCAAACTCACAATCTCTAAACATTTTTTTACTAGAAAACTCCAGGTTAATTAATGTAATTACAGACCTTGAATACAATTTTTCATGCAATAAGAGTTGAAAAACTTATAAATTTATCGTGATATTCAAGACATCATCTAAAAGAGCTGGGTTGCTATCAATTTCCACTTCTCCATTCTGGGGTAGCATAGATAAGAATAGTTTTATTTGTACAAGGCAAATGTATAACATGTTAGGCCAATGAACTTTCCATATGAAAAATTATTCAAAATAATGAGTTGCAATTTTCTCTTATAGTTATTTTGTCCCAATGTATAAGGTAGGGATTTTTAATGATGGTAGCATTGTTGTCTATTGATCTATGCTTCATCAAGGTTTGTAGAACTGTAAAACAAATACTGTGAATGCTTGGTTTAAACAAAGAAAGAAAACAGCATAAAGAGAGATTATAATGATTAAAAGGTGCATAGATATTTTAACAAAAAGAAATTGTTTGACAGCAATGGATAAATTACCTGATTTAGTCCAAGTTTAAGGCGACGATACTGTCCAGAAAAATTACAGAAACAGATGAGCAGTATCATTCAAATATGAGATACAGGAGGTAATTAAACTTTCCAAAAACACCAATCAACTGCATTAGAATGAAACAATCACATTTTATATTAAACTAATATACATGTACCTTTCCAACATTGAAGTGCTTTGTCTCATGGCCTAGCCATCGAAGGTATCTGGTAAGCTTTGCTGCAGTGAAGGTCTTTCCTCGTGCAGGTAGGCCAACCTAAAGCAATAAACATATGTGTCAAAAATAATGTTTCCCAAGTTCATAGATATAGACATAATGAAATCCTTACACAAACCGACAATATTTTAATAGATATAGCAAGGTCTCAAAGTGAAATTTTGAGACCAGAGGTACACAATCACTTTACAATGTGCAAAAATATTTAATCTATCAAAAAATATCATAGTGCCCATAATGTTTCTGTTGTCATTTTATGACACCCTTGGTCCATCAATGACAACCGATCAGAGATATGTTCCATGGACCAACGCTGCCCCAGTTTGATCAAAGAGGGAGCAATGGAATCATGAATTATGAAGTGTTGTTTTGTCAAAAGGAAGTTCCTAAGTTCTTCAATCAACCCCGGAACTCCAGAACCCCCAGATTCCCAAGTTCCTAAGTCTTCAACCCCGGAACTCCGGAACCCCCAGGTTCCCAAGTTCCTTATTCCTCAACCCCAGAACCCCCAGATTCCCAAGTTCCTAAGTCTTCTCTTCCTCAACCCCTGAACTTCGGAACCCCTAGGTTCCTAAGTTCCTAAGTCTTCTACCTCGGAACTCCGGAACCCCTTGTAATGTCCCCACTTTAGCAGTTGACCAAGTGTATGTGCGTTAGCCTAGCTCTACATGGTCCCAAGGCTAACGAAGGGTTTAAGGGGATCCTGGAGTGTTTTGGCCTAGTCATTTCCAGTTTGGGCTAAAACGGAGTTGATTTACTTAGTTTCAAGCATACTTACTATTTTTAGTAAGTCAGCAGGACACAACAGAGGCTAGCTTTGGTGATTGGATTCGATACTATTCGGCGAGAGCTTTCTGACGAGCTATCACTCGCGCTATTCGGAGTCCGATTGCTAATATATTTTAATGCCTAAAGTGTTATTAAAGTAACATTTAATTTAATTGTAAAATATTAAAGTGTTACTTTAATATTTATTTTATGGGGATGTGTGCAAATCAAAGGGGCACCCAAGGGAGACATAAGTGAATATTTTAATATGTTTTATATTGCACATCTTTTATCCCACATTGCTCAAGTGAGTTGGGTCGACCCTTGGAGAAAGAATAAAAGGAAGCTTTTGTGGCTTCACTCGGCATGTTGAATATGAGAAGAAATTGATGTGTGAGTTGCAGATCCGTTCTTGGCATTAGGGGACGTCTATCCTCTCTTGTGACATTCTAGACGTCATTCCTTTGGGGTTTGGTCTTTGGAATCCATTGCTATCAGCTTCATTAGCAGGCAGATTGGGTGCATCTCCAGCTACAAGCAGATTTGGTGTTTTTGCTCATACCTTCTTCACTTCTTGTCCAATGCTTATGCCATTCTGAAGGGATGATTTTATGAAGATATTGGACTGATTGAAGACTAATTAATACTGTAGCGCAACACTATTCACTTTACTGTAGCACGACACTATCCACGCCACTGTAACGCGGCACTATTCATGTTACTGTAGCACGGCACTATTCATGTTATTGTAGCAGCAATATGGGAAGTCATTGTTGGAACATTATGTCAAAAATGCTGGAGTATTTAGTGAGTTGAAAAAATCTGCTATGTATTTGATTTTATTAATTCTGGAAATAATATCATATCAGCAGTAGTTCAATCTTCATGTTGCATATTATTGTAATTTCCTTCTAGTTCATGTTATGTGATTTCAAATCTATGCAAAGACTTCAAAACAAACAAACATTTCATTTCCGAAGCCATAAGGGGGTTTAAACATTAAACGGAGAAATAAGGAATTGGATGCAAACCGTTTGACTAAATTCCTATCAGCAGTTGGTTTAGTTTTTGGGCATTCTAGGGTGTCCATTACACCCTCAGGTTCCCAAGTTTCTAGTTCTTCAACCCCGGAACTCCGGAACCCCTAGGTTCCCAAGTTCCTTATTCCTCAACCCCGAAACTCCGGAACCCCCAAATTCCCAAGTTCTTTAGTCTTCAACCCCAGAACTCCAGAATCCCCAGGTTCCCAAGTTCCCAAGTCTTCCCAACTTCAGTGACTCAGGTCTCCGAAGTTTCCCCAACTTCAGTGACACGGGTCTCCAAAGTCTTCCAAACTCCTTCTGGCTTGCAACACTTCCGAATGGCGTGATCGACACTCAAAGCTTTAAATGCTCCAACAGCTTTGGTGACTAATGCACCTTCTTTTGTGGAGCCACATGGGTGCATTTAATGTTTTTGGCAGGATTTCCATCAAGGGAGGTACGGGGCCATGCTTGTTGTGGTGACTTATGTCATGTCTGCATAATCTGACTTTGGAAGGTCAGTCAATCCACCCTTCTCAGGGTTGCCTTTTGTGGGTATGGCTAGGTTGCTTGCATGTACAAATCAAGCGCATGCACTTCCCTACACTCCCAGACTAACATACAGGGGTCATGATCACTCTTGTAACCATCTTTCTATATAAAGGTTGTTAAGCCTCATTGTAAAGGGTTCTCTCCCTGTTGGCTTGTGCTATTCTATGCTCTCCCACTTCTCTTGTATTTATCTTGCATTTATGCAACTATAAGTTTGGCCTTTGGCCTTTGAATGAATTGGAATTACATTCTTGCCTTCCTTCAACTTATGCATGTTGTGTATGTTTCCTTACCTTCATCATAGGTGTATGTTTTGTGGCTCTTCTCTCCATATATGTTGTGTTAACTTGTTTTTTCTGAGTGTGGCTTGTAGGAATCCTTGTCCCCTCTTGACACTTAGCAAATTCTAACCTCCATACATGTGTTTGGGTCACTCATGCAACTGAAGTTTGTGCATCTCTTGGGTATTTCAGTTGATTCCTTGTGCCATTTCGGGTGGGGAGAGGAACAATCTCTTATCTTGATGCATCACATCCTTTGATTTTAAGCATTTCTCTCTTCCCTTTACCTCTGCAAGTTGTTAGGATAGGCTTAGGAGTAAGTTTTGAAGTGTTGAGTTGGTTCAACAACTGCACCTGGATTGAGAAGGAAGTCGGCCTTCTCTGGAGATTCAACCCCCTTGCGCAAGGTCCCACACTTTGGGGTTGTTTCCACGTTTCACAAGGTTGTTGAGTTGATAGCTCAGCAAGGGTGCGAGCTTTTGTGATAATTGTTTCCACTCTTAAATTATCTGATCAAGATCTCACAATTTTCTTTCAAACATATTTACTTTTGCAGCTAATAAAGAAGCCTGATTCTTTGAACCTCAGATCACACCATTCTGCTAAGAATTTTCCACTGAATCAAATAATTGTGCCTACTACTCTGACCTGATTTCAGAGATCCCATTTTGTAGCATATGCCTATATCTTACATTAAGAAATGGAAGAATTATATTCATATTTCATGCAATCATATATGTTACAAAGGTTTCTCAATTAACAAAGAGAAAACAACATTTTCTTATTCCAGTAAAAAATTGTATGCAGTTTAAGGAGAATATAAAAATACCAACACAATAGCCAACTGGCCATCCTCCTTTGGTCCATGCATGTGATCTGCAACTGCGGCTGCTGCAACAGCTCCAGATGCTGCTGGAAAAGCTTTCTAAATATTAAAGACAAAGAAAACTTTAGGTTAATAACTTAATATGGTTAAAAGGGAACATAATTTATGCAATTAAATCTTCAATGAGCATAAAGTGGGGAAATCTCTGTCTATAGACTTGAAAACATGAAATTTATAGAAGCTACATAAAAAAATCTGCAAAAAATAATACTTTTAGAATTTGGATATTACGTAGGCAATTTTTCAATACAATGTTCAGGAACCAACCTTAAGACTACTTCCAGAACGGTTAAGCCTTGGGGAGCTGCTCACCCCCCTGTCCACATAAAATCCTCGAGGACTGTCCTGTTTATGTAGGCTTAAATGTGTACCAACAGATTTGGACTCTACCCCTGAAGCTGCCTGCATCTCTTCCAAATCTGGTGGTAGAGCCTCTGATCCCTGTAACAAGTGAAACCATTTAATACAGGCACAGGTAATTTTACTCTCAACCTAAAATTCCAACATAGAATTTAAAAAGCTATACATATATATGCACTGAATATTCCTTTCATAGATTTATTGTTTTCAATGAAACAAAACTTGCACGGAGAAGGCAAAATATGGTAAAATAATGTTTCCCCAAAAAACTCACACTTCGAAACATAGTCGACACATTTAGATATATTAAAGATTATTACTGTAACATTTTCTTTTCTTTTCAAGCAAAATAAATGACAACATTTAACAAAGTTTTCATAAGAAGGTAAACATTTATTTAATCTAGGATAACTTTCTTGCAAATAAAGAAATTTAATAGGTCCTATTCAGCAATACATAAACCTAGTGTTTATGTTATTATCAAGCTTGACTTATTCATTAATCGGTAAAATTTATCAACATCAAATTATGTATTTAACTATATCATAAGTTTTTATAACTGTTCCTAATATGATCTAGCCCTCTTTAAGGAAACCCATTTCTTACCATCCTACATTATTTTTTAATGCTCTTGGATGGAAATTTATGCAGTGGCTGCACACCCCTACAAACTTGTCAGGTTGAAGTTGTGTTTGTGGGTTTTGTCAAATCCATCTATCAGTGTGTTTCATATAAAAGCTCACTATCATGATTGTACCCTTAATGTCATTGTCAATTAACGAGGTTTGCTAATTCTATGAGTTGTATTGTCAGTTTATCGTGTACAAAAGTTGGCTAAGGATAATGATCCAAGGCACAGTGTTTTGCCTAACCTTGAAGAGCACACTTCAAGGCAGTCTGCCATGGCAGAGGAGAGCGTACAGCACTCCTAGGTGGCAAAAATCAGTCCAAAGTATGCCTAAGGGGATTGAGGAGTGGAAGTGAAAATTTGAAGGTAGGTTCATGTGGCCAAGTCCCAGAAGGAGAGAACTTGGATAAAGCAATGCAGATTTAAGCGACAAAAAGGATCAAAGAGCGCACCCAGTATTTGAGCCAACTTTCAAGTGACAAGGTCATGTGAAGCACATGCTCAACAAATCATTACCAAATTTCAACTTGCCAAGGGAAAGATGGAGTGCTCTTTGCTAGTGTTGACCAAGAGTTTAAGAGGCAGTGGCATCCCTAGAGCGCATCTAGCAGATATAGGCCAAATCTTGTGGTTTAGATCTTCCAGGAGAGTACAATGTCTCTCTCAGCCAGCTTAAGTATCTTAAGAGTGATATTCCATGGGTTGTTCCACTCCAAACAAGTGCAAAGCGCAAACCTGATTGATCATTAAAACATAAAACAAAATAAATAACAAGTGTGTCCTTCTATATATACTCCAACAAGGGTATTTTCATTCTAGGATTGGGGCACTCAAAGCAAACAAGGAGAGGCATTCAATGGCATCTTAAAGCTAGGGTTTCTTGAATAATGCAGGGCTGTCATATCATTACCAAATTTCAAGTTGCTAAGGGAAAGGTGGAGTGCTCTTTTCTTGTGTTGACCAAGAGTTTAAGAGGCGCTTGCATCCTGTTGTGACGTATTCACACATCACCCCATTGCAAATGGGGACCCCTACTTTTTGCTTTTTAGGGTTAGTCTTCCTGGTTTAGTCTTTTAGGTTCTTGGCTATTAGCCTTTGCATTGGAGAGTTGCCAGAGAGATCATTAGGATAGCAGGCTCTGCTTGAGTTGAGGTGGGTCAATAGGTGGTCCAGGTCAGGGTCTCTTTGAAAGCCTTCTCTAGGCCAGGCCTTGCTCTTGTTTCTAGGTTAGGTCTTGATTGAGTTTGAGGAAGTCCTTATATCCTGCTAGGGTGGCCTTGCCTTTAAGACCTAGGGCATTTAGTCAAGGAAGTGATGAAGAATTTGAGCACAATTGCCAAATTCGCTCCTGACCCTTCTAAAAGGATAGGAGTGAATTTCCTTAGAAACCTCTTTTGCTCCCAGTCTAGACCTCAAAGCTTACTCCTACATCTTGACTGAGTGAGGAATGACCTATTTTTGCCTTGTGAACAAGTTGGAATGAAATGGGATGAGGAGATTGAACCTAAAACATGAATTTCGCTCCTGATTCTTCCAAGGGTCCAGAGCAAATTTCTCTAAAAACCTCTCCTGCTTCTAGCATAGGTTCAAACCCTTGACTCCACGCCTTGATTGAATGAAAAATGATCTATCTATGCTTTTCGCAATGAGTTGCAACCAAGTGAAATGAGGAAAAGTGAGGAATTTATGCAAAAAAGCAATTTTTCACTCCTGACCCTTCCAGAGGGTCCAAAGCGAAATTTTTTTAAGCTCCTGACCCTTACAAAGGGTTCAGAGCGAAATCCTCCAAATGGCTTATTTCTTCACTAGGGACATCAAATGGTGGACATGCATGGCAAAGAAAAGGATCAAAGATCAAGTCTAAAGCAAAGCTAAGTGAAAAAGGATGAGAATTGAGCCAAAAAGAGAAAATTCGCTCTTGACCCTTCCAAAGGGTCCAGAGCGAATTTCTCCATGAAGCATTATACCCAGCTCCAGCCTATGAACTAATCCATTCCCAAGCATTTTTTGAAGGCAAAAGACTTGTTTTTGATGATTAAAGGATGAGAAATGGAGTTTTGTGAAGGAAAATCAAGCAAAATGTCAATTTCGCTCCTGACCCTTCCAAAGGGTCTAGAGCGAAATTCCTAGAGAGACTCTCTATTTTGCCTAATGTACTAAATGAACCTTGTTTTGGTAGCAAATTGACTTGATGGTGATGGGAGGAGGTGTGGTAGGTTAAATTCAAGGCAAAGAAAGGACGAATGGATGAAGAAATTGGGCCTAGGAAGAATTTCGCTCCTGACCCTTCCAAAGGGTCTAGACCGAATTCTCCTAAAAACACTATTTTCCTCCTTGTTCAAACCAAGATCTTTGTTCCTAGGACATGGTTGAGGGAGGATGGATATATACTTGCCTTAAGAACTGAATGGAAGTGAAGGCAATGATGAATTTGAGGTTAAAAGACAAAATTCACTCCTGACCCTTCCAAAAGGTCTAGAGCGAATTTTCATAGAATCTTCCCTTTGCTTCAAACTTGAACTAATTTTGTGCCTTGGAGCCTTAGCCAGGATGTCATCATGCCTTGGAAGCAATTGAGGGGTGAAAAGGTGGACGATTTGGGCCTAAAATGCAAATTTCGCTCCTAACCCTTCTAAAGGGTCCAGAGCGAAATCCTTAGGATAGCCTAATTTCTTGCCAAAAACGTTGAAATGGACATCACTTTGAGGGTAGATGGGCTTGATAGTATGGGGGGAGGACCCAAAGGCCTAGCCTAGGAGCAAAGTTCAAGGAAATGATGAAAGGTTGAGTGCAAATACAAATTTCGCTCCTGACCCTTCCAAAGGGTCCAAAGCGAAATTCCTAAAACCTCTATTTTGCTCCATGTTTGAAACCAAGATCTTTGTTCCTATGGCGTAGTTGAGGGAAGATTGATGTATTCTTGCCTTGAGAAGAGATTTGAGGCAAAGAGATGATGAAATTTGAGCTAAAATGCAAATTTTGCTCCTGACCCTTCCAAAGGGTCTAGAGCAAATTTTTCTTGAGGCCTATACCTTGCCCAAGGTCCAAAGTGAAGTCCTTCTTTTAGGCCATTTTGAGGGTCAAATTAGTGATGTCTTCATGAGAGAGGGATCGAAAGGTAAAAATCAATGCAAATTGAAGTGAAAGGAAGGAAGAATTCAACCTAAAGACGGAAATTCGCTCCTGGCCCTTCCAAAGGGTCCTGAGCGAAAATCTCAAGATAGGGCCTGTCCTTCCAGAGGGTCCAGAGCGAATTTCATTATAGGGCATGTCCTTCCAGAGGGTCTAAAGTGAAATTGATCTTAATTCCTTCTTGTTGATGATTTAAGGTAAGAAATGCTATGTTAGAATGAATATATCATGTATTCTTAATCATCTTTTGTTTGTTTTGCAGATCAATAAAATCAAGTTCGAGGAAGATCAGGCCAGGACAAGGGTGACCTCTTCCAGTTTCATCATTATCAAGAGCACTTCAAATGCATGGAGGAGGACTCAGGGTGCTTCAAAGTTGGAGGACTTCAAGTGTTTAAGGAGTTGCAAGCAATGGAGTTGACCATCCTCAAAGACCTCATTCTACCACATGGAGAAATCACAGGATGTCAAAAGGAAGATCTTACAAACACTTCAAGGCGAAGTGAGCTACTAGAGAAGGTGACTTGACCATGACTTCCTATTACCATAATGCAAAATCAAGGAGGCTTCATCAAGCACATGAGAGTCAAGGAGGTACATCTTTCATCTAGTACGTTGACGAAGCAGTTAGTTTTAGAAGAGTTAATCAAAGTTAGCTTCTCATCATCATCACATTGAATATCAAGAGATACAAAGTTCCTTGACCAAGCACAAACGCAAGACAAGGTGGCATCCCAGTCACTATTCCTCCAGTCAAATAGCTCCACCTCAACATGTCCAAATTCAATGTACCTGACTCATCAGTGATGACACAAGGAGTTTGTTGTAACAAACCCTAATTAAGGTTTCCATCTTGTAATCCAAGCCATTGATTGTAAATCAATCAGAGCCATTGAATTATAAAGAGCTCTCTATATAAAGCTCTGGCTCTTCATTTGTGGAGGTTAATAGTTAGTCAAGAGTTAGTAGCTGGAATAGTGAATAGATAGCAATTAGAATAGAGTAGGAGGAAAAGGCAAGAAATTGTTGCCTAAATTGTAAATGAACTCCATTTTCATTGAAGTAAAGGTGAAGTGTGTTGTTTCTTTGCAATATGCATGGTTTCTTGTTGAATCTTCGTTTTAGATGGTAATTAATTAGATTGAATGAAGGAAGTTATTGAATGCGTGGAATCCGCCTAGTCCAAACCACTAGCCTCTTTTTGATTGTAAGTGTGCCCTACATGGTCAACTGGCATAGAATGAGCTTAATATCAAGTCATTACGCGTTTATTGTTCACGCATTAACTTGAATGGTGATCAGTGTCTGATGGCGTACGATTTGAATATATTTGTAGCATCCCTTAGAAGATCGCACTGAGTTGGTGTCGGATTGTTCAACATGATGGTGAGACCCAGCCCAGTAGGACTCCACCTAGTTGTTCATCCATCTTCTTACATTCTAGGTCTTAGATTAGATTCTCCAAACCCTGTATCTTTTGATATTTCTTTATCTTCCAGCCAGAGATAGGATTCAAGTTCCAGCACATTAAACGCCCAGGTAGTCGAATGTAAGTCCCCTTGTGATTCCAGCAAAATCACATCACACCACACTTATCCACACGTAGAGACCCTACATACAAGAACCTTGGAGTTGCCTCGATTGATCCTTAGGTGAAATCTTCAGCATTCGAGGAAACTTTGTTCAAGAGAGGATAAGATATCTTGGTATTTTATTCTGTGTTCGCATGTGCATGAAAACACATCAACACATCCCTAGAGCGCATCTAGCAGATATAGGCCAAATCTTGTGGTTTAGATCTTCCAAGAGTGTACAATGTCTCTCTCAGCCAACTTAAGTATCTTAAAGAGTGATTTTCCATGGGTTGTTCCACTCCAAACAAGTGCAAAGCACAAACCTGATTGATCATTAAAACATAAAACAAAATAAATAACAAGTGTGTCCTTCTATATATACTCCAACAAGGGTATTTTCATTCTAGGATTGAGGCAATCAAAGCAAACAAGGAGAGGCATTCAATGGCATCTTAAAGCTAAGGTTTGTTGAATAATGCAGGGCTCTCATATCAAGGAGCACCATAGTTGTTTTGATCTCTTCCAATCAGTTGCCATCAGTTTTCAACAGGTTTTCATCAAATTTGCAACTTTTTCTAGGCAACATCAGGGTTTAGGAAGCTTTCTGTCATTTTCCGATCATTGTGTGCAGACACCTAAGGTTTCACAAGTTTATTTTTAGACTTTTGTAAGGGTTTTGCAAAGCGTTTTGGAACTAGGGTTTCGCTAAGCTACTAATGTGTGACTATGACTCTAGGATTTCAGGACAGTTCAACCATTCCAAGAAAAAGCAATATGTTGCAGCCTATTTATCACACATTTTTGTGATAATTTTTGTGTACTCATTGTAGATTTTTGAATTTCAAAGCAAGGGTTTTGCACATACATCCATCTAAGCACCTGCACAGTGATTTTTAAGCCTTTTCAAAACCTAGAACAGCATATGGGGCAGTGAAGGGTTTCTTTCAGAGGTGCGAATTTCAAGAGCACATACTGATAAATGACTATCCTCTTGTGCAAGACACCTCACTAGGGCATATGAACATCCTCAAATTCAAAGAACATAGTAAATTTGCAAAGAAGTTAAGGGGCAGAACAAACAGCCCCTTTTCCCATTTATATCCAGTGCCAAGAACAAATGTTAGCATGTGTACACTATTATGACCCACATAGAGAATTATTTGGAGGATGCAAGAGCTAAATTTGATCAACTAATTTGACTGAAACTTGGAGGCTATTTCTTTGGTCCAAATAGTATGGAGGACTTGATGAACCTTGTTCTGAGGTTGTCAAAGCAAGAAAAAGAACTATCACTCATCCAAGTTTTGATGGAAGAGAGCAGAAGTTTTGTACACAATCAACTTGCCAAAGAGAGGATTATTTCTAGGCCTAGAAATGACAAGTGTTTCATAGAAAAGCTTCAGCTTGCTTAGAAGAAAGATAGAACACCCACTCCAACTTCTCCAGATTCTTCAAACTCAAAATAATTTTCCAATTAGCTATTTTTAGCTAAGTTTATCTTTAGCAAGTCCCATTTTGGACAAGATGTTGACAGACTATTTTTAAATTGCTTTAGTTAACGTTCATTTCAACTTTGTTTATAAAAGTTTTGTTGCTTTAGAACTCCTTTTTTCAGCTTTTAGTGTTTTTCTTTAAAGAAATTGTTTTGGGATAAATTAATTGTTATCCTAAATCCCAAAAATTGGGTTTTCTACCATTATAGCTAAGTGCTTGGAACACAACATTTCTTAGTGATAGTTAATACTATGCTTAAACTGCCGAAATTATTGTTCAAGTGAATGTCTTTTCTATTTATGTGTTTATGATGATTTGTTTAATATTTCAATTGGTCGGATTGAAAGTAGGTACTTGATATCAAACTTTGTATTGATATTATTTATCTATCTAGGTTGTACTTTTGTATGTAACTTTGCTATTCAATTCTTGGAGTTATGTATTGTTGTTTTTTTAAACATTTATTCCTTCAAAATCTAGTTTTCATGAGCTTATTGATTTCTGCTTTTAGTCAATAAGAAGGTAATGTGATATTCAGTGTTGCTTGCATTCTTAGTGTAGAACTCACTTGTCAGAAAACTGCGTCTGGTCCTGTTCTCATGCCCGAGGCATAAAGATAGAGCAGAAGTTTATTCATTGATTTCACTACAGAAAACCCCCAAAAGAATATTATGCACAATGTTAATAATTGTATAATTTGTCTGTAGGTTGTACTTATGTATGCGACTTTGCTATTCAATAAGGTAATGTGATATTCAGTGTTTCTTCCATTCTTAGTGTAGAACTCGCTTGTCAGGAAACTGTTTCCGGTCCTGTTCTCATGCCCGAGGCATTAGAAGTTTGTTCATTGATTTCACTAGAGCAAACCCCCAAAAGAATATTGTGCACAACAATATTAATAATTGTATAATTTATCTGTAGCTTGATATCTAGGTTTAATATTAAGTGCGAAGGAGATCTCTACAGTTAAAATCAAATTGAAGAGTTGAGAAACTCAGTAAATTTTACTCTAAGAAGGGACCCTATCTTAATTGGAAAGGAATTTCTCAATAGGATCATATACAATTAGCTAGATCATCATGTATAAGACTTTAACAATAGATGCTATCATGCCATCAATCAATCTAATCAGGAAGTTTGCTGGAAATAAATTGTTAAGAGGTCTAAAAACTCGTGAACTTCAGCTTTCCTAATTCCACATGATATATGCCATGAATTCCCCATATCTTTCAGTAGATATTATCATTTGAGGACCCTCCTTGACAGTACAAGTTTGTTCCTCTTCTCTTATCCTTGTACACAATTTATATGGAATCTGGAATTCCCCTCAACTACATGTCATTCAACTCCTTGCTTCTCTATCTAACGAACAGCTTATATATCATGTCTGCTGTACAAAGATTATATATCAGATGCAAAAAATACTTAGACAATTTATTCCAATAGAATTCTAATTCATCTTCATGGACAATTACTTGAGGACTTCATAAGAGAAACCTGCCTGATTAAGCAGATAAAGTCTAACATCAAAATTGAGTATAAGTATCGATGCTTTAGAAAACAAAGAATTTCATGAGCATTACTTTGCGAGATAAAAATACTACAATTGTGTAAATTATAGGAGCATACTTCAGATATTATTGAATCGTCTGCCACATTCATCCTGAGTGCCTTGCTCATAAAAGATTTAGTGATGTTCACATTACTAGAGCTCGAGAAATTGCCTCCATTACGCAATGATCTTGGAGTCTCAGTTGTATTTGCTGCATAGTATGTACCTGAATTAGCACACGAGGCTGGAGGTGGGACCTCATAGTGTTCTAATTCAAGTTCTAGGCTTGCTGCAGAAGCATTCTGCAAACGTAAACCAAACACATAAAAAGATTATTGACAAAATCAAATGACCTGATTTTATAAAGTACAAAGCATGCTCTTGAAAATGCCAAACACTATAACTATAAATGGTTCACTTGCACACATCAGAGAAGACTGAAATATATTAAAGTTGAACAGAGTCTCAAAAGTTCCTAAAAGTGACTTGTGTGTCATTCATTAGAAAAAGAAATCTTGCTGTTGTGCTTCCAATTTAAAATCAAATGACCTAACTTTATAAAGTACAAAGCATGCTCTTGAAAATGCCAAACACTATAACTATAAATGGTTCACATGCAATCATCAGGGAAGACTGAAATATATTAAAGTTGAACAGAGTCTCAAAAATTCCTAAAAGTAACTTGTGTGTCATTCATAAAAAAGGAAATCTTGCTGTTGTGCTTCCAATTTAAAAGGATACTAAAGGATATTTTCCTTTACTTGAAATGAAGCTAGAAAGAAAAGATGTAGTGCATACACAAATTCCTATTGTTAGGAGGGAAGTTGTAGGACTTGTAATTTTTTATGCTTGCAAATGTAGATTGAAAGTCTTCTTGTCAAGTTAAAAACTAATGAGCAAGACAAAGTATATCATGTAGATCACAGAGTCAAGAGACCTAATTTTGTAACTTTCAAGTTTCTTGCAAAACACTGCCTTTGTTGAGAGCTCCATCAAGTTTTCAACAAACACAAAAGCAGGGGTAAGTCAAAATATGTGGGAACTATTGTGCGGTATTCACACATCGCCCCATCACAAATGAGGACCCCCACTTTTTTCCTTCTTTCTAGGTAGTGTTTGAGTCCTTAGCTATTAGCCTTTGCATTAGAGGGGTATAGGTGGTCAAAAGGCCAGGAGTCAAGTCGATAACCTTGTGTGATGTGTGAAATGAGTGAATTAGAACCTTCGCTTCATGTGAATACCCTCGGGAACGTACTTCATGACCATCACCCTTGGAGCAAATCCCCCTAAAAGCCTTATTTGAATATGAATTAGAGCATTTGAATGAAAATAGTTGGTTTTGATTTGAGATCACCCCATTCTTTAGAGCGAAGTTTCCTTCATGTGCTCCATGATAGGAGTGAATTTTGTATTGTAAGCCTTCATCAAGTAAATGGTGGGGGGGAATTCTAGTTCCCCGAGAGGGCCTTAAAATAATTGGGGCGTCAGATGAGGTTTTGTTTCCTTGGTAGTCTGCGAGAACTAGAACTATTCATGATTCCAACCTCCGGCGAACCCCTGCCTTGACATGTTTTGAGAATGAAAGCTTGAGAAATCTAAGGATTGACATTGAAGTGATGAAGGGTTTATTTTGGTTTTCAATAAACCTTCAAGGCAGAAGGAGCAAACTTCACCTTCATGAACTCAACCACATGAGCGAACTTCACAACTTGAAGAAGATGAGCGAACTTTACCTTGAACAAAATAGAAGCAAACTTCATAAACTCCACTAGATGAGTGAACTTCATCTTTGGAGGGGGATGAGTGAATTTCATGTATTCCTAAATGAGAGTGAATGTCCTCTATTTGCCCAAGAGGTGATATAAGAGTATTTACCCCGAGTCAATCTAATCTTCAGTTAAAAGTAAACTTCATGAATTCAAGAGGATGAGTGAACTTCAAGAATGAAGCTATATGAGCGAACTTCAAGAATGAAGCTACATGAGCGAACTTCATAAACTCAACCACATGAGCGAATTTCAAGGATAGGCCTACATGAGCGAACTTCAAGAATGAAGCTACATGAGCAAACTTCATAAACTCAAGCACATGAGCAAATTTCAAGGATAGGCCTACATGAGCGAACTTCAGGAATCAAGACATATGAGCGAACTTCATGTTTTGGCATACATGAGCGAACTTCATGTTGAACTTCATGAACTCAACAAGATAAGCAAACTTCATGAAGGAAGGAAGATGAGTGAATTTCATATTCAAGCACCTATGAGCGAAATTCATGATGGAAGAGCGAAGGAGATTTGAAAGCATTTACATTGAGTAGATTCAATTTGAAACAAACTTCATGAACTCAATGACCTGAGCGAACTTCATGTTCTCAAGAGGATGAGCGACCTTCATGTTTTGAGCTATATGAATGAACTTCAAGGATTAAGCCCCATGAGCGAACTACAAAAATCAATGCACATCAGCGAACTTCAAGAATCCATGCTTATGAGCGAACTTCATGATTAAAGGGAGCTGAACGAATTCAATGTCCAAGCACCTAAGAGTGAATGTTATGAACAAGCTTCACAAATTAGCGTACATGAGCGAACTTCAAAAATTGAGGTACATGAGCGAATTTCATATTTGGAGATAGATGAGCGAACTTCAAGGATCAGCATAGATGAGCGAACTTCTCGTTTCCTAGAGCTAATTTGATACTTTAGCATGCCTAAAAGAGAACAATTTTGAATTTAAGATGATGAAAGGCGAGTAAGAAGCTAACTGCATGTTTGGAGCTACATGAGCGAACTTCATGTTTGGAGGTAGATGAGCGAATTTGTTAAGATACAAAGGAGAGTTTAGTCTTGATTTGAAATCAGCTTCAAGAATCAAGATTGGATGTTTGGAAAGAGTCATTTTGAGTTGAGAAGATGGAAGGTGAAAGTTCAAAGACCACTTCATGTGAAGCAAGGTCAAGGCGAACTTCATGAATTGGGAGAGCGAACTTCATACACTCCACTCTCAAAGTGAAATTCCTATAGGGGCCTCTCTAAAAAGGTAGTTCTTCATGTTGTCATCAATTGATGATTAAAAGCTTTAAAGTTGAGCTCATAGAATGAAGATAAATGAATGAAAGTGAGTTCAAAGGCTAAATAAGGGTAACTTCATGAACTTCAGGGGGTGGAGTGAACTTCAAAAAACTCCTCTCTAAGAGCGAAAAACAACTTCAAGTGCTCATTCCTAAGAGCGAATTCTCTCTAAATCCTCTTATCACGCCTGCAAAACACATAAAATCAAGAGATATATCAAGTTAGAAGAACTATTAAAGTTATATATTAGGTATTTGATATCATGTTTGTTTTGTTTTACAGATGAGAGAGGATGGTGATTGCAAACCAAAAGGAGAAAGATTGTAAGATCTACATTACCATGCAAGGAAGAAAATTTCATTTACAAGCATAGAATGCCCAAGAGGGATCTCAACTCTCACAACACCAACAACATGAAAGGAGTCATGGAGAAGGAATTCCAAAGCAGAGAAGCAGTTGTGACATCAAAAAGATTCGTTCCAAGGCAACATCAATACTTCAAAACCAAGATCTATACCTTGCACTTCTATGATTGAAGCCCTCAAGAGGATAGTTTCAAAGCAGTTAATCAAAGTTAGAAGATCATCATCATTGCTGAAGCTGGATAATGTTGAGTATCAAGAAATATTCCTTCATGATGATCTATCAAGTCTACAAGTGCAAGTTAAAGGTGGAATCCTAGTCATCATCCCAGTCACCACTCGCCAATCAAGGAAGTTCCACATCAGCATATCCAGATGCAATGTACTTGACTCAGCCGTGATGGCACAAACTTCGAGGCACCTACCCTTATTACCTATTGGTTATGTTAAAGCGTTGTAATTATTTCATTGGCCCAAATTGAGTTTGTTGAAAGAAACACTAATTAGGGTTTTTATTGTAAACTCTTGGCCATTAATCTCGAATTGATCTGAGCCATTGAATCGTATTGAGAGCATCATAAAAGGTTCAAGCTCTTCATTCGTAAAGGCTAATAGTGCTAAGATAGTTAATAGTTAGTGAATAGTTAGCGAGTAGTAGTAGGAGAAGAATAGAGGATAGAATAGAAGTTAGAATAGATTAGAAGGAAGAATTGTTGTTATGACTTGTAAATGAGACACTCTTTTCATTGAAGTTGTGGTGAAATTTGTTATTTCAACAAGCCTCATGGTTCTACTTCTCAATTTGCTTTCATGTTGATTAAAGTGGATGGAAGAATTTGTTAAATGTATTTGTGTGGAATCCGTTTAGTCCATACCACTAGCCTCTTGCTAATTGCAAGTGGGTCTTGCGTGGTCAACTGGAATGATATGAGCTTTACTTCAAATTGTTATGCGTCCATTGTTTATGCATTAACTTGAATGGTGATCAATGTTCGATGGTAATGATTTGAAGATCTTTGAAATATCCTTAGAAGATTGCATTGAGCTTGTGTCAAATTGTTCAGTTTGTTGGTGAGACCTTGCCCAGTAGGATTCCATCTGATCATTCATCCATCTTCTTACATTCTAGGTCTTAGAATAGATTCTCTCAACCCTTCATCTTTTGCCATTTTTTCAATTCAGGTTAGTTTAGGACAAAAGGCATCACAAGATTGCAACATCAGATGATCAAGTTCCAGCAATTCAAGCATTCGACAATTCAACGTAAGTCCCCTTGTGATACCAGCAATCACATCAACCAACAGAGCTTATCCACACGTCGTGACCCAACATACCGGAACCTTGGAGTTATCTCAAGTGATCCTTAAGCTAATCTTCAGCATTTGAGTAACTTTGTTCAAGAGAGGATAAGATACTTTTGGATGTTTTATTATGTGTTCACATGTGCGTAAAAAACACATCAACAAGAACCACAAACCCATCTCTATGCTTATGGGATAGGGATGGCTAGATAAATTTATACTCGTCGGGATAGATTCCATTCATTTGTCCCTAGTATTTTTTTAGTTTTGAACAATTTCCTATATTTTAGGGGCAATTCCTAAATTTGCGAAGTTGGCTAGAGGCAAGGCCTATGCCATTAGTCTCTTCATGGAGGATATAGCCTAAGGGGACTTATTTACTGTTGTCACTGTACATGGCCTTGGAAAAAATTTAGAAAATTTAGTGTACATGTCTGTTGAATGCCTGAGGGAACACTTGTTCCTATATCTTTGGGGCTTTTGGAGGGCTACAAGGACAGAACCAAGTCATGCAACCTATTGTTGGATCCAGGTGTGAGTCAGTTGTTTGTAATGTTTTATCTTATGTCATTTTAGCTATGGTTGATTTACTGATAAGAGGTCAAGGTTTATCGGCTACTTGGGCAGTCAATGTTATTACATTAGCACCATGTTATGGGGTACTTGATTACTAAGTAATATTAGTGTCATCAAATAAAGCTATTCTTTATTATTTGACAATAAGACTGGTGTCTAGGGTTTGGAGCATGCCAATGAATAAATAAAGATCAACCAATATTGAGGGATTTGTGCTATGCGCATTTACGTATTTTCAGACTTAAGTGGGTGGCTACAACAAGCAGAGCTCATCTATCAATTCCAGGATGAAAAATTTTGGATCTAGTGATAAATGATCAAAACACATGATTTTTTGTGGCCAATCTCATCCAAAGATTGAACTGAACTAAAAAGCATTCCTTTTTTTCTGGCAAATTGATTTGTTGAGCAGCTGGAACAGCATTATACAGTAGCATCAATTCCAAACAATTGATTTCTAATTAATTCCACACTTCTATTATTCTGTTGATGTACTCTGCTGAATATTGTTATTATTACTCTACTGATATATTCCTGCAAATTTTATCAATCAAATGTAGCGCCAATATTATTGTTGGAATTTAAATTATTTACGCAGTGCATTGTTCTTTCTTCCTAGCATCAGTCTGGTTTTTAAAAACTAAATTTTAAATCTTAAAAATAGATAGAGAGCATCACAGGTATCAGAGTAGAATTCCTACTAGCATGTGAACCAAGGAGAAAAATGGAAGAACTTCCATAGATGAGGGAAAGACAGATCTGTTTCAAAATACCCTGATAGGGATTCAAAAGGCTCAAGAAAGAATGACAGTTAATGACACAAATATTATAGCTTCAGATTAACATGTTTGTTGCCATTCCTGTGCAAAATCCAGACCCCACTAATTTATTTTAGAGAGGGTGAAACTCAAGTACTTCAAAGAGGTTGCTAGAATCAAATCACAAACTTCAGTTGAGTCATATTTTGCTGAATTTCAGTACGTTGTGGTCATGGTATTCAATGTATCATAAAGAAGAATTACTTTTCTCTTTATCAAGGGTTTATGTAGGCCCCTCAAAGGTCTACTCAAGGCCTTTGCACCCTTATCATTATAATATGCTATTAAGAGGGCACTGACACATGAAGTCATTGAAAGTATCCACTTTTTTAGTATGAACAACTCCATCTTCAAAACATTGCCTTCATAGAGTGGCCATCAGGTTCCTTTGATTGTTTGAGTTGGATGAAGCTATGAGTTGCATCATGCAAAGCCTATTTAGACAAATTTATAACACCGTGATCATAATTCACATGGAAGGAACAAAAGATGTTCAATCTGTCTTCAAAAGGAGCCTCACTACAAGTTTTTTAAATGGAATATGTGATTTGAAACAATTGTTTTTGTCCCTTAAAAGTTTCCATTGATACTCTGTGCTGGAACATTTTGTTGATATTGTCTTTTCAAGATTGTCACATCATTTACCACTTGTAGAAGAGGATCAGCAGAACTTGAGATCATTTGCATGTTTGAGCACTTCTCAATTTTTCCATCTTGACTACTTGTTCCTAAGCTTCTTCAAGTTCATCAATTCAATAGATTTAATCAAGAAAGCAATCTCTAGTAGGAGTGTATTTATAAAATAGCTCAAGTATTTCTGGAGATGACTTGAAAGTCGAGTTTGTCTTGCAATGAAATGATTCAATCATGCTAAAAAGTCTCTCATGGACTTGTTCTCTTTCTTTTCAATTGAGGATCAGGGAAAAAGAACATGAACATCCTCAGCTAGTTTAAAGCATGACGAGAATTTCATGTGCATGGTCTCTTAGTTGGTGAGAGAATTGATGTCAAGATGATGGAACCATTATGCTACTACTCCAACTAGGACTTCAACGAGAAGTCTGACTACAACATCTTCATGTGCTACTCCAAGAATACCACAAGCTATGTTGAATGTTGAGATACCCACACTGTTGTGACGTATTCACACATCACCCCATTGCAAATGGGGACCCCCACTTTTTCACTTTTTAGGTTAGTTGTTTTAGCTTAGCTGTTGGTAGTAGTAAGGTCTTTTGCTATTAGCCTTTCATTGAAGAAGTACACTTTCTCAGGTGGCTAGGCAATGGTAGAGTCATTTTTCTCCCTCCTTAGGTTGGAAAGAGGTCGAGTGATGTCAATTTGAGCATAGTAGGTAAGGAAGATTTCCTTTGCTCATTCACAAGAGCAAATGCGTCTTCCTTTGCTCATTCACAGTGTTGGCAATTGACACTCGTCTGGTGATCTTTGATGGTAACTCTTCTTGGAGATTCAATTCTACGATCGTGATTCATCTTAACAGGAAGTTGGAGTTAACCGGTAAAACAGGGTATCTCGGTGATGTTTTGGTCCGGAATGATTTTTGATGATTGCGGTAATTTTGGTGGTTGATTTCGTGTTCTTGATGAATGGGAAGATCCTTAGGAAGCGTGTGAATACACTCTTTTGGTCTAGTGCTATGTTTTGTTTGAGATTGAAGCCGACTTGGAGCTACACGTTACACTTCTTGAAGCTGACTTGAAGGAGATTTTTTTTGTGCTAAGACCGGATATATAAGATCGAATTGGCGATTGTTTTTGGTAATAATGGTGTGGTAATCCGTTTTGGTGCGATTGAGCGTAGTTTCACGTGCGCACCTTGCTTTCAGACAATCTGGTAGCTGACTAAGACAGAAATAGAGTATTCAGCAAAGCGAAGATAGTCAGAGATTCAGTGCTTAACCGGAACTCATTCTTGAATAGTCAGATGCTACTTGAGAGTTCATTTCATTGTATTTCCTCATTGTAATCAAATTGTAAGTCAGTGAGACTTCCCTGAAGGTTGTAGCCTTCTAGGCAATTGTAATTGAGTAGTGAGCTCTAGACAGTGGGCCTAAATGCAAGTGCATTCCACATCTATGTAATATTTATGTACTCCTAGCCATAGTATATGAATTGTGGGTTCCAACCCCACCGTGGTTTTTCCCTTTCCAGGTTTCCACGTAAAAATTCCGTTGTTATGAATTTGTGGATTATTTGTTGCATGTTTATGTTCTTTTCTGTTATACATTGTTAACCGATGGATAAAAAATAAGTTTGTGGATTTGAATTCCGGTAGATCACTGATTCACCCCACCCCCCTCAGTGATCCCTGATTCTAACACACGAGCGAATACTTCTTCAAGACATTAGGTGAAGGTGATTTAATGACTTTTGAACATGAGAATTAAAAAACTAAAGAGATAGATTGATGGAATAAAGAGAATGGATGAAAATTTAGCTAAGTGTGAAAACATTTCCTTTGCTCCCTCTTAGGAGCAAATACGTCTTCCATTGCTCCCTTCTAGGAGCAAATATGTCTTCCATTGCTCCTTTCTAGGAGCGAATACGTCTTCCATTGCTCCCTTCTAGGAGCGAATATGTCTTCCTTTGCTCCCTCTTAGGGGCGAAAACCTCTTCCATTGCCCTCATCTTGGAGTGATTTGAACTTCTTGAACATATTTGAGGATGAGGACCAAGTTTAAGTACCTTCAACATCATTTTGATCCTAGAAAGAAGCAAATGCATCATAATTTTGACTAAGGAATGGAAAGAAGATAGCAAATTTCAGACTACTTCTATTGCTCCCTTCTAGGAGTGAATACGTCTTCCATTGCACCCTTCTAGGAGCGAATACGTCCTCCTTTGCTCTCTCATGAGAACGAATTTTCTTCCAGAGCCTCCCTTAATGATAATTTGACACATCTACACACTAGGAGAGCAAAACTACAAGATTTAAGTTGATGAAAAGAGAATTGATGAAACCAAGCTAGAGGGCGAATTTGAGGTCACTTCCATTGCCCGAGTCTCCAAGCGAAAAACACTTCCTTTGCTCCCTCCTAGGAGCGAAATACGTCTTCCTTTGCTCTTTCACGAGAGCGAATTTGCTCCTAAGGCCTCACGTAAGATAATTTAATGCATTTGAGTGGATGGAATGGAGGGTATATAGAGGAAATCAAGCTAAGTGTCTAAATTGTAATGACTTCCATTGCTCATTATTTGAAGCGAATGTCACTTCCTTTGCATTCATGTTGGAGCAATTTCCATTGCCATCACATTGGAGCGAGTTTCTCTTCCATTGCTCCCTTCTAGGAGCGAAAGTTACTTCCATTGCTCCCATGCAGGAGCGAACTTCCTCCATTTGCACTCAAAACTTCTTTTAGTGTGATAGGGAATGTATTGATTCGGTTATTTCATCAATATGATTCAAAATGATTTCTTTTCCAGGTCTGATTGGAGAATCAAAGAGAGGAGTGAGGAAGCACATTCAAGATTACATTGAGATGTAACACAATACAAAGCAAGCATGACATTCAAGAGAAAAGATTCCACTAGCAAGCACAATGATACCAAGAAGATGACTACACCAGAAGCATCCACTTATAAAAGAACATGATCCACACATGCAAGGATGTGGATGAAAGAATCAATAGCATGAAGGGAATCACAAAGAAAAAATTTCAAAGGAGTGAAGAAGTAGTTATGACATCAAGGGTTCATTCTAAGGCAATATCAAGATTCAAAACTGAGAGGAAGTCAACATCTATACTCAAGAGATATTACTCAATACTCATTCATGATGATGAATCCAATCCACAAGTGCAAGTTGAGGCGGCATCCTAGTCACCATTCCATCAATCAAAAGGTTCCACATCAGCATGTCCAGATTCAATGAACCAAGCTCATTATATGGAGGCACAAACTCCGAGATACCTACCCTGGTTCACATTCAACATTGAACCTAAATGTAATTTTCTCATTGGCCAGAGGGAGTTGTTTTAACAAACCTCAATTAGGGTTTTAATTGTAGAATCTTGGCCATTGATGGGGTTCAATCCTGGCCACTCATTGTAATGAGCTCTCTATATAAAGCTCAAGCTCTTCATTTGTAAAGGTTAATAGAATAGTGAATAGAGAATAGTTAGTAAAAGAGTCAATAATGAATAGTTGATAGATATTAGATAGCAAGCAGTTAGATGTACCGCACAAGGTGTCCAAAAGATGTGATCATAGCGTTGCTCAACCAACAAACCAGCAGCTCTACAATTTTTTGCATTGTCCGTTATGACTTGGACAACATTGCAGGGTCCCACTGACTCAATGGCGGAGATGAGAATTTCTGCAATAAATTGGGCCCTCACAATCCACAGCTTTCAAAAACATTGCCCCTTTAGGGGACACCGCTATGACATTGATCGAGGGACGGTTTTTAGCATCTTTCCACCCATCCGAAACAATTGTTACACCTGTCTCAACCCATGAATCCCTTATGGGTTTCAATGCATCTTCAACCCTTTTCACCTCTTTCTCCAATAATGTTCCACGTACTTTCTCATAAGCGGGGCCCTTATACCCTCTTGGAACCTCATTAACACTTTTTATCATTTGCTTCCAATATGGGGAGCAAACAACATTGAAAGACAACCCATTTGCATAAATGCACCTTACTATATCTTCGTCAACATTGTCTCTACTCTCATTTTGGAATACGGTTTCTAAAGGCCCCTTTGTTCTTTTACGTGTCAAGGGTGGTTCACTTTGAGGTTCATTTGTGGCAAATTTGTGGCAAAGAAGGGGTGGTCTTCTACTACAATACTGGGACTAGAAGGGCCTTGCATTCCCTTTGTTTTCTTTGATGCAGTTTGGTTCAATCTACGGGCTTCTCTCTCTTCCGCCGCCTCATGCTCCCTAATATATTTCATCATTGTCTCATCTAGTATAGGTTTACCATCTTTTTCAGGGCATTTTTTGATGCCTCTTCCTTTTATTCCACACAAATGGCCTACCACCCGATAATATGAACTATTACGTTCAATACCACATCCTTGGCATCTCCAACGGAATCCCCCACCTCCTGGAAGTTGTTTTATAATGTCAACATATTTCCATAAGGGAGAATTTGGATCATTTCTTTGTTTTGCAATTATTTGTTCATTGCCAATGGAGGAAGATGTAGATGTCATTCTAGTTCCTATGGCAAGAAATAATATAAACATATTCAAAAACAAAAACTAAATAATGAAAAAAAATTCAAGTTTCATGTTTGACAATTTGTGAAACAAAAATAGTTGGAAAAAAACAAAAACTAAATAATGGAAGCTTGAAAATGTATGGAAATGATGCTGCAACACTTGTTGAAGCTTCAAAAATCAGTCTTCAACTCCTCCTCTTTGATCTTGGAAGCCAAATTTTGTTCACCCTTTCTTCAACCTGCTCTCATAAAACTTTTGTTTGCAGCACAAATGAGGAGAAATGAGTCAATATAATGTTTTAGAAGTCACTTTTTACAAGGCGGAATTCAAAAAAAAATTAAACTTTGCATATTTTTTGCCTTTTTGAGCCGCCCAAGTTCCACTTGGGTCCGCCCGAGTTCGACTAGGTTCGACCAGGGACGAACCACCTCTGGGTTTTTCGAACCCTGGTCTAACCCAGTTCTAACCAAACCCGAACCACGGACCCGTACCAGGGGGGGCCAAGGGCGAACCCGATAACCTAGCCTTTGGAAAATCCTCCAAACTAGCTCCCAGATATGTAGGACCTTTTGAGGTTCTGGAAGTCGTCAACCCAGTCGCTTACAAGATTGCTCTACCTCTGACTCTTGCCCAGTTGCATAATATTTTTCATGTGTCATATCTTAAGAAATATGTAGCGGATTTTGACCATATGATTGATTGGAATTTCTTGCAGGTGCAGGACCCGAGAGTGGTCATGATCGAGCCTGTTAGGGTGCTCGAGACACATAAGCTCCACTTACGAAACAAAGAGGTTAGACAATGCAAGGTCCGGTGGAACCAATACTCTGAAGACAATGCTACCTGGGAAGACTATGATGAGATACATCAGAAATTTCCTTACTTGTTTAATGCTTATAATCAGTTAATTTAGCTTAGCAATATTTTGAAGTTGTAAAAAATTGTAAATAATTTGGAAACTTCAATCATCGAGGACGATGATTCACAAGGGACATGTCACATCCCCTCCTATATACTCTTATTTTGGTACTTAGTTGTGTTGATGCCTTAGATGGATACTGGTTTCTGAAACAATGATTTTGATGCCCTACAAGATTTTGGTTTTGCTAACAGTGGTATTTGGTTAAACAATGATGCCCTAAATGGTATTGAATGCTAGAAACAGTGGTTTAGCCTAAATGATGTCCTAGTTGAAAATTGCTTTATTTCTTATTTTTTAATATTATAAAATGTTGTGATGTTTCATTTTCGTAAAGTAATGTTGTAACTCATCTTTTGATTTAATGAATAAAAAAACCTCAAGGTTGAAATGTCAAGATGTCGGACTAACTACTCTAGTTTGGACAAGTGGATGCAGGAATAACTTGGCCTCCAAGAAGGGGAAAAAGATATCACCGAGAAAGAGGGAAGCGAAATGGTTATGGTCAATGATTGTATGGTATACAAAGACTGGTATGTACTACCTGATGTTAGTTAGTGTGACCTTGTCAACCTAGGTTTCCCTATTAGGACTATGGGAAATATGTTCGTTAGTGTCTCCGACTTGCTCCATGCTCGTTTGTCTAACCTTGGTACTGGCATTACATTATCATCAAATGTACCTTCTAATATTGTCTTAATTAATACCTTATTAGACATGTTTTCGACTTGAGAAAGTAGACTTCGTATATATTTACGTTTTAAAAAATATATATATATTTTGATCAATAGTAATATGATTCTAATAAGATATATTGTTAATAAATTTATTTTGATTTTTAAAAAAAAGAGAAATATTTATTACCTTTATTATTAACTTAATTTAATTGTTAAAAATATATATATGAAATGACTTAGTCATTTTAATTTTCTTAGACCTTAAGTTCGTTTATTTTAAAATCTAATTTTTATAAAAATATTAGTTCCATTTAAGTTAGAATACTTTTCATTCTATACTCCTTATCGGCAAAATATTCTTTTTCTTTTCAAATGTTTTTTTTTCATATCATCATGAGGTATGCGATAGGAAAATTTTGGATTTTAATTTTTCTCCCATGGACGAGATATCGCCTTCCAGAGCCATGACGGGAGAAGGCGAAATTTTAGAGCAACTCCTCTGATATATGTTAGGGTGACGATGCGTTAAAGGGAGTGGGAATGATTCTTTAGAGCAACCAATATTAGGCAAATATACATCATTAGGATTAAAACCCCATACATCAACAAGGGTGGTGTCATCAAGAGGCTCCCAACCACTAATAGCGCCTTCCTCCTCGAGAGTATCTTCGACAGGTTGTTGCAAGTGAACTAGAAAGATGGCAAATTGCAAACAAAGAAACTTTGTCAGAATTCAACCATCCAACCTCCCCACACCTCTTAGCAAAGGAGCGCAATCTAGGAGGCTAGGACCAACCACGAGCAACAAAGCCTTATGAATTGCCATGGGACTAAGAGAGACGGCTCTCTTGATAGATTGTTTGCAGCCACGCCTAGAAAGTATCTTCGACAGGTTGTTGCAAGTGAACTAGAAAGATGGCAAGTTGCAAACAAAGAAAATTTGTCAGAATTCAACCATCCAACCTCCCACACCTTTTAGCAGAGGAGCGCAATCTAGGAGGCTAGGACCAACCACGAGCAACAAAGCCTTATGAATTGCCATGGGACTAAGAGAGACGGCTCTCTTGATAGATTGTTTGCAGCCACGCCTACAAACCCTCAAAGGATAGGAAGAGTCTGAAGGTTGGCCCTACAAACCCTCGAAGGATGGGAAGAGTCCGAAGGTTGCCAACAATACAAGGGGCATTCCCCCAGTGATCCAACAACTCTTGGAGGTGAGTAACCTCAAGTGCAACTTTGTGAGCTTGCACTTGAATATGCATGAAAACATTGGAGAAAATCATAGGCTTGTTGTAAGGATAGAAATGAACATCAACCTACAATTGGAAAATAAAGCAGAGTTTCTATCCTTCCAAATGCAAAAGAGAATATCCACCCTTAAAGCATGCCAAAGTTGGGTGTATTGACGGGGAGACAATGCCAATCATGGATTGACAAGGACAATATAATTTGAAGAGATCATGCATTGAATTCCAGGCTTCTTCAGCCCAAGGGAAAAACCAAAAGAGGTTGTGCTTGAGGCTCTCCAGATGTCCACAAAAAGGACATTGAGGGCAAGGGATACCCATTTGAATTAGTCGCTTTCCCATTGGAACACATTGATAGATTGTGAACCATGCAAAGTGGGCCAACTTAGGCTCCAGTACACCCTAAGTCATGATAATGAGTTTGATTTGTGTCAATAAAATATTAAGTTTAAAATAGTTGTCACTGTTTTTGTTTCTTGTTGACTGCTGGTCAAATCACCTACCTTCACCATTAGTTCTCTAAAGAAAGAAGATTTGGTCAAAAATAATGATGACTTGGTAATTGGTATCAAAGAAAACATAATGATAAAATTATCAAAAATCACATGTGCCATGAAATTTTGTGGTATTAAGGCCTTCATTTGGTCTCAATGGCAAAGGCTTTGCCCCTCAACCCCATCTTGTATCATTATAGGCAATGTACTAGGGGCACCGCCACCAAACGTCACTAAGGTTGCATCTCTCAAACACCTGCAAACTGCATTTCCCCTCAACCTCCCTTGGGGCCTCCATCCCAAACCCCAACCCCCTCACTTATATTTGCACCACAAACCGCCAACCCCAAATTTGGGTCCATAGTCTCCCTATCCTTCAAACCCGTACATGACATCCACCCATTCATCCCCCATCATCAAAAATCCATGGAACCATGGGCTAAATCCTAGCAAATCAACAAATTTTGAGAACATTGGTTACCTTTCCAAAACTTGAATTCTTTCAAAAGAAATAATTATTGGAGAAAAGATCAAGAAGAATACCAGAAATGCTTATAAAATTGATTTGTTTCCATTGCTATGTAATTCCCCTTTTGGGATGTTCTTTTAAATTATAATATTTACTCAAAATATGATAACAGTTTTATCAAAGATTACAAATTATGATATATATTTAGGGCAATAAATCACAGCACAATACCAAAAGTTGATCAAATCATGAATTCTCCAAAAATACTTTGCAAATCTGCTGAATTAGAGGGTTTCATCCCTAACTCAACAATGACAATACCAAGTACCCCATCCCTAGCATGTCAAGGGCATGAAAGGGTCACCTTCCAACCCTTAGCTCACCGTGGAGGGTTTTTGTCCTCCTCGACCAATATTTGGATCCAAACTCATTAAGAGCATGAAAGGTTCCCCGTGAACCCAGAAGGGATTTCGTCCTTCTGACTTGCAAATACTACCTAGAATTCAAAACTGACAACTTGATGTATTTGCTAGACTATTGCTGATTAAAATTTCTTGATGGATTGACAATGTCAATCTTGAATAATACTTGAATTTTTTATAAATGGTTTCTGCTTGTATTGATTTTCTGAATTATATTTATTGCTGAGTGTAATTCTGAGTCTCTGCTCAGAATTTATATTCTGAATTGATATATTGAATTGATTGCCAATCAACGATATCCCCTAAAATATGAATTGTACTCCCTTTTATATCTTCTATTTGGAGAAAGTAATACCTCTTCATCCAACCGTTGCCTTTATGAAAGTTACAATTCCTCATAATCAAGTGCTGCCTTGTTATGTTTGATTTAATTTTAATTAAAATTACATGCTGGTCACTGCCAAGTAACAATCTTCCTTCAATCTCCATCAATTCCTTAACATAATTGTTTCCTCCACCAGGGTTAATGTCACAATATACATTAAGGCTGCGATCTGATTTCATCAGGGCTGCAATTGTTCTTAACATGGCAGGGGCATGACATGCTATCACTTCTTTCATTTTCTCAATTTCTCTACACTCTGTCTGATTGCAACTGCATAACATTCCAGACCAAATGGCACAGTTTTGACTTCATTATTGTACACCAAAGCCAAACAATAATTGAATCATACTAAGGATTCTTTGTTCAAACTTTCAAATTGATATCTCTGATCATTAATTTGTGATAAGTAATCCTCTCTTGTAATGTAACTGTTCCAATCAAGTTATCAACACTAAGGATCCTAGAAGAAACATTTTCTAGTACTGATTTTTTTCAGATCAGCAAATCGGAACATCTATAACAATTTGATTTATGATACTTCAATATTGTTTATTGTCAAATGCTTATTCTCACCATATAATAATACACATATTAGTTGGTTGCTATTTCTACAGGTTAGCTTCACAACAGTGATGAATAAAGTGGATGACTAATAATTCTACTTTGTAAAACAACATTAGAAAAAGTAAGCTTAGATATCATATAAATATAAGCACAGATAGAATATAAAATTTAAATATTTGAAGTGGATCCCAAGGAAAAACTTCTCAATAATAGAGCTGAATACAGCTATTTCTACACGGGAGCTTCACAACAGTGCTGAATAGAGCGGACGACTGTAATATTTCTACGTTGTAAAACAACATCAGAAAAGGTAAGCTTAGATATCATGTAAATATAAGAACAGATATATAAAATTTAAATATTTGGAAGTGGATCCCAAGGAAAAACTTCTCAATAATACTAACATAAAATGTGTGCATGAAAATAATTGTTAAACATATCCACATAATATCTAGCTAGCTAGACAGAATAGCATTAATAATTAACTCCATTGTAGTGATTGGAATTGAAAGAGAAATATAGAAGACTACGTATTGAGAAAACAATCACTGAGGAAGTTTTAGAAATGCTTTTGAATCCTGAGATTCATTAACTCAAATCAAGCTCCAGACACATGCAATTTAGTAAGACTTGTGGTTGCATTACTAACATCCACAAACAACAGTTATTTTGGGCAACCAAAAACATGCTATAACAAACAAATTTAGAGAAGCAATCAACCTCCCATTTATATTCGGGACAGCCCCTTGCCATGTCCCTGTCCTACAATGAAGTGCAACTTCTAGAAGAAGAAATAATCAATCAAGCCTGCAAACCTACAACCAGCAGCTAAAAGCATTAAGACACCCAGTCATGCACCCGACTCAAACCCCTCAAGTGTTGTTTTGAAACTAACAGCTAAGACTATGACGCACATGATGCCAACTATATCATTTCTCTTCTTAAAGTTTTGAAAAACAGCAATTCCATTTAGCGACTTCCATCCTTTTCGATGCAAGTAAAAGACAAATCATACCTCCAAGCATGTCGTATCGATGGGATTTATGCTCACATCTGGTATACCACGCACAACAGAAGGTTGTCGGTTTTCCTGGTAAGCTCTCCAGCTAGCCGCAAGATCAACCGGAGAAACTCGGTCTGCATTAATGTACACACGATACTCTAATGTCTCATCTCTTTCTGTGAATCGGAATGATGCTGATCGAGCATCACCTTGAAGAGCTCCTCCAGTAAGGAGACGATTTGAACCCTCTTCAATGATGCATGGAACACCACTGTGCTTTGGCTTGAGTAGAAACTTGAATTCTAGGGTTTCTACAAAATAAACACTAAACAGATAATCAGTATCTGTAGGATTAAAATGTGACAACTTTCTCACTTTATTGTCCATAATTAATGTATAAATGAAAAGAAATATAACACAGATCATGACCTACCACATTACAATCAAATACATAGAATTGTTGCTAGTTGCTATGTTAATAGAAATATTATCAAAGCACTCTTCAAAAAAAAATTAGTTCAACAGTAATAAACGGCTATCGTGTGGAGTATAAAAAGAAATGAAGCTAACTTGCCTCTTACTCAAAGATAAAACATCACCCGTTCAAAATCTATAATTTTATTTACTTCTTTTGAATCGAATTATTTTCACAATCTTTTTTATTCAACATAAAACCAACCAGTGCCTTGTGGCTTTAACTATCCTTTACCACACAATCAAATTCATTGCATCAAACAAAGTATTTTAATGACACTAAATACACAAAAAATACCAAGAAAGTTTTAGCACCACTGCTATGCTCACAAACAGACATGTAAGATGCATTTTTCCTGTGAATTTCCACAATTTTTAAGTAACAGAAGTTACTCTTATTTTTGTTATATAATCTAATGTAAAATACCAAGTGCAATTTTTTATTACCATGATTTGGAGGAACCACAAAACTGATTTCCCATCTAGATGTTGCTTCCCTCTCCATAGCTAGCTATTAGGCAAAACACCAAAGACCAAATCAACCATTCCCTCATTAGAAGCATTACTCCAAAATTAAAATATGCATATTGAGTAATAAAATTATAGACATGAAATTTCATAAGTTGGCATTAATGGAACAGGTTAATGCTGTAGGAGGAATAAGAGAATATAAAAAAGATAGAAAGAAATAATATGAATATACGTAAATCATGAAAAAGTGATTCCTCAAACACACACTTTTTATAATGAGAAAATATTATATTAATTAAAAGATTGTTACAGGAACACGCAAGAAACCCTGCCCAAGTAGCAACATGTGGGAGTTGATTACAAAGCCCGGGATGAGGCAACCAAGATGATAAAAGATCACCAAAAAAGTGCATACCATATAATTCAAGAAATTTTACTCTTTGAATAGAAGCAAAAGAATATTCAAAGATAAACTTCTTCATAATCACAAGCTAAAAAAACTTTGATGAAGAGTCCTCAACTAGTGTTTCAAGAATTGCTGCAATGCATTTTACCAATAGCTTGAGCAGCAGGCAAACAGCTCTCCTGATTCTACATATATGTATGTGGAATAATCCCACGGTTTCCATGAATCATGTTCCATTGATCAGCATTGAAACTTATTTAGAGATGGATTACCCTGAACTATGTTGTCATTGTTGTTGCTGCTGAAAGATATTTTCACTATTATTTTGATCAGTGTTCAGAATTTGCTATTCAGCATCAGCGCTATTGACAGTCAAATAGCACTGTCTCAAAATACATAAAACTTACTCTTGTTTGTGCAAGCAAATGATTATGCCCCTCTAGTTATTTTTAATTTCTTGATAGTTTTGGATCAGTAACTTGCGATTGTCCTAATTTGCGAACTTGACGCTTGTGCTGGACCTCCATTACTCTCATTAAGCTTTTGAGGATGTCACTGCTGTTAATAAGGGCCAGATGGATGGTTGTCTCAGAAGAGACGATAAGCTAACGGGCTGGTTATCAGGGTGTTTTGTAGGTGCTCCTTTGCAGAGGGAAGGAGAAATCCAATCTTCCAGAGGAGATGGAAAAGTGTAGAAATAGGGTCCATTCCCTGAGGGCTGGGAATTCTAGAAGTAATGCAATGAGAGATAAAAGCAAAGGTTAATAGGCTGATTTGGTGTTCAAAATCAACAGAGTTGAATATTAGAAACCCTAAGAAGATGCACTTTCAGAGAGCTTAGTCTGTTGTAAAGAGGATAGAACACGTAGTGGCCATGGAGAGTGATCATACAATGTTTGCAGCATCAACGGTGTCATTCACATTCTCTTGAGAACAAGCAACACTACATAGTGACATTGGGATGTCAGTATCCCTGGTTTCCTCATCCAATATAACAGTCATCTTCTTATCATTTTCAGGCATCTGAATGTTTAGTTCAGCAAAGAACATTGTGGGAGAATAATTAAGACATAAGCTCTTCCTTTTACAGATATAAGTTCTTATGGGTTCTGTTTCGGAATACAAACACTTGCAATTACAAATTGGTACGGTTGTATTTATAGACTTCTTCAGCAGCCTTGAACTCCTTCCATCCTCCACATGAAATTTACTTTGTAATGCCAATTTTCAACATCAAATCTATAGCCTCTTTTAAATTTCCTACATTTGTGACAGAAGAATCAGGTAATATTTTCTCCTAATACTTTTAGTAGTCGTAGGTTGTCAGAGGAGTCCTTATTAATTTGCCTATTTGAGGTTGAAAACATCAGCTAATTATAAATGTCTGTCAGATAGGCTTTTACAAAGACATAAGAAAAAAAGGTAGAGCTCATCATCAGGGTCAACCAAAATCTACATTTCCTTGAGTTCCATGGTGGAAAATAACATGTGGAGTTGGCTCACCCGAACAGAGTACAGCAACCACAGGAGAGAGAATATCCTATGGAATGATTAGTGGATTGACTGCAATGTACAACCTCCTTGTCATTGAAGGCACCTTACAAAATCTTGATCTTATATTTGAAGTGAATCATTTTGACTGAAAAAATACACATTATCACACCATTTTGGAGATAAGCAAATGCTTGAATAGTTGCAGTTAGATGTTGATGCCACAGTCAAATATCAATGTCAATTTATAATGATTTTAGATTAGTTTCAGTTCAAAAGATGTTCTCCTTGAAGTCTTTTGGCTCTCATGCTTGTGTCTTTAGGTACAGAGCAAGTCATGGGAATATTACAAGCCCAATACACCTTTAAGAATATCTAACTTGCCATTGTATACATGCAAGCATTTATCATAGTAATGATCTGCGATTGCGAAAAACAAATTTGTCAGCTTGTTATAATGACCAAGCCAACATAGAGGATTCTATGTTGTATGTTGTATGTCCATGTTAAATTGGGTGCCAACACTTTTAGCAAACTCTTTGACCAGCGGTCCACATCCACTATGGAAAAGTTGTTGCCAGGGAGGAGAGATGATCCCCCGGATACCTTTTATGCTGAGATAACGGACCTTCAGAACAGAGTGGTGCAAGGCACCTCTAGGTCCTATTAGGCCTCATATAGGCAAAATGGGATTTTTGTTAAATTTTGTCTTGAATTGTCCTAGTAAGGTCTTCTTCGGTCATTTTAGACCATTTTTTTATCATTATGTCAAGTTGTAAGCCTATTGGCAAAAAGATGCAAAAGTTGCTCAAAAAAGTGTAAAAAATTGTCATTCATTTTTTTGTCAAATTTGGTAAAAGAGGGAAAAATCAATAAAAGAAGATGAAAAGGCATGAGTGGGTGTGGATCAGTTACTTTTGATCATTTTTGCATTAAATAAGGCATTTGCACAGATTGGGAGCAAGATTTGAAGTGAACTTTCAATAAAATTTCTCTAGTTTTCTGTTTTTCTGAGTGTAACCAGTCTGATAACAGCTCGTTTTGATTAATTTTTCTTTATCTTAGATATAGCAATTTTTGTGTTGGAGGGTTAAAAACCCTACCTAGGGCAACCCGTGAGCTTGCAAAATGTTAAACTTTCATTTGGCACGGTGTAAAATGCCCAAATCTTGTATATTAGTCTGTTTTTATATGTTTTTCATTGTCCTACAGGTGCAGGGCATGAGGAGGAGGTTTACAATGGTTTTGAGATGAAAGAGGACTGATATTTCTTATGTATCAGTCAAAATGGTGAAGGATTTCAGCTTGCATGTGTGAATGGTGAATGAAGATTGAAGGGTATGAGTTTGGGGATGTCAAGGAGGTTGAGTGGGGACCCTAACTTCACGTTCTTACCTTGAGAGAAGCTTTGGTGTGTGTTAAACAAGTCTCTTTTTATGACTGTCCCTGTGAAGGTGACTGTGACAGTCATAACAGCAGCAAATAAAACCTTAAAAAACTCAAGTTTTAATCAATATTCTTTACTTGCATGTGCTTGGGGAAGTGTCCTTGGATGGTCGGGGTCCCTAACATCAAGTTACAACAGTCTCATACCCCTTATTTGCATTGGATTTGTTAAATCTTTATGACTGTCCTAAGGAAAGTGCAGTCATAGTTTTAGCTACTTCTATCAAGACCAGTAAAGAATTATAAAAAGTGTTATTGTCTTTGTTTTTATGAGTCCATGGGAGAGTGTTCTTGATGCATAGAGTCCCCATGCTCCATAACACTGTGATTTTGTACCCTTATTTGGGTTTAGTGGATCAAACATGTTGACTGTCCTACGAGTATTCACTGTCTCTGTCTTAGGAACAGTCATAAACAAAGAAGAAGTTTCATAGCTAGACCTTGGAAACACATAAACATTCTCCCACTTAGCTTTGAGGTATTGTGTCAAATCACAAATGTGAAGTTTTTGTTGTTCTTGTAAGCGTTTAAACCATGTTAAGACACATTAGGTGGTTGAGAGACTAGAATGTTACTTCATCCTCACCATATCTCCTAATTGTGAAGAGTGTTTAAACAAGTTTTTCCTAACTTTCAAATCCTCCTTGCCCTTACCTCTGCATCACAGAGCGGGTAACACTGAAATGGCTCGAGATGATCCTGGGAAATTTAAAATCTGTAAGGCAAAATGGGAGAACATGTACACAGGTTGCTTAAAAGGGAGAAAGCTTTTAATGATCTTGCTAAAATAACAGATGGTATCATGAAGAAGTCTGTTATTGATATGGATATTGGTCAGTTGAAGCTCAAGAAAAGGAAGAAGGAACAGACTCTGAATGAGGATCAACAGGAATTAAAATAGAAGAACAAGAAGAGAGAGAAGTTGCTGGATGTTGATTGTTGGGAGGAGACCATAAGCTCCTTGTCAAAGGATTGGAACTCTCTTTGCTAGTTTGTATCTTGCTGTATTTTGTTTCTGGCTCTGTTTTGCTATTTGTGAATTGTTTCTTTGTTTGGTCTGGCCTAGTGGCCAGCTTTTGATGTAGCTGTTTTTGTTTCTCTGCTTTTGCCATTAATTAGCTTTATGTTATGGGTCCAGGGCCCTACCCTTCTTAATTAATCAAAAACATTCATCTTATTTATGACAGGCTGTGCAGCATAGGGTGTTCTACAAGCTTCCAGCCAAAGCAAGTCATAAAGTCCATCCTTTGAAACATATGTTATTTCATTGGAAACATATATGATCAATTTCTTAAATGTGTATCCACCACACTTTGTCCCATTCATGCCACTCTGGTTAGCTTTATTCATGTCAATTTACTTAATTATACCAAACGTTTCCTCTTGGACTCGACTGCAAAGCACCAATTGTGCACACTCTGGCCCTGTCTTCTACTCCAGCATTCCATTAATTCAATCTCCTCTACTTTTAATGGATGCAATTTCAATGTTGGCTGACTGAGGATATAATTCAAACTTTGATGATCTAAAGTTAGATCAATCTTTTAGCCAAAAAGATACACTTGCCATAGCTACTTAAGCCATGAACTATTTCTACCAGCTCCAGGCCATGACTTTTGTAATTCATCTCATAGTATTCTAAGTTTTGGAAATCATAAGCAATCATTTTGCTTTCTTATGTAAACACTCTATGAAGTCCCTTTACCACTGCATAAACAGATGCAATAAAATTACTAACCATGTCAGATATTTCCAGAATTGAACACACGGCAATAACACTTTTAGCTATTGAAAAAGGTGCATCAGAACTTTCAGCCAGTATACCTTTGTGTGTAAAGAGCAGTGATAGGATTTGCAAAGCAATCTGTTAAAAAACCCCAGAAATAGCCAGCTAGACCCACAAAACTTCAAATGTCTTTTGCATTTTCAGTTAAGTGGATTTAACTTCCAACCATTGTAGGATCAACCACATTACCATAGCCAAACATGATCTGACTCAAGCTGTAAACTTTTCACTTAAAGAATGTGCACTTAGAAAGCTTAGCAAATAGTTGATGTTCATTCGGAAAATGCAAACTAGTTTCAAATGCTCTTAGTGTTCTTCCTCACCTCTAAAATATGCCATACTGTCATCCAGAATGCCTACACAAACTAATATAAGTTCTTACTGAGCATGATGTTCATCAACCATATGCACGCAACAGGGAATTTGTTTGCTCAAATATTACAATTGCAAACCAATAATGCCCATGCCAAACCTTAGAAATTGTCTTTGGAACACCTTCTCCCTCAATTCCCAATTAATGATACCCAGATCTCAGATCTCTCTTCGAAAACATTGGCATTCCTCATTTAGTCAGAGAATTTTCCTCTCTGCAACAAGGGATTTCTATTACTCACCACCATTTTTGTTTATTTGTCTGCAAACTTTGCAAAGTCTCAGGACCCATCTTTCTTCTTCACAAAAGATACCAATGCACTCCAAGGTGAAACAGACAATCTACTCAGCCCTTTCCTATCAACTTCTGCACTTCTATCCTCAACTCACATAACTCAGGTGTGGTAATTTTAGCTGAGAAATCAATTTATCACTATGGTGATAATCCAGGTGACCCTTCTGCAAAAACATAAGCAAAGTCCTGCAAAACAAGACACCCTGAAATGAAGGACCTTCGTTACCCTCCAACAAAATTACTATTACATCCAACATCCATACCTAAAACAACGGTTTAGTTGCATCATGAAACTAATACAAGGAACAGAGATCTACAAACATGATGAATATTAACATACTTATTATTATTGTCCAGACTGTCCACAAATTTGTAAAGCGGTCCATATCACCCAAATTTAATTCTGAATGGTACATTACTAACAAAAGATCATAAGACAATAAAACAAAATAGAACAAATTCACTCTATCCATAATCGTGCTTGTCATCTTCATTGTGTTGAGTCAGGCCACTCCCAAGGGCATCTAAGACAATTATTTTATATCTCCATAAAGAAACATTAAACTCCTAGATCTATCCTCTCCAAAACTCCCTCTCAGATCATTGGGATCTGGCACAGCCAAATTCATGCTCAACATTTGAACCCAAGGTTCCACTCTAAGGGCTAACTTATTGCAGAACACTTCTGTTAACTACAGGGGGGCCCACAGATATATGCCTGAGAAGATTTACAACTGGGATATTCTAAGGTTCAGCTGTAAGATTTTATCTACGAAAACTACTGTCAACCATTCTACCCACACAAAACACACATGCGTAAGAGGTCAACTCCACTACAGCTGCTTAGGCCATCAAGCAAAAAACAAACACTGCTCTCAACTTTCAAGCAGTATTATTCACAGCACAAAAACAAAAAGAGTGAGAAAGTGCTATAATAACATGTGTAGCACCCATCCAATACTAAGTACTAACCAACCGACAACCAAGAAAAAAATCAAATTTCACTAGAAAGCATAATCTACTTTGCCATTAACAATATGTATACTTTAACATCTGATTCATTAATCATCAGCTAAGGATAAACTAAATAAAAATTCTATCTAACAATAAAGAAACTAATCCAAACCTAAACTGATGTTCGCCAATTCAACATTTTATCAATAGTATGACGCTTCATGAACAAAGTACAAGCAAGAGGGAAAAAATTCTTATTTAAATTCTTTTTACTTTAACATACTTAAACTAAACTTAGAGGACACATGTCATGATCTAATTTAATCCTCACCAAGGATTTATTTAAAGTTGCTTTTTCCTGATTATAAGGATTCATCATTGTATATTCTATATTGATGCTTGATGCTTTTTTGGATCAATAGAATTCTCGACCGTTGCATAGCAAATCAGTTGCACAATTTCACTTAACATAAAGTTGGGCTAAACTAGTTAAAAATAAATTGGAGGACAAACTTACAAAATTTCTATTTCAAATTAAAGATTGTACAAAGTTGTTACAAGTAGAAAGACTGGGACTCCAGTTGTATAGCATCACAGCTCAAGCTTCAAATATACAGGACCCAACAATAAACTTGCGATGAAGATTTTTGCATGACAAAAAAACCCTTAACAGCTTGTACCCAGTTTATTCCAAAACATAATTGAAAAAATGTACAACATACAGCGTCCAACTCACTAGATACAGTACCGCATGTCCCGTGATGCTTTGTTATAATAAAATAGCCCTCTAGATGACATTCAAGCCAAAGGTACGCGAGGGGAATTCACAATTTACAAAAATTAAGACTACAGTTACGTGAAAACTCGCCTCTATGGTCCATGACTATTCTACTATAGGAATGTAAAGCGAAGATATCTGTTAGATAGATGCTCTCAAGTTGTACAGCGTCAAAGTTCAAGGTTCAAATCTCCAAATAAACATAGCAAAGTCTTTAACGGAAGAATTTTGCAGGACAAAAAAAGCTTAAGAGATTCTACGCAGCTCATGTAGAAAAGCTTCCAAAACATAATTGAAATTGTATAAAATACAGCATCCAACTTGCTAGGTGTGACCTTGTAAACCAATGTTTATTTGCTTGAACAAGAAACCACCAATCAAATTGACATCTGAGCCGAAGTTACCCAGGGGAAATTCACAATTTAAAAATAAACAATAAACTTATAAAAAGTATTTGTTGAGGTCCATAACGTTCTGCTATAAGGTGACCAAGCGGCACATGAACTTGTTTGAAAAAGGAACGCCCCTAAAAACAACATCTACGCCGAGGTTTCCCGGGGATAATTCACAATTTAGCAAGATACGCACTAAACTTATTTAGCTTAAATCTTGTTAATGCCCAAAACGGTTCTACTCAGGGTGAATAACAAGCAGATGAACTTGAGTGAATTGAAGGCAAAGTCCAGAGTACATAAACAAGCGTGCTTACAGCTTTAGAGGGATCCCAGAGGCCAATTAGGGGAACCGATCCGTATACGTGTGGGACCAGCTCTCTGTTGTGCTTAATGCAGTCCATTTGCAGAGACACATACAATTGCCCTCCCGCATGCTCAAGGTTTTCCTCATTTCCTCCTGGATTTCCAGAGTTTTTCGAAGCGCCACCCCCCATTGAAAAAAATCAAACGCACAAACGGGAAAAAAGATAATGATGATATTTTCCTCTGCAATGTAAATTTGATTTCCCTATAAGTAGCAAAATAGGAGCGGGCACAACATATTCATGCATAAGGGTTCACAGAATAATTTGTCTCGTGTTGAGATACAATTTTATCCGTTGCCTTCCAGAGTGTCGAGTACAGCTGGCAAGGATAGATATGCATGGGGTTGCGAGAAGAGCTTAGTCAGCTGCCATGGCGGCAATATCATAGCCCAGGGGTTAAAGGCGAGAGGCCGTTACCGCACGTATGGAATCCCCGCGATTTAGCACGAAGATGATATGGTTGCCATCTTGAGTTTGGGACAAACTGGCCATGACCATTGAATTATGAGAGGTGCGCGTTCTCGGACAAATTTAATGGGCTTATCGAATGAATAGGTGGCTTTTTAACTTTGTATACAATTAACTTTTTCAAATCGTTTAAATAAACGTTGTACAGAAATTGTGTTAAAAAATATTTATATAATTTGATTAGAAACAAAAATATTTATTTGATACAACAATGTCGACAGAAAAGATCTTTTGTTCTTCATCTTCCCAATCTTATGCTTGTGTTGTGGGTAGATAGGTCAATAGCTTCCTAATTTGAGATTGTCAAAGTGGGATTTTGGTAATTCCTGTTCTCTCTTTTTCTTTTGTAGGTTGTTGTGTTAGGTAGCTTGGTTGTAGTTGTTGTTCTTTTTCATTTTGTATTGTTTCTCTGTAGTTTAGAGTTTGTTTGGGCCTTTTTCATCTAGTTTTTTGGCAGCCTTTAATAAGAGTTCATGACTCTTGTTTGTTGCTTACCTTAATCAAAAACTATTTCAATTGTGCAAAATAGATATATACTCTTTCCTTCAATTTTTATTTGTATCTATTTGAAATTAGTGCTCAAATAAACTATGAGGCTCTTCACTCTCTAAGTGATATTCAGCTTGTCCCCCTTGGTCTTTCCTGTTACCCTAGCCTCCCTTCGCGTCTTGCTCTTCGTTTGCCTCGTGCTTTGTCCCTCTTTGTTTTGTCTTTCTTGTTCCCTTCGCTTGTCTTCTCCTCCCCTTTCCTTGGTGTTGATCATGTTGTCCCCTACCTTGTTCAGGTTTGCCCATGTTCTCCATAGCGCTTGGTTTTGTCTTGTTTCTTTTGTTCTCTTCCTTCTCTCCCTTTCTTAAGTTATCAGTTGTCTTGGTTTTGTGGTTTTTTCCTTTTAGTTTGTTATTATTTTTGGTTTATTTTTTTATTCCTTTTTATTATTATTTATTCTTTTGTTTTTCTTTTATTTCTATTTATTTTTTTCTTTCTTTATTATTGTCTTTATCCTGATTTTCCAACTTTCTACTTTTCTACTTCATGAGCTTTCTATCATCCTGACGATGGATCACAGAGTGTGATCTGAAACGTTGATGCAAATAAACTCACACAATCTAATCCAGAAGCTATAACTAGATCCTCACAAGGTCATCAACTACCTTGTTCACATTTTTTGTCTGTCCAATTGTCTCGAGGTGTTATGTTGAACTAAAAGTCAATCTCATTCCCAAAGTTTCATTCAAAATGGTATAAAACCTCAACGTAAACTAGGTATCTCAATCTGACATAATTGTCTTAGGAACCCCATGAAGGAAAAAAATATCATGAATAAACTTGTTAGCTATAGCCAAAGATCCAACCTTAAAATTCTCTGGAATAAAATTTGCCACCTTAGTTAACTTATTTATTACCTCAAAGATGATGTCATGCTTTCTCTTTAACATTGGCAATCCTTGAATAAAGTCCATACTAATCACCTACCACTTATACTTAGGTATATCATGTTGGTATAAAATTCATGTTGGGTGTACATGCTCAGTCTTGAGTCACCAAGCCACATACTCAATCACATCTCTCTTAAGTTTTGGCCAAAAGTACAAGGTTTTCAGTTCTACTATCATCTTAGTCACACCAAGGTGTCCTGAATATGGTACATTGTGGACCTCTTCCAAAATCATTTTTCCTTAAACTTTCCATGTTTAGAATATACATCCTATCTTGATATCTCAAAATTTTATTTTTTCAAAGCCATGCTCATCAAATGGTTGTTCAATAGGATTATATTCTAATGCTTGTTTCACTCTGGATTAATCTTCATCATCGTGAGTATTTTGTAGCACCCGTTGTCTCAAATTTGACTTAACGGTTGTCATGGCTGCTAGGTGCCTTCTCTAGCTAAGGGCCTAGACTACCTTGTTCTCTTTGCCTTTAATGTACTCAATACCAAAGTTATATTCACTACGAAATTCTAATCACCTCTTTCATCGAGAATTAAGATTAGGCTGGGAGAGGATGTACTTAAGCTGAGGTGATCAGTTTTCAACTCAAAGGGTTTAACCAGAAGGTAATGCCTCTACATCTGAAGTGCATGTACTATGACTACTACTTCCAAGTCATGTGGTGCATAATTCTATCTGTGTTGCTTTAGCTTCCTAGACTTATATAGGAAATCACCTATCCTTCTTTCATAAGCACTCCTACACCTTCTCTCAATGCATCAGTTATCACTAAAAAAATGCCCATTAGGATCGAGTATAGTCAAAATTGGTGTCAAAATGAGCTTCTCCTTTAAGTGCTGAAAAGATTGTTCACATTTCTCTATCCACTCAAACTTTCTTCCATTCCTTTGCAGTGAGGTTATTGGTGTAGAAATCCTAGAAAAACCTTGCATAAACTTTCGATAATATCCTACAAACCCCATAAAAATGAAAGCTTCACTCACATTTTGCGATGTCAACCACTCCATCATAGCTTAATCTTTTTTGGATTCACTAAAATCCCATCTACTGAGATAACATGACCAAGATAGTGCACCTTGTTATAGTAAAAGGTACACCTAGATAAATTACTGGAAATTTTATGTTCTCTTAAGCATTGTAAGACTATCCTCAAATTTCTATCATGCTCTTCTATTTAGAGAATTTTAGGAGCTAAGGCTCCTCTTGTTGCAAATAGATCATTGAAGGATGCAATTTACAATAATATTTTAGAGTTTTGTAATAGGGTTTTGTAATCAGATAGGTAAATGTGAGGTAGTTTATATTAGTTAAACCTAAGGGTATATTTTTTCAAATTACCTTGGGTGTTTGATGCAATGGTGGATAGGATATTCAAATTTGAATTTAGAATATTCTTCCTCAAATTTTTAGAATATTCATTTTGGGTGTAAAAAATGGGAGATTCAAATTCGAAATACTTGTTATTTAATATATTTCAAATTTAGGTGCCTAAGGACACTTGGAAAAACATGCCTATTCTGGATTCAAGAAATTCTTGAAAGTTGCTATTTTGTCTATTTACGGAGGAGTTGGTCATTTATAGTTGAGGGGGAGAAATTTAGGAAATTTTCAAAATTCATTTGTAGTCTCCTTATCTTGAGATGAGAATTTGGGAGTTGGAACGACTCATGAATTTGAAAACTTTGGTGGTTAAAAGGAAAGTTTCAACATTTATTTGGAGGAACCTCATTTTTTAGATTGTTGGGAGAAGTTTTAGGGGAAGAAGTGGGTTTTAAGATGAATAAGAAATAGAAGGAATTGATTTATATTAGTTTGTATCATATTTAAGATTATTTGTAATGCCAATAAGGCTACCATGCAATCTATTTGCATTTTTTTTATATAGTTTGTTCATTTCATGAACATTTGAATAAGTTAATGTGAAGTAGGTTTATAATTTTTTGCATTTTGTATGTGTTTTGGGTGAGGAGAATACCCATATAAGATTTTAAGTTATATCAATAATGATTTACATGTGTGGTTTGAGAAATTTTTCAACCCTTTGCATCGGTGGTATCAAAGCATGAGTTCTTGAGAGTGTAACACCCTACCAAGGAACCCTAGAGGATAAGAGAAAAGTATGCATATAATGCATGAAAATGTGTTTTATGAAGTAATTAAGTGTCATAATGCATAACATATACAACTATAACACTCAAACCTCAATATATGATCAATTGTAGACAACTGACAATGCACATGTGGAAGACTAAACACTTGAAGCTCAAAAAACATAAGGGGATAGGTCTTTCCTAAACCTAGGAAAAGTTAGAAGAGGTGATTAGGACCAAATAATGTCTCTCCCAAAGTCACAATACTCAAATCAACAAACAAGAGCAACTATTAGGTCCTAGATGTCATAGACGAGCTTCGATGAAACCCTACTTGTGAACGGGTGCATGAGTGACACTCTTCAATAGCTCAAAGTACACGAGAGTACCTGTGAAAAATTCAAAGTTATATCTACCTTGAGTTGTAGGAAGTTGCACAATATCGGTAGCAAAAACAACTTCCTCCAGTTTCAATAGAACTCTAAATATTTAGTTAGTATTCAGAAAATTATAAACCATAACATTTATCCATCCACATCTCATCACATACATAATTGTAAATATATATATGTATCATATTCATATCCATTAATAACACATATTAAAGTGCTCATATGAAATTTATAGCATAATAAGCCAAGTTATTACCAAAATTTGCAACATATATGCCATAAAATCTTAACTAAAGTTTGGAATAAAGCTATAAGAAATAGATAAAACATGGGCCTGTCATCCCCCCCAACATAACTTTTTGCTTGTGCTAAAGCAAGGCCAAGTAACTAGTTATGTGCTAATGTTGTTTCCCTAAAGTTGGAGTATGTTGTTACACCCAAATTCTATGTAGTTGGGTTCCAATCGAACCCATTGGTCATCCCAATTTGACACCACCTAGGTTCTTTAAATTCATCACTATACTAATTTACTCCCCTCTGATCTGATACCAACCAAAGAATTAATGGGGGTTGGAAGAGGAGCAAAATCCATTTCAGATCCCATGCTTTAGCTATCTCTATGTATTTCCTTGCTCTTTTGATGGTTGCATGGTAATTATATAGGGAATGTGACTATTTCTTTTTTGATTCATTAGTGAGTTCTCCAGACCATTGGGCCACAAATTATAATACATCTTTGCCCAATGCATGTGCTACTCAGATCATATGTTGTATAGACTTCTTGTCTAGTTACCAAAATTTGTTGTTGAACAATAGGGTTCTTAGTTAGTAATACCCAATCATCAAGGATACTATTTGCATCACTAGAGTTTGCTCTAAGGGCTAAAGTGGTTGTATTTTCAATCTCCCTTTAGCTTGCCATTTGTTTTCCCTTGTTAACCTCATGTTTCATAAATGGACAAAACACTCTTAATTGGACATCCCTAATATATAAAAGAGGGTTCCAATTAGTATTATAAGGCACATCAAGGCTATACAAATAAAAATCACACACTGAATTTTGCAGGTTCACTGTGGATTATTGAAAAGCATTGAATAATTCTTTAGGAGTAACAAGAGAGAAAGGTAACTCTAGATATATTTTCCTTCTCTTGTAGTTTCTCCTCAATTTTTTTTTCAATTGTGTCTTTTCTTCCATCAATCTCTTTTCATTTAGTTGTAGTTGCTTGACTTCTTTTCGTAGCTTTAGTGCAATAGTAGGCCAATATATTATAGAGAAAATATGAGGAATTTGGATATAGTTGGTAGTTTTTATTACCTATTTAGTTACTCATGTAGGTTCTTAATCCACAATTTGTTTAATTATAGTTTTTTATTCATTTGTGACCATTTTCTCTAGTCTATCCAAAAGTGGTGTCCTCCTACATGATGACTCCCTCTTGACGAGTTGTCTTCATTCTGCTTCCTTTTCTGCCAAATCTTTTTCTTCATTTCTTCCATCCCAACTACTATTCTTCACCTAAAGGTTGTGAGATTTTCACTAAAACGTCAACACCCTCTTCTACCCAATTCTCTATGAGCTTGTCAAATGATTCCATATTGGTATTACAAGAACATTCCTCACCACCTATAACGAGTAGTATTATATGGAAAAAGTATTCCCTGTTGTTGTTGGTTTCAAAGGTGATGCCAAGAACTGGAGTAACTTTTGTTTTTCCATTTTGGCACTTCCTTTCTTTTCCAACTTGTGAGATTTCCTAAGTGTTTTGGTGGTGAATTTCTACCTTTTTTTTCTCCTCTTCCTTCATGGAAAAAATAGCTCTTTCTTATTGAATCTAAAAGAAATAGATGATAGATTCTCTAAAACAGTGACGATAATGGATTTTTCTTGTTGCAAAAGCTGATTGTTGTGTTACATCAAAAAATGGGGTTTCTTCTTCAACCCTCAAATGGAGGGGGAGACTCTAGTCTTGTTTTCTTCTTAGGAGCACTGGGTTGTTCCTCTATTTTCTTATGTTTATATGTAGAACCCTCATCTATCCTAATCACTTTGTTCTTTAAGGTTTTGATTTTGCTTCCAAAGAAATTGGTTTCTCTTCAAGTTCTTTTCATTTTATAGAGGAACCCTTTTCTTTTCCCTTGTTGGATGCAACAATAGGGGATCTATCCTTATGTTTTTGCTGCCTTTTTATTTTTGAAGTCTTTCCTTTGTCTTTACTCTGTTTCCCCTTATATTGTTTCTCAATCTCCCTGGTTTTGGTTGCAATCATGACTTTCTAGGCCAATTTATGGACTCTAGTTTTGGCTGCAGGATGAATCATCTGAGACTCCTCTACTTCAACTTTAGATGGTTCAGACTCAAGGTTTTTAGAGGAGTCAAAGAATTCTTCTTGCTCAGGGGAGTTAGACTTTTCTTGCTTTGTTTCTCCCAATTGTTTATTACTTTCCCCACTTTCCATTCCTCTAAACCTCAATTTTCTAACCCCCCATGGCCTAAATTTAGATGTTTACCTTTCTTTAATTTTAATAATTCCTTCCAACTCAAGGCTAGAAAATATATATTCAATGTTATTTTAATGAGAAGAGTGATTAAACAATGGTGGTACAATGATGTGTCCTTACCTTTTTGCATTTATATCGCCATTCTTTTGAGGAAGTGTGCTAGATAATTAGGGATTTTCATCAGCCTCCTATGACACTAATAGTGGAGAAGTTTGAAATGATGTGAGTACATCAGTTATATTCTCCCTTCACATGAGAAGTATTTGTTAATAATTTATGCTACTATTGCCCATTTAGGCAAAAGCAAACCCTTCTAGTTCCCTGGGCGGAAGTTTCTAAAGGTGTGTCCCCAGGTCTTGTGAATTTTGCTCTAGTTGAGGCAGCATCTTGGTGTTTTGGGTATTCATCACCTTTTATAAAAAGACTAGTAACTTCAAAAATTGCCATCATGGTGCCATCTACTTGTAGCCCCTTGATAGTTTCCACATTGTCCGTCAAAGTCCATGCAAACCATAATGCTACTTCATTATCATATTCTCCCAACTTGTGAAAATAATCCATCCATCATGCATTTACTAGTTCATTTTTGCATTCATGAGCATTATCAACCAAATTACATATTGAAGGTTCCTTTTTAATGGGGTCTCCTCCCATTATTCTATGTCATGTCCCCTTTCTAGAGTGGGCATCAAAGGTAGAGGAGTTGGCCTATCATTGGAGTCTCGTAGGCTAGCAGAGGTTGATTGGGACTCATTCAGTGCATATAGTGATTGGATTTTGGCTTTACAGGCAGTTTGGAGCAGTTCCTTGATTTTAGGAAGTAGTTCCTACATTTTAGGAGGCAGTTCCTACTTTTTAGGAGGTTGTGACAGCGTCCAGGGTTGGGGTTCCATGAGACCATTCCTTGGTTTCAGTTTCAGGAGATTTGGGTGTGTTTCCTAGTTTCTAGGAGCATCCCTAGATTTTAGGGATGAGACTGCCAGTTGATCCATGATTTCCGACATCAGTCACAAATAGGTGACAGGTTCCATTTCAGGCTTTTGGAGTCATTCGAGCCTTCTACAGCTATTTGGGATATATTTTTAATATATTTAAATATTTCCTAAGTTAGCGTTTAATTAATTAAATAAAGCTATGTTTATAGCCATTTTGGAGTAATAAGGGGTTTTTGGCCTCATCTAGATGCATATCCCTTGGTGTAATAGCTCGTTGGAAAGGTCTTAGACTTTTCTAAATATCTCTCTTTTAACTCAGATCCTTTCGGTGAACGGATTTCTTTATATTTGAAAAAAGGTCATTTTCTATGCACTTGGCAACTTAAAATGAGAAATATAACATTTTAACCCTAAACGCCACATTGAGTCACTTTTAGGGTTCGAGCTAAGTGGGAAGGTGTTATAAGGAAGTTGAGACCTAATTCTTGCTATCTTTTACATATTTTACATCTTGGATTTGAGATTTGGCTTTGGAAGAGCTTTTCAACATCTAGGACACCAACCCTAATGCCTTGCATGTTTGGGACGTAGCCCCCAATACAGTGGTTTGGATTTGTTTGCAGCGATTAGCATCTTGGAGATTGTACGACATTATTTCTAGAGGTTCAACGATTCTGACAGAGTTCAGTTTGGGGTTTCTAACCAGTTGGGTGTACTTGGCAGTCGTACGTCTATACCTAGCAGCCACTTTCCTTCCCACGTGCAGCACTTGGAGGGTTGGAATCTTGCCGCAGCTTCATTCCTGGTTATGTTACTCTTTCAGCATCCAGGTTGGGATTATTCCTGATTGTAATCTTCCTGAAATTATTGGAAATCTTCATCTGGTTAAATATTTGATTTTATATTCAAAAATCTGCCTTGAATCAAATTTGTCTTGGCTGTATATGAACTTCATTTTCAGTACTTTGTTCATGTACTTGTACTTCATTATTTACTTGTTGAAAAATCATCAAAATACAAAAAGAATCCAACCCTTCTGCAACTTTTGTCTATTTCTGAAAGAAAATATTAATAAGCAAGAAAAATCAATTTAAAATAATAAAAATTATAGCAAATTAGTAAAATAGATCCATCAGGGATCTTTCAATCTAGCTTTAAAAATTCATCTAAAAAACTCTTAGCTTTTGCAGTTTCTTGTCAAAATCAACCCCTATCCAATCTTTGTGTTTTGTCATGTTCACAATTAGTTCCCCATGGTACACTAAGTTGTTTTGGAATTCACTTATAACAGGGAAAAAGAATGACAAGACATGACGACAAGCGTATCAAATTCAAAGAGTATTTCACCACATTTATGAGGAGTAATAATAAATTTGAAAAGATTTGATCGAGACACTATGAGTTCTTAGCTATAAAAATAATCTTTTCAAAAAAAATTGGAACGATAACCCCACCCCAACTTAAAATGAGCAAGGCACCCTTACATGCAAAATGAGAGGCCAGAGGAATTAGATTCATTATGAGCACAAAAATATAAATAATTGAATTGAATAGAATGTATTAAATCCAATTATAATTATGTAGTATGTGGAATTAGAAAATCGTTAGATTGTGTGATGCAATGCATACAAAGTAATGATTATCAAATCATTGGCGAATTCTATTGATGTGACTTCAACTATGTTGTCAATCAACGATGCATGAAAAAAATGGCACAAGCAATGCCATGTGATGATGAGCTAGCAAAAAGTGATTTTTTTTTAATTGCGTTGATGACAAATGCATGCCACAAAAATGAAATAGGAGTGAGTTGAAGTTGATAAGAGTGTTGAAACTAATGTAGATATCAAACTAGTTAAAGTGTGTGCATGGAGTGAACTATGCAAGCTAACTTGTTGTTAGCATGTCCCATTTGTTTGGTTGTAGGAGATGTTTTCCTTGGAAATGGTAATTGTTCTGCTTAACTAAAAATGGTGAAAATGGACTTTTATTACGGTCATGAGATGTCATCAAAAGTGGGGACTTTATTATGGATTTGTATCATCTATCTATGTTGAAAAAGTATATGTCGTTGAATGTGAAGTACCAAGATTAGAGGCTGCAAAATAATTATGTGATAGTAGTAGATCATGCTACTTTAATAAATCTTCCTTATTTACAGGCTTCTTATATAGTCCGAGTCTATGAACATTGACCAACAATGCACTAGGTCAATGGTTTGTAATCTAACAACACCATTATTGAAGACCTCTTTTATTTCATAAGGACCCAACCACATGGTCTGAAGCTTCCCTTGGTGGTCTTTATACTTGGAATCATAGAGTAGATCTCAATCACCTCATTCAAACTATCTTATTTTGATAAATCAATCATGCCATTTAATTATCTGATTTTGCACTATTTCCATGTGTTGGAGGGGCCTCCTACCTGAATTCATCCAAAGCATTTCAGGTATTTATCCATTCTTGTTGGGCTTTCGACAAATATATGTCAAGATCCACCTTTTTTGATCAATAAAGTGTTTAGGTTTATATTAATTTATCAAAAAATTAAATTTTATAGTTTGATCTCTTCTTGTACCCACAAAAAAAAAATTAAAGACCGTATCATCCTATCATGTTTCTATATCATCTTTGATTTGACTACTACATTACATATAAAAGTACAATTTTTTTATTATCAAAATATAAAATACAATTAGCCTACAAAATAATTATACATATGAAAATATTCACAAAAAATACTCATTCAAAAAAAAAAATCATTGCAATGGCTATCAACTTATTCTTCTTTTTCCTTTGGTTGTCAAGGGATCCCTTATTTTTGGTATTCTAACAACCCCTCCTAGCTTACTTCTTCTCTTCGTCAACCTGCATTTCAGTCACCCCTCTATCTCTCACTTCTTTTACCTCCCTTTCTCTAAAAAAATCCTTGATGTAGTTCCACCCAATCTATGTTATAGCTTGATGGACCTCCTAATCTCATGAAGCACTCCAAATGAGAAAGAGATGCAGGGATGAGGTGTATTCCCCACATGTAACTAGTTGCCACCCAGAGCCACAAACCCTTTCACCTAGCCTTACAATAGTAATGAATGAACCCACACCTCAACACCATTACTCTATGAGACACTAACTCATCCTCCTTGGTTCCTAGCTCTAGGAACCACGCCAAGAATAGGGATGCAATGTCTATGTTCATATGATATCTATATTATGCTTGAAGTAATTCATTAACCAACATGATACTCACCTTCTAAAGAAATGTAGGGTCATTAATTTTGAAAGTGTGCTTTAGTATATTCGTTGAGAATTACCCAAAATGCCACCATAGGTTTCATTGTTTGCAAGGAGAAATTTGCCTGCATCTTGTCATTATTTCTCTACCCTCCTACAATTCTCACTAACATTGTAAGGAAGAATTATGATGCCCACTTTAATGCACCTTAAAACTTGCACCATACTCCTCAAGAGCCTTGGAAAGGATAGAATTTATTGGCTTACCATCAATTATCTGCCCTTGAATAAGGAAATTTTGTCTCTTGTACTACCACCTCCTCAAATTTGATACCGTTTAGATCCTCCCAAATCTCCCTTTCATGCTTCTCCATTAAATGTATTGACCACTTAGAAAAAAAGGTTGTCACTTCATTCCCCTCATGTCTTACATGAGAAATTTTGAAATTGTTTTAAGTTATTTTTAATAACTTTGATTAGTTTGTCTAGCTTCCATCCATACATTTCACCTTTGATAAGGGAATCAATAATAACCTGTGAATCGCCCTCCAAATGTAGATTAGATACTGAGAGTTATTTGCCAATCTCATGACTAGGAGCACTACCTTAGCTTTTGCCTCATTGTTCGACCCATCATCAATCCTTGAACATTCCAAGCTAGGATGTTATCCTATCAATCTCTTGCTATGCATCCTACCCTTGATGGGACTATGTTCCCTTTTAATACCCCATCAAAGTTTATCTTAATCAATCCTTCCACTAGTGCCATCCATTTGGCTTTACCCTCATTATTTCTAGATGGTTTAGCCCATAACAATCCATTAACAAGCCTATGCGAATGTCCACTATTGCTCATAAGGTTATATGCTCAAATTTGATAGGTAGGATACCTTTCACTCCATACACCAACTCAAATGGTGTAAAACTTTTTGTAGTCTTCCATGTAGTCATGTACGCCCAAACTGCTTCTTGCAACCTAGAAGCCCAATCCTTCTTATGAATGAAAATTATCTTTATGATAATGGCTTCTACTTATTTATTAGTTACCTCCACCTATCCATTGGTTTGAGGGTGTCACCTTCTTGTGCCTCAATTAATATTCATTCATTAGTGCATTGATCGATATAGATGTGAAAAAGGAACCATGGTTTGTCACAGTCTCTCGAGGATCCCCATACCCTATGAAAAAATCTTCATAAAGGAATTTGGCCACCTTTTTGTCATTGGCATGTTTCATTGCCCTGATCTCAAACCACTTTGTCAAGTAGTCCATGCAAGCTAAAATGTACTCTTTGTTGTTTGAAGGTGGGTTGATTGGACCAAATGGTGATGAGACCAATTAAGGATATAAAGTCATCTCATTTGATTTTCTCTGTCTACCCATTCTTTGAGACCCATCGCAATGTCTTGTGTACTTAGTTGAACCTTTGTGCAAGGATGGGTAGTAATAACTTGTGTTTAGCACCTTCATAGTCGTTCTTTTTACCACAAAAGGGCCCCCACAAGGCTCATCATGACATGCATGAAGGGTGACATGTACCTCATCTTCTCTTATACATCATCTCATAACATCTTTTGTTCTCATATAAAAGAGTTATCTTGATATCCATGAATAGGGGAAACTATTTTCTACTAGATAGCACTTTTTCTTTGGAGAGAAATAAGGAGGAATCTTACCTAAAACTAGGCAATTTCCAATGTGTGCATACCATGGGTCATGAACTTGTACAACAAAGAGATGCTCCTCAGGAAATGAATCATCTATGACAAGGTCTAAATCATCATTTGTTAGTTTGGACAAAAATTCTACAACTACATTGGCTTTTCTAGGCTTATCTACTACTATATTATCAAATTCCTAAAGAAAAAGTAGCCATCTAATTAACTTGCTTGTAACAACTAGTTTATTTATTAATTACTTTATTATTGCATGGTCTATATGCACAAAAACTTGATACCCTATTAAGTAATATTTGAACTCATTGATATCATAGATGATTGCCAACATGTTCTTCTTTGTTACTACATAATTAAGTTCTACTGATTGCAGATTTTACTAATATAGTATATTGCATACTTGATGATTCCTTATATTCTATCCTAGGAGTGCTCCTACAACATGGTATGAGACATCTATATGTAGATGAAACGGAAGGCTTTCGTTTGGGCCTCTTAGAATAGGTGACTAAGTTATTTTATTTATTATTAATATTTATTTTTTAAACCAAATTGCATAATTTAATATTAAGAAAATAATAATCTAAATTATTATTTATTAAAAATAAAATAATAAGTCAAATCAAATATTTTAATAACAAACATAAATAATTGTATTGAAAAAATCAAAAAGTTTTATATATTTTCAAAATTTAAGGTTCACACAAAATTCGAGTTTCTTCTAGTTCAAGAGCGGCCTTGGATAAGATGTTTGCCACCATCTTAGCTTCACGATAAACATGTCGAAGGGTGTAATCTAACCACCCAGAAAGTTGTTGAAGATACTAATCTATTTATTGAATTTCCAAATGAGAGTCGTATTAGATGTGATGAAATTTATTATAATTTTTGAGTCACCCTCGATGTCGATCTGCACAAGGTTGTGTTTCCTACACCATTTTATGTTAGGCCCAATATGGAAAGCTAATGTACTGAGAGGGGAGGGGTGAATCAGTACTCCAAAACTTTTCTTGAATAATAACTTTACTGTTATGCATAAACAGAATAGTGCAGTAAAATAAAATAAAGTTAAAGCAAATAGATAACAATCATACATGATTCACTCCATAACACATATATTTTGGTCACGCAAAAACTCTTGGTTAGACAGAAAAACTGCGGTGGGGATGGCACCCACAACTTCACTACTACAATAATAAAGAGTACTCGGTTAGAGCTACATTTTAGCTATTTCTGATAGCTTACCCTGTTAGGAGTAACAAGATCTGTTAGATCTACCTTGCTAAAGGATTTTACAACATTTAATCTGAATGTTGCACCTGGTTAGAGGCTTTACAATTTATAGACTTGATTAGATTCTTTTACCCTATTAAAGGTTTCTCTTTCAACTTCACAATAGTACAATAAAATCATTACAAATATCTGCAACTTTACATCTGAAATGTTATAGCAGATTTTATGTGCTCAGAATAGATTACCTTGCTTATAGCATACCTCAGTAACCCATATAATAACTCGGTAAACCCTTCTATTTACTCTGTTCTTTGACTGTTCTCTGAAAACCTTCTCGATGACCTTTGTGTCTCTGTAACAGTCTTCTTACATACATAAATACACCCTTAACTCATGCTGTATAAATAGATCTCTTAAGATGGTGATCTAATTCATTGCTTCGATCTTACAAACAAGATTTATCGAATGAATAACTGTACAAAATATTTCATTGGATAGATTGATCTCAAAATCATACACAATCTTCTGGTGCAATTTCCAATGTGATAACGGTTAGATGTGCCTCGATCTTGTAACGTGTTTTCATATGCATGTCCAGGTTCAATGTATCTGGTAACACATTACACTCGGTGTATATCAACTCGGTGTGTCATCTTTGCTGCTCAGTAGATATAAAAAGATACTCGGTAGACTGCTTGGTGTATACTGCGTTCTGTGACTGCTTTCTTCTGTAACCGACTAGATTGTGCATACCTACTTCTTTGTGTGTACCGACTACATGATTCGGTAGTGTTAACCGACTAGAGTATATAGTATGAATTTGAATATAAAAACTAATGGCAACTTGATAAGTAGTAACAATCTCCCCTTTTGACATTAGTTGAGATGTTTGACAAAAACTACTTTCAAAGTCATAACTCAAAAATCTATATACTTTGCAAAATGACTATACTTGACAGTATATACTATAGTCAATGAAATAGTATATTCAGATATACTCCCCTTATCATTATACTATACATAACTCTGATTTTGCATGCTCAGTTATGTGCTTGTGTGCTCTGCTTACTGTCCTTGAATACTTTGCATACTCTGCTCGGTATACTCCCCCTGTATACAATACTTCGAATACTATATCAAAACTATATCACCAAAACTGTATCACTCCCCAAATATATAGTATCACTCCCCCTTTTTGACAAACATCAAAAACTTAATTTCCATCTGGGGGTGGTAACTGGTCAAAAATAGATTTATACTTCTTTCAGGCGTCGGTGAGTGCGACAGAGAGTGCATCTTTGACACTTTCCATTAAAGAATTTTGTGCTTGAATATCAGCCAATAGTGATATTAAGCCATCAAGAGTGCTTCCCTATGGTGTAGTAGATAGGCGTGTAGCTCGGTTAATCTATTCTTGAACTGATGAAAGATGAGGAAGGAATAATGTATGGAGTGTCATTATATCCATCCTAATCTTATGTTCTTCATTTTGTAGTTCCAATTGTTGAGCCATGAGCTGTTGAAGCTTGGTATAAAAATTCTGAACTGAATTGGGCTCTAGGGTCAACTTATTTGAGAGATCGTTGATCTCTTTCTCAATTGCATCAGTTTTATTCTTGATATCTTTAATGAATATGGAAAATGTACAAAGTTTCTGAAATAAATAAAGAATATGCTTGAGTTGAGGGGACAACTCAGCAATGAATTTGACAAGTTTGACTTTGCCAATAGCTAAAGTTTTTTGTACCTCTTCTATCATTTTTGCAGTAAGCTCCTTGTCTTTTAGCTTGCTCAAGTACTCAGATGCATCAACTCCGGATGTTTCTATTTGATTAAGGAGTTCATCCATTTGAATGTGGATGGCTGCATCGGTTGACACTGTAGCTGTAGGTAGCATATCGGATAGCAATGTCTTCACCTTCTGAAGTACTTTGTTCTTCTTTTGTGTGGCCATCTATTTTTCTTGTTCGGCCTTTGCTTTGCATAGTTCACCAAAATCAATGAGTGCTTGCCCCTTTAATTTTGATATATCCACATTGGGCAACACTATTGGTTTGGATAAATCAACTTTGAAACTATTCTTTTTCACCTTCTTCTCTTTACCTTTGGTTGGTTGGACCAAGACAATAGCTTGAGATGTTTGCTGACCCTTGGTAGGTTGCTCGGTAGAGGCAACACTTTGGTCGGTACCTGTAGCTGCTGTGGTGTCTTTCGGTGTCTCGGTACTGGGTGTCTGAGCTGCTACATTTTCAGTGCTCGAAGGTGCTTCAGAGGTCTGTTCTTGAGTAGTCTCTTCTCCTGTTATAGACTTGTGACCTATGGTGCCTTGTGCTGTATCTTGAGGAGCTTCGGTAGAGACAGGTTGATTGATCGGTGGATAAGGCTGAACTTGTTCTAAAATGGATTCACTAGATACAAGTTTTGCATATGTAGTGGCTTCTATCATTTCTTGCTCCTGTTCCTCTGTATCCATGACATCTTCATCAATTTGAATAGTGTCAGTCGGGTCTTGCTCGGTAGCATCAGGACCTTGCTCGGTGACATCAAGATCGTGCTCGATGACAACAATGATTTCAACTTTAGATTGTTCACCGATATCTTTGATTTTGAAGATTTGTTTCCATTTTGCTTTTGTCTCATTTTCTACATCAATATATAGCCCATTCATTAATTTTAAGGCTCTCTGTTTGACAAGAAATTTTGAATTGTAGGTTGTCAAATGTTCCTTTATTTCTGCTACAGACATATCAAGAAATAGATGGACTAGACTTCTTTCTCTGATTTGTTTCTCTGAGTCCATTGCATATTTCCACCTATTATCAATATGTAAGTAAAGTTCATTTGGAAGTGACTTTACTAGTTCTAATGGAGCTAGCCGAAACTTTAGAAGTGTACAGATGACAGCTTCTTCAATTTGTCTCTTCTCATCATTATTTCTTGTTTCATACTCGATATATCTAAAAGAACCAAATCCGCCATATTCTTTTAGATTGGCACAGAAGTTTTCAACACTATGTATATTTACCTTCTTGCTCTTGACAATATGGAATTTGTTGGCATCCTCAGATTATGTATCACTAGACTCTTTTGCCAAAATGAGTCTCCGAGTAGATTTCTTGTAGGTCTTGGTTACTTTGGGAGCAGTAACACTCTTTTATTTCTTACTCGGTGATGTAGTTGATGCTCTAGTGTTAGGTCTCTTTGTTGGAGGAGTCGGTAGGGCCTTTGAAGTGTCCTGTTTCTTTCTTTTTAACACTTTACCCTTAGGCAGTTCAGTGCTCAATGTTATTTCTTCCTCTTGAGCTTCAGATTCCTCTTCGGTGATGGCAAGAGTGCCTTTGACAGGTGTGGAGGAAGAATCTTCTCTGAATTTCTCTGTTAAAACCTTTATCATCTTTGTTGCTTTCCTTGTAGCTTTGGGTACTACAATACTCATTTTTACTTTTCCCTTCACCTCTTCATAGGTTCCATACCTCAGTTCGGTAGCATGCTTTGGTAATGAAAGATATGCACCAATTTGCTATTGTGTGATGTCAAAGTCAATCTCGTAACCCATAGGTGGCAAAGATTGAGTTCTTGGTTCCACAGCATTCACATAACAGTAATTAGTATCTACCTCAAAGCATATATCATCTTTATATTTCTCCACTAGCTGGGGTGGAATCCGGTACCTATTGTGCATTTTCTCTTGAAATTTACTAAAGTAATCATCCATTATATCATTGAAATTATCACCTAGCTTCTTGATAAAGTCATTAATCTGATGGGTGATTGGTCGGTGTAGCTCCCAAACTACTTTACCAACTGATGGAAAGAATTTCTCAAAGTAGAAAAATATGCATACAAGAAGTGAACCAAACTTTAGAGTATTTGTCGAGTTGTTCTTCTTCGACTTCCTTATTGTGTTTAGGTTCTCAAGCAGGTTCTTCAGTAACACTTCACATAAATCAACTTTCATTCCCTTTTTCACAATTTTATAAGCTATGTCAACTGCGGCACAGTGTGCACTGTTTTCCCTTGCTGATTGGAAGAAACAGTAACCAATTACTCTAATGGAAAACTTAAGTTCTGCATCAGTGACATTGTTCAGTTTTAATCCTCTGTAATCAGATTCAACTCTAGTTAAATTGATTAATTCCTTCTATGATATCATCTTTTGAGCTCGTGCATGATCATAGATAGGATAATCGGTGATCACATGAATGATTTCCTTGGTGATTTTGAATGGTTGCTCTTCTAGCCACATGAAATCATCATGAACTCTGCTTAAAACAAACTTGACCCATTGGGGCTTAAACACACGAGGGTAGGCTAGGGCTTTAGTCAATCCTTTGATTCTGATGTGTTCATACTTGATGTTTAATACACCATCGGTACATAATTCATCATAGGTGTCCCTTATCTCAACATGACTGAGTTCTTCAACATGAAATTTGGTGAAGAATCTAACATCTTCAACTAACAAGACTCGAACCGGGATGAGTGAAAAAGCAATTTTGTCATCCGGTTCAGAGGTGACTTTAGGAGTCAAAGAGTATTTCAGTGAGGGCTTCTCTACATTCTTAACAACTATGGGATCTTGGATCTTGGGTGCCATTGTAGATTTCAAGTAAATCTTAGCAAACTATCCTTAGGGTTTGATGGTTTACAAATGACAAACGCTTCACACTCAGCAGATAATAACAATTTGATAAGATCGGTAAACTAGCTTAACAATGCGATGAGATTTGATGTAAATACCTTGGATTCGCTTTGAATGAGGTTTGATCACCTTGGAATTGCTCTGCTCTACTCTTTCAAAAAATTTGGTGAATGTAAATGACCGCAAAAATACTTTTAAGTACACAAAATACCTTATCGGGCTCCGTGCGGGTTAGGTCAAAAATATTAAATGCACTAGGTTCACCTTTAACCGATTTACTCTCCTTTTTTTTTTGTTTTAACTGAGTAACCCAATTTCCTTCATTTACCAACTTGATAGGCTTCCTGTATTCACCGACTTGACAGGTTTCCTATAAAGTACTTTTGATAGAATTTCAAACTTACTAATGCATCTTAACTATGCAGATTTTGAATTTAGTACATAATAGAATAGGAACTGTTATGATTTTAACCTTCAGAGAATACAGTCCCTTCATACCTTTACTGATTAATTTGGAATAGGTGCACCTAACTCGATAGGTAAGGTGCTTTCTTCATTTGACACAATTTCCTTCTTTTTCCAAATCATCGTTAATTTCTCTTTTATTTCTTCAGTGTCTCCTCTAGGTTGATCTCTGCAATCTCCAGCTAAATGTCCAACTTTGTGACAATGAAAACATGCCATACCAGGATTTCTCCATGATCTTCGGTTGTTCATTCCAAACCTGATAAAACAGTTGGCACTAATATGTCCATATCTTCCACAACATTCGCACCATATCCTTGTGTTGTAATCCCATGGTACTGCTGCATATTGTCGGTAAGGATCTGTGTGAGTTTGGTAACCTCTGGTGTTTGCTCAGTTTGCAGACCACATGTAGTTCTTTTTCTTAAGCCAACACTTCTCAGTACTATGTCCATATCTATTGCAGTTTTTACAAAACCCTTTGAATTTTGCCTTCTGATAGTTGTTAACAGACTTTGTCCTAGATTGATTAGATGTGTGATCATATTTATTGCAATTGTAACAATGATCATTGGACTTAGTGATATTCGGTTGCTTACCTTTTCTGATTTGGCATATGTTGGTAGTGTGACCTTGATTTCCATAGTAGTAGTAGATAGGCTTCTTCCTTTTGATGTTATTCCTTTTTTCAACTTGCTTTGATGATTCTCCTCTCTTGGTAGTATGAATTCCTTTCTCGATAGAGTCTTTTCCTTTGTAACCGAGTCCTGCATCTCTATTGGGTCTTCTTGTATTCAGTTGCTCATCCAACATCTTTGATGCTTCGTAACTCTTCTTCAGTGTTTCTTTGGATTTCTTCTTTGTTTCAAGTTCATTGGTCAACCTTGATACTTCAAGTTTCAATGCTTGATTCTCATCATTCTTCAGAATTGCTTCATGATGTGCATAACCTAGTTGATCTGTCATATTTTGTTGAATCCCAGTAAACCTTATGATTTCATCATTTTTATCAAATACTAAGACTTCAAGTTGTTGTTTCTCTCTTTGTAGATCTCTTGTTTTATCCTTAGCTGTCCTTAACGCATCTAGATTTTTAGTCATTTGTGTGCTGAAATGTTAATGATCTCTTTTCATTGCTTTTAGTTGATCAGCCAATGCCTTGTTCTTTTCTTTCAATACTCCAATCATTTCTTCAGTCTCTTTAGATATACTATTCTTAGATGATGTCTCAATTTGTTCCACTAACTCTTGAGAATCCTGCAAGTCATCAGATAATCTTCTTCTTACTTTCAGAGATTTTTGCATTTGCCTTTGCATGTCTGCAATCACTTGATTAGCATGATCCAGCTCTTCTTGCAGATACACAATCCTCTGAGATTGTTTGTAGCCTTCCATTGATAAGATCTTTCTCTTTAGGTAGTTAAACCCTTTTCCAAGATTCAAGCTCTGATACCAATCGTTAGGCCCAATATGGAAAGCTAATGTACCGAGAGGGGAGGGGTGAAACAGTACTCCAATTATCAGAGCCCATGTTGCAAACATTGGGATCTCTGGTGTCGCGTGTGCCCTCTATTGGTTTTGAGGTGTATCGACCTTATATGTATGCTTGTCCTCCTTTTGCATGTGAGTGATTGAGCAGACCTTAGCTGGTGTGTAACATGTGTGTTCACACCTTGTTTTCACCTTCTTGATGTTGGTGTTTGAGTGTTTATTTGTGCATTGTTTGCTTATTGATGTCTTGGTCTACGATTACTCTTATTCTGAAAGAGAGTCGTATGTACCTTCCCTTATTGAGTGTTGTACTCTTTAGACTAATCCATTTGGGTTGGTCTGTGCTTGTCTTGAATTTGAGAGTGCAAATTGTGTTTGTTTAAGATTATGATCTAGCTTAGTGTTGTCCACTTGAGGGACTAGTATGGCAATTATTGTATGCTTATTTTGTAGAAAATTAAATGATCATCACCATCCTCTCTCTCTCTTTCTGGAAATTAAAATGATTAGGATATATGAGTAATTATCTTTGATTCGATTTTCTTGTTTGCAAGAGAGAAAAAGGGTGTGACTTCTTGAACCCTTGAGTGAGCCTTATGATGCTTATGTTTTTTAGATTATTAAAGGGGCTATGGGTTTAAAAATTTATTTTGGGTGAATGGGAGAAAATTGTATGTGTACGTTTAAGAATTCTCCATGTGTATGTTGTAGGAGTAGCATGATTAAATTCTACCTTAGTAAGGTGCATTTCTATGCGAATAGTTGAATTATGTGAAACTGCTTGGGTTGTAGAAGTATTAAAAGGAGCATGTTATTGTAGCTTCGAGAGAATATTAATGTGCTTTCCGAAAGATTGTTTTATGTGTTTCATTAAACCAGTTTGATTGAAGATTTATTTTAGCAAATGTTCCATTGAACTCGCTTTTGGGTATATGTAATTACCTTGATGTGTTTAGAAAGTGCGAATGAAAATCTTGTTTGATGTGCATGCATTAATATGTTTTAATTGGGTAATAGCTCTTTGCTTATCTTTGATCGTAATGTGATCTTTTCTAATAGGTTGCAAATTATGACACGTGTCTATATTGTATTATTATTAAGTGAGTGTTCTTAAGAGGTCTTGCATTATCGAAAAGATTGCTTCTCTTGATCTCTGTTTTGTTTGGGAAAACTAGAACCTCCTGTTGCAACCATAATTATTGGTAATGTTTTGTTAGGCTGATTGTCATCCTTCTAAACGGTAGCAAAATGTAAACCGTATAATTAAATGATAGGCTTATAGTGAGAGATTTTATAATGTAGTGAGATATTGATTGATCTCGTGTCTTCGCAGGAAACAGTTTGATTATCAAACTCTCTTTCCCTTCTCCTTGCCTAATCCTAAGATTTTTAGAAATGGTATTGAAGAATGCATTGATTTAAATAGAATGTTTATAAAACATGCGAAATTGTATGTTTGCTTTTGGCTTCATAGTGATAGATGAAAGTCTTAAGCTTTAGAAATGAATCTGAATGGTTAGTAATGTGAGTTCGGATGCTTAGTGAAATTTAAGAAAGATATAGGAATGATGTTAATTCCTTATATAATTGTGAATTGTTAATAATTTCAATACTTGTATCTAGAGTAAACTTGATTCAGTTATTTATATAGAAAGCATATTAAAATCTTCCTTGTATAGATGTTAGTGTACTGAAAAGTACTCCCCGTAAATGTGACTAAACCAGTACTGGTGTAATTGTGTGTATTGTAAGAAACCAGTGCTTATTTTATGTGCCCATGGATTGGTGAAGTAATCAACCATGGAGGATATGTTGCTTATGAGTATGGGAAACCATACTGTTTATGTGTTGTTGCTTATTTGTTTCCCTACTGAGTACCAAACCTCGGGTTGTGGGTAACTCAGTATGTTAAGGGGTAGTATTCGAAGTGACCGTTCCTTGGATAGTATGGATTGGCGTACGAGTAATGTCGGCGCGAAGCGACTTTAGCTTCTCTACTTCGAGGAATGATATAGTTGTACTATTAAACTGTATCAAAGGTGTACTCAATACTTTCCCTTTGATGAATCTATTTATAGGTTTATGTGTGTTAGCCTATTCTCTTCCTTTATTTGAGCTTATGGATGGTGATTCTTGTGTATAGTGATGGTGTGATTTGGAGGATCCTTTGCCTTGTCTTCATGAAAGGTAGGTTTATTCACATGTACTGCTAGTTAGTATGTGTTGGTGGGCATGTGGGTGGACCCTAGTCATGTATACCTCTGACTTACAGCGAGTATCCTTCTAGATACGTTGCTATGCGGGATGTGACCTGCGCGTGCTTGTTCCGCGAGGTGCACTATCATGCGGGATACGTCCATTGTGTGTTTTCTCCACTTGGGGTATTGCCATGCCACGTGACGACATGATGCGGGGTGATGTCGAGGTGCACACCGCCATGCCATGTGGGTAGTGTGACTATGTCGCACCACATGATGAGCTACTGCAATAGCTAGTCAGTTGTTCCTTCCTTCCTCGTTGGTGGCTAGATGTTAGTCACACAGTGATGTAATGTGCAGTTGTGATATTCTTTATATTTCTTTGGGGATCAGCAATTTATTTTACTTTGACTTTGAAGGTTTAGCCACGATCTTGTGATCTTTTGCACTTTTGATTTGGTGATGAAATTCCGGATTATTTTCTTACCTTACTGTTGGAATTGAGGATTTATTATCTTTATTCATCTGTACTTTGGTGGCTAAACTGGTTTATCCTTATTGTTTACGGATGCTGGTCTTGTGTCGAGATGTGAAATTCCTCTCCAAGGACGTATGATACGGAATTGGTAGAGTGTGTGCGAGGAAGTTGTTGTAAGGAACCGTGAGGATGGGGGGTATGTGAGGCTGTGTTGCAGCTAGTACCCACTACCTACCTATGTGTGGTGACTATCTCTTGGAGGCTAACCACCTTGCTCAACAAGGGATATTCACAAAGGTCTTGTATGGAAGGTAGCACCGCTATGGTGTGCCTAGCACCATTGAGCCTTGAGTGAGATATTGGATATTTATGATCATATTGTTGTTCTGAGATCAGGCATAGAGATGCTGATCGTGCATGTTGCCTTTGACCGAGCATTAGACATGCTCACATGTGGCCTTTTCTGTTATGCATTCCAGTTATGTGGATGGTTATTAATTGTATCATGGAGTAAATTGTGTTAACTTGTCACTATGTTATGGGACATAGCCTTTGGAAAGGTTTTCTTATGCCTGGCAAGTGTAAACAATTGAGTTATTTATGTTGCTCTTATTTCATGAAAGTTAATTTGGTTGTAGAAATTGATATTTAAGCTAGTTCTATTCAATAAAATTTTATGATAAAGATGTATTGGTAAAGGAAATTGATTTTGATGGCATGTTTTCTTGTCATGGTTGATAGATGATTATGGTAATTGTTGTTTACCCCCTTTGTAATGTTTTAATTTGGTGTAATGAAAGGAAGAAATTCCTTGTTTCTCTGCTATGATTGTGGATGATTCCTAGAATATTTTAAGGAATGTATGGTTTTAGATGTATCTTGCCAATGGATAATGGCGTTTGTAAAGGATTTTGCAATAAACATTTCATTTATTTATGGAAAGATTTCTATGTGCAATTTGATCTTTGTTGAATGAGTTTCAGGGCTGATGCGTACGACATGTTCTCCATCTAGCCTTATGACTTCCAGGAGTAAGTCGGAACCTAGGGGGGGAGAATGTAGTACCCCTGCCCTAATCAATCTCTAACCTTGGTTTAATCTTGATTAGTTTATCTTAATATGATGTTACAGTCAGATGCTTGATTTAACGCATAGCTGTTGATGTGATTTTCACACTAGTTATATGCTAGTTGTTTAGTGTTCCTATTTTGTGGTATTAATATCGAGCTAACGCTTTCATTAAATTTTATATATGTATGCATGTATGACTCTTGGTTGCAGGAAATTTCAGGTACAACGTCGCATGAGTGCGAGGTTCGTCTTCACCTGGATTGCAGGTTTGAGTGTACCTCTTTAATCCTTAGAGTTGGATTAGGTGGTCGTAAGACCCTAGTTGACCTTGGTTGTGCTCAAGTGAGCATCGCCAGTCGTTGTCGGTATTCCCTTTTTGTTTGGGTTTGTGAGTCATCTGTTTGGTTGACGTTCTCGGTTTGCGTGCTTGGTGTGCATGGTTAAATTGATTAATTAGTCCTTAGTAATTATTTTGATTAAATATGTATTTGTGCATTAGAGATAAATGGACTAAAGTAATCGGAATTTTCGTTATGCGATTTTCGTGGATATTGGATTTCTCGTTTTACATTGGGAGTAAGTTCGATTAATGACTGATTTGGAATATTAAATGCATTTTGTATATGCTGTTGAAAAGGAAGTTTTATATTTTATCGCAATAGATTTAATAGTATTCTGTTGGCTTTTGAAATTAGAAAGGTTAAATTGGATTAAAGGAAGAAATCGATTTTGGAATTGAAAAGCAAGTCAATTTGTTGTGATAGTTAGAAAGGATTAATTTTGTGAATTAATTGTAAATAAAAAATTTTAATTCCAAAAATGGAATTTTGGTCAACTCTTCCATATAACCCAAAATTTGGGGAAAATTAGAGGATGGACATTTTGGAGAATTGTTTTGGTTGGAAAGTAATTTTGGAAAAAAAAAAATTGGGGGTTTTGGGGAGGAAGATAGTTCTTTTGGATCTGGCAGGATTGGGCTCTCCTTCAGCTATTCCAGGAATGCGTATGGAGGTAGGATTTACCTTAACTGTTCTTCCTTGTTGTTTTGAAATGGTCTGTTGGGTGAAATTGATTGTTGGCAAAATCCAATCTTTTAAATATTGTTATCAGTTCTAAATTTGGAATTGTGGATTAAAATCCATGCTTGTGGCTTGTGTTCTTACTGAAAATTTCATAGTTAGACCATTGTGTTAATATGATTCTTTTTGCCATGCCTGGTTTTGTTAATAAAAATCAATAGATTTATGGAGGTGTGTTATTCCTCACAGTTGTTTGGGTGTTTGAAACCCTTTTGTATTTGGGAAGAATGTATATCATCAAAAATATGATACCCAAAACACAGTTCTTATTAAATCGAAATTTATTATGAAATTTTAGGTGTGGCGTTATTTTTGATTTCGAACTGTGAGTTAAAAAAAAATGAAACACCGAATTGGGCGTGTTGGTTTTGTTTTAAGACTGTGGGTTTGGGGTTGGAGGGCGGGGAGCGGAGCTCCACCCGCTCCTCCTCCCCTCCCCCGCTCGTCCCCCTTACTCCTCCTTCCCCGTCCCTTGGTGGTCCGCGTTTGTGCGTTGCCCGTGGCTCACGATGGTGGCCGCAGGTCGCCGTGGGACCTGCGGGCACCACCGTGGCGCCGCCCGCGAGCTTTCTCCACCTGCAGCTAGGGTTGGGCGCCCAGCCATCCCAGTTGGGAGGTGGGCCCCGCCCTCGCCTCTTGTTTTTAAATGCGTTTTTGTTTTAAAACATAGTTTATAAAATGGTTTTTTTTTTATGTATTTTTTTTATTATTCAAAAAAAAGATGCATATAATATTTTTAAATATTATTTAAATGTTAAGCTTTAATTAGTTGCTTAATTATGATTAAGGTAGCATAAGTATGATAAACGTTAATTTGATATTGATTAACCTATAAACTCCATTATAGAATTAATCAATATCAAATTAACGTTTATCATACTTATGCTACCTTAATCATAATTAAGCAACTAATTAAAGCTTAACATTTAAATAATATTTAAAAATATTATATGCATCTTTTTTTTGAATAATAAAAAAAATAAAAATCTCCTTTTTTTTGAATATATCTCCTTTTAGACTCTCTTTTTATAATTATATTTTCGTGATCCGTATAATGCATCTGGGCTTGAAAATACGAAACTGTAGAGGTCGGTTTTGGACCAGTATGTTAATGACGTTTTGATTGGAGATTTAATATCTTATTTAATTGTTTAACGGTTGTCTGAGTTTAATTAATATGATTTGGTTTAAAAAAAAAAAAACTCATTACGGCTTTATATGTCTGTTTAATGCTTGAACCTTAGAGAGTTAGAAAACCAAGAACAACCTATTCCTAGATGAAGTAGATAACTGTAATCTGATTTGGATCTTGTAGAAAACGTGATCGACGATGTTTAGATCAATTCGGAAAGATTGCATCTGTTGAAAATTGTCTTTTCCGTTTATTGCCTATGCGAGTTTAATTTCTGTATTCGCTTTTAATTATGAAATGGCAAGAGTGCTTTGTTTGATAGGACCCTGTCGTATGGCTTGACTTGGGGTACCTGTTTCAGTCTTCGATTCCGAGTTGACTGTTGTTTTGTGGTAGTGTCATATCTGGTCTTATCCTCTATGTGTGAGTCGAATGATGATTTGTGGTTGGCCATTGTTGGTCGGGTCTCTAGTTAGAGTACCATTAGTAGTGTGCATCTATGAGTCGTGTTTGACCTGAGGGTGGTTTCTCCCTTCTTGAACTCCGTTCGTCTGACCATGCCTATTCCCTAGTTTTGAGTTCGTCTGAGTTTAGTCTAGTGTTGTATGGGAAAGTGGCTTTCGATTGGGGGCCGCGCCCAAAGTGGCTGCTGGGTAACCCATCGAAAGTGAGTCTAATAAGTGATAACCTTTAAGTAGATTAGAATGTAATCTCTAAGTAAGATAATTGTGCCTCACACATGGGACGAGTGCTATCATAGATTCGACATGCTGTGAGAAGGCCTGAAATGGCAAACCATCATCCTTGTCTTCATGAGAGGATGTGTGGGTCCACATGGGGCTTGGATGGGCCGGAAGCTCGGATTAGGTGGCCAGGGTGACCCAGTGTATGGGGCCGGGACCTATGAAGACTTGCCATGGTAACCATACCAGGTTGTGTGATGACACTTGTCCCTACGTTCGCTAGTGTGTTGTCGTTTTGTCCTGTTAGGAGTACATTTGTGGGTCATCCTTTTTGTCTCTGCCCTTGTGAGTGTCAATTTCATGTTAGACCTTGGGTGGTGATGGCTCAGTTTTATGGATGCTCTTCTGGACCTTTGTTTAGCTTTGATTATGTTCAGCTGGATCCTGTTCTTTTCAGGGATCGTCTATGTATTAATTGACCGATGCGGTCGTTTGTATATTGCTTATATTTCGCCTTGATGGCTGGATAGTACTTGGTGTAACCTCTTGTATTCTTAACTTTATTAAATATCAGAGGGGTCTTGCAGTTGAGCAGACCCGGAGATGTAGCCCTTTAGGGGTGAACTCCGAGATCATTATGGTGTTATGCGATGTATTCTCTTATGTTTACTTTATTCAGCTTTATCATGTATGATTAGCTCATGTTAGAATGGTTAAGTGGATAAATGGAATTAACTTTAAATGCTTATATGCAGTTCTTTCTTGTATGCCATGTTGATTGAATGCATAAGTGGTTTAGATGAGATTTATCGTAGATGCATGTACGTAATCGTCTTTTAAATGCAATAAGATGGAATATGAAAGAACGTAACTTAGAGTAATGGAATATATTCAGTTGTTATTAAGGAAATTAAGTATGCTTGAAAAGATCTCTTATGTTTATGATGAAATTCTAGTGTGTTAGAATATTAGATGTGTGGCTTGTAATTTTAAATGAAAAGCCTGAATGAAGATTATGAATAGATCTTAATGGATGAATCTTTGCTTGTGATTTATAGTTCCATCTTTTGAAAGAAATTATCCTGATTAAGAATTATCTCGTTATTAAGATAATCAGTTCTTTGGATTAATTGTGTGAGTTAAGTGAATTGTGAAATTTAAGTAATCTCGTTGGGAAACTCTTTAGGTGTTAGTTGAAGTCTTCCGCTATGTAATCTGAATCTTTGATATCTTGTTGTATCTTATGTGGTGTAATTAAAAAAAAAAAATTATTGCACTCTATTCGTGTGTTATGGCTTAATCCCTTCGGGGTTTCCTGGCGGGGCATTACACCAATCATTTCTTGAATAATAACTTTACTGTTATGCATAAACATAATAGTGCAGTAACATAAAATAAAGTTAAAGCAAATAGATAACAATCATAGATGATTCACTCCATAACACATATATTTTGGTCACGCAGATTCTCATGGTTAGAGAGAAAAACTGCGGTGGGGATGGCACCCACAACTTCACTACTGCAATAATAAAGAGTGCTCAGTTAGAGCTACATTTTAGCTATTTCTGATAGCTTACCCTGTTAGGAGTAACAAGATCTGTTAGATCTACCTTGCTAAAGGATTTTACAACATTTAATCTAAATGATGCACCTGGTTAGAGGCTTTACAATTTATAGACTTGATTAGACTCTTTTACCCTGTTAAAAGTTTCTCTTTCAACTTCACAATATTACAATAAAATCATTACAAATATCTGCAACTTTAAATGTTATAGCAGATTCTATGTGCTCAGAATAGATTACCTTGCTTATAGCATACCTCGGTAACCCATATAGTAACTCGGTAAACCCTTCTGTTTACTCTGTTCTTCGACTGTTCTCTGAAAACCTTCTCGGTGACCTCTGTGTCTCTGTAACAGTCTTCTTACATACATACATACACCCGTAACTCATGCTGTATAAATAGATCTCTTAAGACAAATTCATTGCTTCGATCTTACAAACAAGATTTATCGAATGAATAATTGTACAAAATATTTCATTGGTTAGATTGATCTCAAAATCATACACAATCTTCTGGTGCAATTTCCAATGTGATAACGGTTAGATGTGCCTCGATCTTGTAACGTGTTTTCATATGCATGTCCAGGTTCAATGTATCTGGTAACACGTTACACTTGGTGTATATCAACTCAGTGTGTCATCTTTGCTGCTTGGTAGATATAAAAAGATACTCGGTAGACTGCTCGGTGTATAATGCATTCTGTGACTGCTTTCTTCTAACTGTGCATACCGACTTCTCTGTGTGTACCGACTGCATGATTCGGTAGTGTTAACCAACTAGAGTATAAAGTATGACTTTGAATATAAAAACTAATGGCAACTTGATAAGTAGTAACAATCTGCACAAGAGAGTCCAAATGAGAGTCGTATTAGATGTGATGATATTTATTATAATTTT